>NW_020897749.1:4552482-4974170 GCF_003984885.1 Neopelma chrysocephalum
GAAAGAGTTGTAAAACAAATGGCCATGTGCAAGATCGCCGATTTTCAGTTTGAGTTTTGAATCCAAGAAACCCTTGAAGAAACAAAAACCAAATCCTCCTGCCCTGGGCACTGGTGAGGCCACACTTGAAATCCTGTGGTCAGTCAAGAAAGACCTTGAGGTGCTGGACTGTGTCCAGGGAAGGGCAATGGAGCTGGGGAAGGGTCTGGAGGGTAAGTCCTATGAGGAGCAGCTGAGGGAGTTGGGAGCGTTTAGCCTGGAGAAAAGGAGGTTCGGGGGGACCTTATTGTTCTCTACAGCTTCCTGAAAGGAGATTGTAGCAAGATTAGGGTTTGCCAGGGGACTGGTGACAGGACAAGAGGACACGGCCTCAGCTGTGCCAGGGGAGGTTCAGGCAGGACATCAGGAGGAATTTCTTCACTGAAAGGGTTATCCAGCTCTGGAATGGGCTGCCCAGGGAGGAGGTGGAGTCACCATCCCTGGAGGTGTTCAGGAATGACAGGGTGTGGCACTCAGTGCTCCCTCTGGTCTGGTTGACAAGGTGGTGATCAGTCAAAGGTTGGATTTGATGATCTCAGAGGTCTTTTCCAACCTAAATGATTCAGTGACTTTCTGGCCTGTTGAGGGACAAGAAATTCAAACACAGTCAAAGGGAAAACAGTAGAGTGTTTCTCAGAGAAAGATTATTTTGATTACATTAATACGTAAAAGTTTATTTTAGGGGAAAGTTGGCTGTTTTGGCCTATCATTGTATTGGTGAAAAGTAACAACAGGAAAATACCTTCGGTCATCATGCAGTGAATATCATGTTGATTGTTACTCAGAGTAACTCAGCAGGAGATATTTATTGCTTTCCCTGAAAGCATGTTACCTTTTATGCTTTTCATGCTCATTTACATAGCTTTATATTTAGAAAAAAGTATGTTTTGGAAAAAAGGGTAGGGAAAGACAGCTTTTAATGAAGGGATTGCTTGATTTAAAATTTTAAAACTTATGAAATCTTTGGATTGATACTGATCTGAACATTTTATGTAACTGTAGACAACTCATTAACTTTTTTTTTTTGTTAATTTGGATTTAAATTTCCATTCTTCCTTATGCAAGTAAAGCATGCCAGTGTTGTGTTACTGCAGTAACAACTTGTAGTTGAAAATGCGTGGCCTTTTTGTGATTGTCCAAACTTAATGTTGTAATAAAAAGTCAAATGGATTTAAATTAAGTGAAAGAAAGCTGGTTTACTCCAGATTTTTTTCACAAGTTTTCTTACAATAAAATACAATAAGGAAACTCAGCTACTTAATAGTGATTCTTTTTATTTTATTGTTCAAAATGTCTAAATTAACGAGCACTGAGTAATTAAAATCAAACTTATTCCTGAACTGACATACCTCTCCTTTAAATACTTCACATTTGGATTTAGGGGTAGTTTTCATATTTCATTCACCGTTGCATCTGAAACAACTTTACAATCATCTTAAAAAGCAGGATTTTGGACAGGTGTTTTGAATTATCGTATTTCTCTTTAAATCAATTTTGGGAACAAGAAAAAATTTACAATATCATTTGTATGAGATGTACCAAAACTGGCACAGGCACAGCCTAGGTATGCTATTGACTGTTTTAATACTGGGCTTGTGTAGTTGCAGAGTTGAGGAACGTTCCTGATACAGCTGAGAAGAGAAAACCCCTGGCCCTGTTGAGAATTGCTGTTTCTCTGGCTCCCCGATAGCCCTGTGGAAATGAGGATCCTCCTTCCCTTTTCTCAGCATCTCAGACATTAGAACATGCAGTTGATCAAGATCAGATTTGGTCTCACACTGAATCTGGAACTGGAAATTAGTTAGAAGTTGGTGTTCCTAAGCATGGTACGAGGTGGAAGCAACCCATCTGAAATCCTATAAAGAGAATGCGTTATATTTATTTTTGTGATTACATGGTTTAAAAAAAAAAAATCCAAACCCCACGTATATCTTTAGGTCTATTTTTATGAATATGATCATCCAAAGGGATATTTTATGTTTTATTTGTTTGTGCATATGGAATAAGCCTTGGAATAAAGTAGCCTACCGTGCTGTAATCATGCCACAAATAGTTGAAAAATTTTACGCTGATTACAGACAAACCTACAGATAAAGTAAAATTTTTGTGTCAGTATGTCTGACATCTGATTTATTAACACATAATACATATAAATAAAATATATAGCATATATATAGCATAAAAATATTAATGTAATAATAGTTTCTGTAATGTATCTACATAATTTTGAGTCCTGGGTATTGTCACTAAACTGGAAGTTCATTTGGTTCCTTCAGTGCAACTAAGACTTTTCCGTTGGTTTTGGTGCAGTTTCACTGTTTTTCTCCTTGTTCTGTTTTCCTGTCCCAAATGGCAAACCAGTGGTTCACAGTCAATGAAGTACCCTTCCTGTCTGGCATAAAACATGATCGAGGACAAAGATCAAAGATAGAACCTGACTGTCTCTTCTTTGATTCCTTATCCTCCATCTCTGCTCAATAGAAAAGCAAGCCCTGGAAATGGCAATTCTTCTGTGACTCACACCAGCCCCTGTCCCCCAACGCTTTCCCATTTCCTCTGTCTGTCTTTTCTTCTCAAGCTGCTGAGAACAGATCAGAGCTGTCAGGCCTGCCTTTGTAGGGGATACAGTCTGCCAGGGAAGAAGGACAGGGCAGCAATGATTGCTCTAAGCTGTCTCAGATCTTACTGCTGTGTCCCAACTCCTCTGTTTAACCTGAGGTTATTTTTGGTATCTTTTCAGCTCTGGTGTCCACAGATTTATCCAATTATCATCAAATCCTATCACTTTAATGTAGTTCAAGTATCTCTTTCTGTAGTGGTCTTGCAATTCTTTTTTTACTTGAGCTCTGCTTAATATTTGCAGCTCTTCCATAATCCTTTGCCCCCTCTTTTCCCTATGTTCTTGACAGCCATTCCAGGGTCTGTGCAGCTCTCACAATGTCTTTGTGTTCCTGCAGTATTTTTCTGACCCCACTGCTTCACTCCTCCTGCAGTTCGGTGTGGTCACTGTCAGCTTGTCACATCACAGAATCATAGAATCAGCTGGGTTGGAAGGGACCTCAGAGATCATTAGGATCAGAGATCCTTGATCCACTACCACCGTGGTTACCAGACCATGGCACTGATGCCACATCCAGTCTCATCTGAAAAACCTCCAGGGACGGAGAATCCACCACTTCCCTGGGCAGCCCATTCCAATGTCTGATTACCCTCTCTGGAAAGAATTTCTTCCTAATATCCAACCTAAACCTCCCCTGGCACAGCTTAAGACCATGCCCTCTTGTCTTGCTGATAGTTACCTGGAGAAGAGACTAACCCCCCCCCTGGCTAAAACCTCCTTTCAGGGAGTTGTGGAGAGTGATGAGGTCTCCCCTGAACCTCCTCTTCTCCAGCTTGAACAACCCCAACTCCCTCAGCCTCTCCTCATAGGACTTGTGCTCCAGTCCTTTCACCAGCCTTGTTGCTCTTCTCTGGACCTGCTCCAGCACCTCAATGTCCTTCCTGAACTGAGGGGCCCAGAACTGGACACACAGTACTTGAGGTGCTCACCAGTGCTGAGTCCAGGGGAAGAATCACTTCCCTGGTCCTGTTGGCCACACTGTTCCTGATCCAGGCCAGGATGCCAAACGTCCAAAGATGAGCTGGCCTTCAGATACATCTCAGCCATTCTCAGACTTGTCATTGTGCAGTTCTTCTCAGTATCATCCCACTGTGGAAAATATCTCCCAGTGTTACTGCAGCCATTTCGAAGACAAAATGAGTAATGAAGTAGGCTTTATTACCATTGTGTTTGTTTTTGTTTTAGAGTATAGTGCTGTTGCTCACTGGGTCGGAGTTGATTTTACATTATTAATGAAAGCACTTCTGTAATTTCATTAATGTTTTCCCTAAGGGAAAATAGTATTCCCAACTTATTCCCACACCATTCCCAGTTTGGTGTGGGATATTGTTTTTTCTATTGAGTTTTGGTTTCAAAAGTCAGTGCTCTAGGTACTGCTGAGACTATTCCAGTACTTGCCAAAGTCAGATGAGATAAATGTCTTACCAGAAAACAGAACTGAGGGAAAGAAAAAATAAAAGTGACCAGTTTCTTACGCTGGGAACATTAACTACTGCCTGAGGTTTTATGTAAATGTCAGCCTCTTACAGAGCGCAATATAAATATTATTATTTTAAATTTATATTCTAGCTAATTTAATGAATAACCAGGTCAGGACTTATTTATGCTAAGTGCTGGACAAACCAGTAGCATGCGTTCATGGAGCAAAGGTTGACTGTAAAGCTACATCTCTTGAAAATAAATGGTTCGTTCAAGAGCAGTTTAGAAGAGATGTATTTAATTTGGGATTAAGAAACTAAAGCATGACTCTTACTGTTGCCACTTTGAGCTTCTTTGTTAAAAGTGATTATTTCAGAGAGCAAGAATCTCTTAGCATCTCCTGGGAAATATGTCTTTAGGTATTAAAACAGAGTCTCAGTGTTAATATCAGTGCAATGCAGTATCTGACAATTTTTTTTTCCCATTCCCACCAGGCAGAGTGTTTTAAATAACTATAAGATAATATACATCTTTCCAGAAGACTTTTTGCTTAGAAATTTATGGCTTTTTTCTGTATGTCCAGATTTACTGCATAATAAGGAACAGAAACAAACCATTTACACCAATATGATATATGATTTTTTTTTTAATTATTTTTCTCCCATGTTTATTTAGCTTATTGCCAATACTCCAGCTAACTCCTGTTCAGTTGACCAGGTCATGAATATTGTGTAAATTGAATGTCTTTAGCTTCCAGTGTTTGGGTAAATCTCTCAGTATAAGAGCCAGGCAAAAGATCAGTCTGGATTTGAGGCATTTTTAGTACAGCTCCCATTTAATCTCTTATTTCAAAGAGACAGACAGACGTGGCTTAAAACTCCAGGCGCTCTGTCATTATTGTAGGGTTTTTTGCAGCCGTAAGTGAACAGTAAATTATTGGTTTCTGACGTCTCCTGATAGTGTGGTAGCTGTGACAGAAATGTAATTCATGGTGTCTTAACCTTGAAGTGTTTTTTGTTGCTGTCTTTTAAAGTGGGAAAAATGTTTTGTGAGTGCCTACAAATTTATTTTAAAAGCTGTGGTCCACATTTTATTTAAGACTTCGTATTTAAAGTGCAACTTGCTTTACCCAAAAATATCCCTTAGTAGAAGAAATAATTAAAAAGAACATCTATTAATAAGTTCGTCTCTCATTAGGGTCAGAACAGTAGCAATTAAAGGAGAGAAACAAAAGGATTCCTTCACATGATGATGTAAAGGGAAATAAGAACAACTTCTTTTTCAGGGAACATCACAGTGGTTTCATGGTGGGACTGATCAGTTAAGTGTTCAGGGCTTTTCAGTTACATCTTGCTCACCTGTTTTCCAGTGTGTGCTCAGAAAAAGATATGGGGCATTTACTATTCCTTGGAAACATGTAGGGAAATTGCACCTTCTCCTGATCCAAGGTGAGAGCCTTGCTTGTCACATTTTATGGTATCTATTGAAAAGAACTGGACCTGTTCCCAGATCAGTATTTGGAACCATTAAACATATCTTGAAATGCATTTCAATAAACCTGTAGTCCCGTGTGGGCATTAATCAACTGATGTGACAGTGCTGGTACGTTCCAACTATTCATTTTTTCCTTAGTGTACAAATACTCGCTGGTGAATGGTTGAGTTCATAAAGGTGGCATCCTTTTGAAGTAATTATAGAAATGTTCACAGTTGTGACTGGGTAAAGTAATGGCAGGATTTAGGTAAAAAGTGTAACTTTGTTTTTATAGAATATATGTTCAATGCTCAGCTGTTAGAGAGGAGCAGCTGTTGTAAATAAAACTCTCTCAAACACCTACTTCCTGAGTCCAAAGTGACACAGTGATCCATGTCATTCTCCAATCAGCGTTCCAGAAATATCAGTTAAATGCAGTTTTTACTCTTTTGTTTTAAGTCAGAGTAGAATTAAACAATGACATTTTTGTTCTGACACGATTGACTATTCTGAGAAAATCTAAATAGGCACAGCATTACTGTCTTTATTAATTGCTTCATGTCTTTGGTTACGAAGGGAAGACTGCAACATCTGCAATGGAAATATCAAAATAGTTGTTTCTTAATATGCAGTATTCTTCTAGGCTACAAAACTCAGGAAATCAGATGTTTAGTGAAGCTGCTCAAGGGTAGTATACAAAGATATATTATTAAAAACATGGAGAAATTGAGAGAAAGAAAATCAATGGGACAAAATCTCTGTGGATCTTCCTCGTTCTATTGTTTTTCCTTGCAAATTATTTGTTGTCTGTGCAACCAGGCAAACCCAGTAGGTTAGGTTAGCTGCAGGTATTGAAGCAGAAAAGCCACTTTCAGAAAAATACTTTGATTTTTCCTTTAATTATTTTTCCCCTGTAGCATAATGTGATATTATTTTGTAGTGTGTGCTTGAAATAGTATTGAAAGTCTGCTTGGGTTTGGGTCTTCCATGTTCAAAAAGGATAAACTCAAAGTAGAATTTAAAGCAAGGAAAAGGTGAGCGAATCTTACGGGGGAGAAAACCAGATGAAATTGGTTTGTTGACTTCTAACAGCAACAAGAACACAGAATCCAAGAGGATGGTAAAAAAGGAAAAGGTTGCAATCTCCATGTCAAAGAGATAAAATTCCAAGAAGTGCTCGGAGAAATCTGAACTACAGGGCAGTTGAAGCCAGAAAGAATGAGGTGTTTATGATTTAGGGTACATTTAACCTGAGGATTAGAAAAAGATTTCTAACCACTAAAGCAAGAGAGTTATGGGACATCTTTCCAGTCGACATACTCAAACGCAAAAATATTCCCCCCCACTTGCTGAAAAGTTTCTGAAAGCAGTTAATGGTGGAAACGCTGGGGAATTGGGAAAGTTCTTATGTGCTATTGTTTGCAAGGATCACCAAACACTACTTTTAAACCTGTGGTTTTGTTTGTTAACATTTTACTAATAACTTTGGCAGCAATTAAGCCAGTTACTCAGATCTTACATAGCCTTTCAATACTAAGAGGGGGAAAAAAAAAAAGGAGGGATCTTGTGCTCTGAAAGTCAGGGTTAAATGCTATATCTGTGAAATGGAAAAGAAATGGAGCCAGGAGTGTACAGGCTTTTTGGAATTTGGCTAAAGACACAGTCTGTCATGGAGTATTTTATAAGCATTGTGATAAATTACAATTTAGTTATATAGATCTTGAAAAATGAGGTTTTCCATATCCATCTGTGCTCAGGTTTAGATCGACTGTAGATATGGTTTTGATTTTTAACTGCCTTAGGCTGCATGGATCAAATTTGAGGCAGTTTGTTGCAATAGCACACAACTTTTTTGTTTTCCCTCTAAAGGAAGAAAGTGTTTGTACACAAGGGGTGCACAGTGCTTGAACCCTTAATATCAGTAGCTTTTGCATGAACTCATTCCCTACTGGTTTTTCAATAAGTTGTGTTTGTATGTGCTACCAACAGGAAGTTTTAAGGAGGGGACAAAGGCAAATCTTGCCTCTATGAATTTGTTATTCATCTAATGTAAGTTTTCTTTGAACCTGCACATCTGTTTGTGTCAGTGTCTGAATTCTTGTAAAAATTGTTGTGACACAGTCCAAGAAACTGGAAACATGACTTCATGTAATTGTTCTTTAAAGTAGCAGCATGAAATAATTAGTATGGCATACTTTAATTGGTGGCATCCTATTGACTTTTTATGAAAGACTTGAATTATAATAAAAGCAAAGAACACAAGTTGGTTAGTTCCTCTAACCCAGTGCTGTCATCTTTGAGGGAGAGAAAAAGCAGCTCTGTTGTATATTTAGTGGCAGATCCAGCATGTAATAGGTGTTCTGCTTCTATTTTTTTTATCAAATATCCTCTTGGGAAGGATTTTTGACAGGAAAATTACAGGATTGGTGCCCACTCTAAGATTTATGTTGATAATTGAAGCTGCTTCTTCTCAATAAAATGAAAATGCAGCTTAAATGACTAGCTGAAAGAAAAGAAAGATTTTAAAAAAGAGAAAAAGCGTAGATGTGTAGAAAGATTATAACTTGGTTGTCAAGGCCATTATACCCTTCAGGCAGTTGTCAGTAAATCTGTGTTTAATGCTGACTAGGTGCCAGTCAACTAATCATACAACTTTTGTCCCTTTCTGCTTTAAGCAGTTTTATGTAATTTGCTAGAGAAATGGTACTTTATAAATTGCTAGGATTAAAAAAAAATAAAAAATTAATGTACCTTTCTGTTATTTATCTCCTCCAATGTTAGCCAGCAAAGATAAAATGTATATGAGCATTTCTGGACCATCCTGAAGGAATTTCTCCTCCCCCCCTGCCCCTTTATGGTTTTGAGTCTCAGTTTTCAACGAAGTTTAGAGGTCAGTCTTTATACTTTCAGTCTGTACAGTACTTGAAGTTAGTGTAAAGCCACTTAAATGTCACTGTGGAAAACGTGCATACAATATATCTGAAAATGGTATTTCATTTATTTGTGGTCTGGGCCAGGCTGACAGAAACAATAGGAGGTTTGTACTATGCTGTGTGCTGGTTGGCCAGCATTGTCTGTGAAAATGCAAACACCGTACATACTAGCATATGTGAAAACTTTGTTTTTTTTAAAACAGTTCTTAACTCCCTTTAAACATCTTACATGGAAATTGGCTTTTTATGTTTCCAGAGTGACTTAGAGGGATTGATTTTTAGCTCTGTAATCCTTTCTTTCTGTGCCTTTCCTTGTGAGGTACATAGGAAGTGAGTAGAAATATAAACAAAATAAGCTTTTTAATCCCTGTCAAGGCATTTTTACCTTGGAAAGAGATCTAAAATTGGTCAGCCCAGTTGTGAGGGCAGAAATACTGAATGAAGGGCTTTTCACAGAAGCTGTGTTAGAGTTCAGGATGAGTAGACAAAAATGCAATTTGCAGTGGCTGTGATGTGTTCTGAGGGCACATGGAAGTACATCAGAGGTTTCTTTAGGTGCTGCAACATACCAGTGCTGATTTGCACCATTTTCTTCTTTCTCTGGATTTGGCCTGTGCCCTAACTCTTGGCTTTAGAGTGATGTGCAGGGTTGTGTTGTGCAGGTGTGTGTAGCCAGCAAAAGGGTTCATGATCTTCCTGGCTTCTGTTCCATCTACCCATATCTTGGTTTCCATGTCTCAGGCACGTTGGAGGTAAAAGCAATTGTAAAATGTAATTACTTGTTTGCTTTAGGTACCAAAAAAATCTTGCAATACAGTACTACAAATGTTTCCTAAAGATTAGGTTTATTGCTGTTTGAGTTAGCTTTACAGGACCATTATTGATCATTACATATAAACTATCTTCTTTTACTGTGTACAAAATGCCAACATATTTCAGTGTAGTCAAGCTATGCTACCAGAGATTTGTGAATGGGTGGTTAGTGCTAGCTGATTAGTGTAACATTTAATTTGCATTGATTATCTTGAGGTGAAGAAAATAGGAAATAAAATTTGTGTATTTGAGAATATTTTTATTTTATATATCTAGAAACGTGTGTGTGTGTGTATATATATTACATGCACATATTTAGCATATATTGAAAACAGAAGTCCCTGGGACTCCCTTTTTCCTGTTTCCATATCAATTTATGGTCTATTAGCCTGCAAAGAATAGATCTTGCATTTCTTTTTGGTGCTTCACAGCTGTTCAAACCTCATGTTATTAATGTTAATAAAGAATCTTGGCATCCAAGATTTTAATAATCAGGATTTAGTGACCCAAGAGACTTAATTGTATCCATGGCAAAGTTGTGCTTCAAGAAAGAGAGAAATAAGGGAAACAGTAATTTGAATTTGAGTTTAACAGTTAAAAACTCTGAAATTTTGATACCTCTTTATTCCCAATTTGGAATTCCTGGGCACCGAGTTGCTTGTCATATACTTCTGTGGTATGTATCTATCCAGACAATTATAGAGTTTTTTTTCATGCCAGTTTTTATCAGCTTGCATTTTGAATTAGTTTAAAATTGAATGCTTTTCTAGAAGAGTATCTTGTTTGCTTGTAACTTTTCTTTTATCCTGGATACTCTTGTCTCACATTGGATCAATTTTCTAGATTGGAGACAATAACAGTTTTATAATGTAAAGTGTTTCTCTGATTTACCCTGAGGCATAAGAAGCACTCAGGCGCTCCGTGCATTTGTACCTCTTATGGTGCTGCTTAACAAGGGACTAAAAAGAGACAACAGGACAAGCAAAATAAAGCAACTTTGCGGGTGCTGGAAATGGTAGAGTTACTCTGTAGGCATTGCATGAATTAATGGACTTTCCAGAAGGTCGAATGAGGTTGAATATGACTTCAGGTTATGGATTAGAGCACTACCAGTTTTGCTGGTCGAGGTGGTCTGATGTCTGTCGAGTATCTGTGGGACTAGTTTTTCGTAATTCTAGATATGCATATGCATGGCTGTGTAAAGCTGTATACATGAATAAATAAATAAACAAATTGATATGATTTAGGAATATGGCAGTTTACTTCACTAATATAGGTCCCCTGTTGAAAAATGCTTTTGGATGTATTCACCTGGGAGAACCTCGTGCACGATGAAGTGCGTTAAGGTTTTCTTTTGTTCGCTTCAGGATGTTAATAGCTGTTCGTAATAAATGCTGCTCTACGAGGTGAAGTAGTTGTTTTGCAAAAGTACCGTGAGTGTAGCTGGCAACAACTTCCTAAGAAAACTCTGCTTTTTTTTTTTTTTTTGTTTGTTTGTCTCGCAGGTTCCCGTCTTCGACAAGAGGATTTCCCGCCTCGAATCGTCGAACATCCTTCCGATCTCATCGTTTCCAAAGGAGAACCGGCAACTTTAAACTGCAAAGCGGAGGGCAGGCCCACCCCCACCATCGAGTGGTACAAGGGGGGTGAGAGAGTGGAGACGGACAAGGATGACCCGCGCTCCCACCGCATGCTGCTGCCCAGCGGCTCTTTATTCTTCCTGCGCATCGTCCACGGGCGCAAGAGCCGGCCGGACGAAGGGGTCTATGTGTGTGTGGCAAGGAATTACCTCGGGGAAGCTGTAAGTCATAATGCATCGCTGGAGGTGGCAAGTAAGTACTTCTTTTTTTTTTTTTTTCTCCCCCTCTCCCCGCTCTTTGGTAACAGCCGCTCGCTTTGATGTTACTTGAAGATAAAAATAAGTGTGAGCTGCCTCTGAGGCAGCGACTTAAAAGCAATGAAGGAATTACACGGTTAATTATTATTTGTACAGAGGTAGGAAAGTGGAAAAAGAGTCAGAAGATGTATCATATCACTGTAGAAATTCAGACGGTTTTGTGCGTTCTCACAACTTTTATGCTTCCACGCAGTTCTGATTGCTTAATTCGTATACTTAATTTCAATTTATAGATGTTTTTTCCTCTCCAGATAACCATGCAAACTGTAATGTGTAATAGGAGGCAGGATAGCCTGGATTTTGTCTAAAAGGGTATGTTTGGAATTTTTCTGGCACAAATAACCACTAGAAAGAAGGATGGCAGATTTAGAAACACAAAATGATTTTTTTTTTCTCTAAAAGACCTGGCCCACAAATTATCTCTCTAGTTTTAAGTATTTGGCCAGCGGAAGGTGCAGTCAAGTATCTTCACATCACTTTGTAATGCTTATCTCTTCCTGTATACCCTTTAAACTCTACTTTTTTTTTTGAGGAAGAGAGTGTGCATTTAAGTGTTTTAGGCATTCGTATGGAGTGCCAAGTGTAGGTCAAAAAATATCAGTTTTGGGGTACTAAAGTATGAGAGGAAGCCTCACAATTCAAAGTTAGGTATCTATTTTTAAGTTGCTTTGATAGGCCTCCTTTGTAATGTGTAGCAATTCATCTGGTGACATGTTGAAGAGCTAGCACAGACCTGGGTGAGTCACTCTGAAAACACTGATCTCTGCTGACTAAATGAATCATGTTGCTATCTAGCTCTGATGAGGCTCCTATCTTTTAGATAAGTGCCACTGTCTGTGTATAACTTTAGAAGAAGGACTAGATTTTCATAATTATGACATGAGGTAAAGGAAATAAACTATAAATTTGTGTGTGAGCCCTTTTCCTAGTGTTGCTCACATTCAAGACAAACCCCAAGGACTTTCATAATTATACCACAAGGATCTCAAGCTTCCCCTGTAGTAGAGTAGATACATATGATTAAGATCTATGACCATGCTGTTTCCTTGTTAACCACTTTTAGCGATAAAAGTAATCAGTGTCTGGGTAGCTGGAAGTATGCTTGTCCAGTAAATGTATAACCTGTTTAAATCAGGTGCTGATTGGTTACTTCCAAACATTATATCTGGTATCTTGGAGGTGTAATTTTAAGTGGGCATTAACGTCTATGAGATTTTGATTTTTATCTAATGCTGTTGTTTCATTTGTCACACTTCTCGTTGATTCTTAAAATGAGTTTTAATGCTCCGTGCTTGTTCCATGGTCTTTTGGTTTGGGATGTACCTTGAAGTAATGTTTGAAATGCATGTAGTCTGTCTATGTCTTCCACAACTTTTCATCAGAACCCAGAAACCTGAGGTGGACTTCAGTGGTTGGTGCACTGTGGCATCAATGAACTGGTACATAGTTGTTAAACGTGTTTGTCACCCCTATCTCAAGTCATCTTCATGTGATTATAATAGGGAGTCTGACAGGGTCTGAATGCAAAATATTGATATCACCACAAATTTTTTTAAGAGCTGCTGCCAACACTCAAGACCAAAAAAAAAAAAAGAATTCCTCTTAAAAGCATTTAAACATACACCAGTTAACAATAATGTAGCATTAAATTGTTAAGCCATCTCAAAATGGATCTCACGAGCCCTTGTATCGAGGGCTAGTGTCAGAAAATAACCACCAAGAATGCTGTAAGGGCAAGAAAAAAAATCACACTCTATATTTGGAAATAAAATTTGTAGTTATAATGGTATGCAGTTTTAATTGTATACCTGGAGATCATAGACAAAGAATTTTAACAGAAAAGGTTAGTATTTTGGTAAAAGAGATAGTGATGTGACAGTGCAAAAGCACCAAACCACTTTAAATAGCACAGAAGAGGTGAGGAACAAGGAAGGAGTTGAAGGCTGGTGGAATAAATTTGCATTAAATTAAAAAGCTCTGCACTGTAGCTGTAATGCTCTCATCATTATGAACTGTAGCTGCATTCACAGCGGATTGCTGCAAATCAGCAAACTGTTTTGATTAACTTGGATTAACTTCTCAGTACACCTGGGCTGAGCAGCACAGCATTTACATTTGTATACATGTAGTCATCCACAATTGCTGTTTTAGAAATCCTTCTGTTATAGTTTAATTTTTGTGTGTTTACAGGGGAAAATTGCCTTTATTTGGTTTCTACTTTCCATGAAGTGCAGAAGATCATTCAGAGTACTCGTTTATATGCTTTGATGCTGCAGTTTTGACCAAAACCCTTCTGTGAAACATAGGAAGTAGCAACATGTTTTGCACTGTAGCTGTTGAATCTCACTGGAAGAGGCAGCTCCTGTCTGCACCAGTTTGTTTGATAATGTGATAGGGAATTTACCACTTCTCTTCCATCTCCTCATTTAGTAACACCTTCAATTAGATGAAGTTCCTTCACTGTTCATTGGATGTTGTAGACTTGGCTTCAGATTCAGTTTAATACTAAAAGTAAATTTTCAGGCCTGTTAGTCCTCCATGCAGTTCATTTTTATATATTTTTTAAAGAGTTCCGGTGCTCATCTTTGAGATAGTCCACAAAGAGAATTTGTTACCTATGTAATAAGGTGGACATCTTCCTTAAGTACATTGTGCATAGATTCCACAGTTGCAAAGGAGGAAAATGTAGTGGGGTTTCAAAAGTATGTTGTGTTAGAAGCTGTTTTATCTTTTTTTAATACCTATGTATTTTGAAGGGCTTTTACAACAGATTTGATTGCTGCAAGGGGGGAGAGACTAAAATCATAAATCACAGAATTGCAGATAGTTTTCCCTCTGCTTTGTCACCTTCTAGTCCTTGACCTCTCTTTGGTGACTTGACTCACATTTGCATGTCGTTTACTCCAAAGGATGCTGCTTTTTCTCCCATTGATATGTATTTCAGTAATGATAGTGTTAGTCTTTAGTTAATACCTTTGAACACGACCTAAATACAATTTATTATCAGCAAATTGAATTAAGTAAGTCTCTTGTTCCATCTTTGCCTTTTGTATCCCATCCAAAATGTTTGAAGATGCCATGTGTCTACTCATAGCATTGGGGATTTGTTACATCTTTTCCATAATGTTATTTTATTTGATATAAAAATATTTGTGCAGCTGTATTTCCTTAAGTTTCTGGGGTTATTTCTTTGAAACCATGCCCCATCCCCAAAAAACCCTTAAAAACAAGATGATCCTTTGGCTGGTGAAGAGTGGTATATTAAATCAACAAAACATATACTTGAACCCCCACTGACTATATTCTGTCTGATTATGTTTCAGGGACTGTAACTTTCCCTAATCAAATAACTAGCCACTTGATATTTCAGGAATTAAAATGTTTCAGGCACTTTAGAGACTGGTAAAACTATTCTCTGTTACGCAGTCCTGTGGAAAGAAGCTTTGTAATTTAAAATTACATGACATTTTCTCTGTAATTCAGATCTGTAGGATCTTCATAAGTGGGAAGGAGATAAATTTGCATAAGCAGGAACTCAGCAGAAAGGTGAATTACAAGTCAGTGAAATGAGAGATGTAACTCCCGTTTAATTGGGGGATTTATTTATTTAATTTTCTTGTTGACTGATTTAATCTATGCTTGAAATGCCATTCCCACAAAATTTTTGAAATGGAGACTCTCTGTGTGTGTTCAAAGTTAGTTTGCAGACAAATGAAGTTTGGGTAGTGCAGCCCAGAAGGGTGTGTGATGGGATCATCAGATAACGGGGCTGTAGTCATCCTCCAGGCTGAGGCTGCTACAAGTCCATTTCCCTCCCTCTCCCTGACTTCCTGAACTCAGCCTTTTGATCACGGGAGACCTACTTAAATCAGCTCCATGTTTTGTTTCTGAGGAATGTAACTGGTTTTGGATTACTGCCTACCAGTGACACGTTCCCCAGTGGTGAAAGGTCCTGAAGAACGTGAAAAGGGCATGTCCTTGTCAAAACGAAACTGGGTAATTCTCTCTATAAATGTCAGCTTTTACAGGTGGGAGAAGAAAGTGGAACCATGCTTTTATCCTCAGAGTAAAGGCTGAAGACTGTTTTGGCTATCACATAAACATTTGGAAAACAAAGTCATTTTTCTGAGTAGAGCAATAAAAGCAGTTTTGAAAAAGTGCATTAGCAGACTGGAAGGTGGCTGCAGCTGCTTCATACATTTGAATCTCTCAGGCTTGTCTGATAAATGGATACACCCAGTTAAGAACAAATTCAGTTACTGCTGTGTGATAGTTTGATTCAATTGCTTTTTCTTTTTTTTTTTTTTTCCTTTTTTTTTCTTCCAATTACTCCTTTTTGAGGAAAATTGTGTCTCTGGATCTTGTGGGTGTCTGTTATGTAGGACAGACAGTTTGTAGGAGCCTGTTCATGTCCAGAGCGGCAACAATAGCTGCAGGGGTATATTCATCTTCCTTTCTCTACGCTGCAGATTTTCGGGACATTAGGAAAAAGTCAAATACAAATGAAGCTGGTTGTGTTTGGTAGTCAGTGACTTGGCAAATCTTTATTTCAAATAATATTTCTCTGAGGCAAACCTATTTCTCTTTTGCCACCAAAGTTCTAGGGTAACTTTTAAAAGGAGTGCTGTTGCTAATGCATTTTGAAACCTACCATTTATCAATGATAGGTTTACCTTGAACCTGACTCTTTCAATGCTTGTTGCAGCTGCATAGTAAGTCTGGATTACTAGAAACTGCCTCTGAAGCGTATTTTACCAAAAATGTAACATCATTTAGGAAAAATTTCTTTGCAGTTAGGTCAAAGTTGCATGCAGATGTACTCCTTTTTATAATGTAGGTATCTCTGCTTAAGGAAAACATGAACAACTGTTTTAGCTACTTCACAAGTTTGTGTATATTACTTGCTCAGTCATTACAGTCAGTTGAAGAACACTGAGAGTTTGAATGCCCCCCTGCCTAATTTTTGAAGATGCATAGCGTCTTATTTTACTCTTTAGATTTTCTGTTTGCCTTACTGACTGAGTTTGTGCTGGAGAACTGAAGTAATTTGTTACTACTACCAGAAAATCCCACTAAATGCTGCTGCTAGGAGAGCTGGTTGTCCTAATGAGACTTCAGAGTGAATGAGAAAATGCGGAGAAACTAAAAACTGATTTCTTTGAAACCTACTCTCATGTTTTAGCATATGTGTGTATGTGCACACTCAGATGCTCTCCCTCTTAAGCACAGTAGTATTGATTACCAAAGATATGAAATCTGAAGTTCCTCACTGAATTAGACTCTTCCCTTTTCTTTCCCCTCACCCTTTGCCTTGTCATAGTGAGTTTGCAGAGAAGGGTTATATTTATGACCAGGGAATTTGGCATGATTCTTTCCCATGGAGCATTGTCATCGTTGTAACAGAATCTTCAGATTTCAGAATTTTCAGTTACTAGAGACTGTTCTAGCTCTACAAATGCTTTTTTTGCGGTTTTAAAATTATTTAAAAGGTATAAAAATGGCATACGGTCAGTGTAGGTGTTTTATGGTTAAAAACACTTCCAGTTCCTTTGAATTACAAGGAATAGATTCAGCCATCCTGTGGAGAGAGTTGTTTCATCAGCCTCGTTACTTATTGTTGATAAAATGAAATATCCCCTGTTGTTCTGAAATTCCTCTGGCAGATGAAGAAAAGGTTGCTGTAGAATTTGAAGATCAGTGATGACTTTCCTGTACTTCATTTTCCTGTGTTATGCAGAATATGAGCTGCTCAATTATTTGCAAAATTGTTTCTCACTTTCCATTAATTTTAGGCAAGATATGGTCTCTCTGAGTTATTGTTTGTGTTATTAGCTGCAAGATATGCAATACTGTTAAAATTCAAATGACTTGATCTGTATAAATGTTCTGTGTTTTAAATTACACCTTATGTGCAATCACTGGCATGTTAAGAGAATGGGGCAAACAACAAGTTACTCCCTTCTTCAGTTGCATGACAATGAATAAAACATTTTGGATGCATATCAAAATTTCCATCGTTTGAGGCACCCATGTGTATGGCAAACATATGCTGTTTATGTTGCTTACAATTTTATTTGGCAAAGTCTCACGAAAGTGAGGGCTTTGTTTCAAGTATGTGGTTGGTGTTAAGGTATCACAAAAGGTCTTTCTTTTTGAGTCTTTTGCCTGCACTCATGAAATAAATGAATAAAGTAAGGAATGTGCCTTATCAGAGTTACTGGCTGTTCATACTGTAGAAAGGGTTACAAGGTTAATTTATGCATTCATGCATCATTTATGCAATGGTGTACAGATTTAAAACACAAAAAAATCCCTACAGATAACCAAAACACCGAGGCTTGACTGGAAATGCCATAATTAAATATGATTCTGCCTGGCAGTTTGGTATGGCAGAACTTCATTTTGCAGTGATGTCTAAGTCTGTTGTTAAAGGAAATTTGCATGTGTATTATCTAAAATGCAACTTGTATGTATTTGGGAATATATAGGATTAGTTCTTAAAAAGCAGGAGATTGTATAGTCTGCAGTTGTAAGATTAGTGTTTTAGGATTTTGGTGGTTCTGTGGAGATGTTTGGAGGCCTCTTTCATACTGCACCTGAAGTGCTAAGATTTGCTGTATTTTGGAAGCAGGCTGAGAGGACTTTTATTGAGGATATATGTCAACATATCTGAGCATTAAAGCCAATTCTGTGCTCAGAGCAGTTCACAGGTGAATTACAGTGATACTGAAACAACAAATGAAAGCTTTTTCTAAGTGCAGATACAGTACAGTCAGGACTACTGTGAAAACAGAGCATGCAAACGAAAGATTCCTATTCAACGCAGTTATCTAATCCTGCCAAGGTCAGGGCAAAATAATAGGCTGCATACACACTTTGTCTGGACCAAGAAAGCTGTTCTTACTTATCTGTCTTCCCAGGAACCATGTACAACAGAGGAATTTAGGAAGAGAGTTCTTGATTGGTTGTGGTACTGTGGGTATACTGATTTATTCTTAAGCTGATGAGTAATTTTTGATGTTACAGTGGCCATGCTGGGATGGATGATTAAGCAAAATCAGACATGTTATAGTCTTGCCAGAAATTGCTGTGCAGCTCAGCAAATTCATAAATCAAGCAATGTGGTGGCCGTCTTTTTGTGGAATGGCAGCTCTGATGGGTAAAAAGTTTTCTGAAACCAAAGCTGGGGAAGTCAGTTCTTAAAATAAGGTGAAATATATTCCTTGCAGATTTAGGGTTATCTCTCATTAGTTTCAGAGAAAAAAGTAGAATTAAAATTGTTCAGGTTGCAGGACCCTGCCTTTCCAAGCATGAGCCTTAGACAGATGTTTAAGTCATGTTACTGAATCCAACCAACATAGTGAATTGATACCAAAGTTCTCCTTAGTTTTGCTGTTGCTGTTTAAAAGCCTGTGGAAGACAATTCAGGCTGATAACATCAACTATAAATAGAAATAAAGGCAGGTATCCTCGTTGTATGAAGGAGGAAAAGGAGGTTTTCATACTGCAGTCTGTTTTCAGTCCCTGCTACATGTTCTTCTTCCCTTCCCATGGGACAGAGCCTCAAGCAGAGTTCAGAGGGAGCTCCTTGGTGGAAGTTATCACATGAATTGGGACCATTGGCTGTCTCTTTTCTGAGAGGAAAAACTCTCCTTTGGTGAGCTTCCTCTGATCCAAGGAAGTCTTTATATGCTGTTTTCAACCAATAGATATCTATTATATTTTCCTCCTGTTTCTGTTTTAGACTCTTGATCTTTCTTTCCCCACCAACACCCCTCCTCCACCATCCCCCAAGACATCTTGGTAGAACTAGATGAAGATCATTCCTATTTTTTATAAGTGTTTACGTTTCCTAGATGATGATATAGGACATACGCCTGTAGGCAGAAGAATAAAGTCAGACAAATAAAATGCTGGCTGGTAATCCTCATGCCTTGGTTCTTATGCTTCTTCCCCCAATACTACATTTTAAAACATGTTTATCTGAAGTACTGAGAGGCTTGATTCTGACTTAAAATTTGGAGATAAATTTGCGTTGTGCCAATTCATTTTGTGTATGAATTTAGAATATTTGGCAAATATTCCATATTGATGAAATATTTTGAATCATCATTCCCTAGAGAACAAAAGTATCAGCTGTGTTGAAAATTGTGAAGAAATTGGTTTTTATTTTTCTTTTTACTGTCATCCTATTAAAAACCTTCCTTTAAGATCATACTGCTGACAAAGACAGATTTGCATCATTGTGTCTGTGAGCTGTTTTGATGAGAACTGTCTGACTTGACTTGCGTCCTGTATGTAAATTGATTTCAGCTGATTGCTTTGAATTTGAAAGAAATTTAATTTGAAAACTGCCCCGTTCCACTCCCTGAGGTAGTAGATGCTTCTCTACGTCATCTGTTAAGCAGTGCCTAGTCAGCATATGTCTCTCCTATTTGTTCCTCTCCTATTTAAAACTGTTTTCTCCAGAGAAAGAGAAATTCCCTTTAGACCAGACAGACATCTGCTGACTCTCTCCTATGAGCAAAGCAACTGAAAAGGTATCTTGCCCGTGATTAAAAGAAATATGTCTGGAGGCTCTTAGTTTTTGTTCAATTAATCAAAGATTAAACACATGTGGACTCTCTAAACTGGGCTTCTTTGTGCTTCCGTGCTATCAAAAGTGATTGGAGAGGGGAGCTGTGGGTTAGAGCTGGCTAGGCTGGCATTTAATTTTGTACCTACATACATGCTATAATTCAGTTTCAGAAGTTGATAATAAAGTGAGGGAAAAAAACACCAAAAAAGGGGGGTTTTATTAATTTACAGCTTAGAAGTATTCCAGTTTAAGGGAAAAAACAGGAAAAAGTGTCATATTTTTTCCTAACGCTTGTTTTTAAAAGAAAAAAAAAAGGAGTCTTAGTGTTATGTGAGTTACCATTTTGGTTTCTGTAACCATTTCCAGATGCAAAGGCGTTCTTGGTTGCTTTTGTTCCTTAATTCCTGTTAGTAAATGCTTTCCTGGCAGAAACTGTTAATGTTAAAAGTCTGGTGTTCAGCTTAAAGCCTTATCCTTACTCAACAATTATGCTACTGATAGACTGTTTAGTAAAAACCTGCAGGTTTTTCTCTGATGTCAAAAAAGAACCAAACCTGACCTTAAAGTATACAAAACATGTAGACTAAAAATTCTGCGAGAGTAAGATGGCAATAATTAAGCAGATTCCTTGAATACCGTGCTGTTCTTAAATTTTTCATCAGACACTAGTAAGTCTCTCTTGTAGACATCTTTATCTGAAGATAATTTGTTTGGCTCCAGTTTTATTAGTGGAATAAGTTCTTTGGTGTAGTCTGTGGTGAGGTTTTAAAACAGGAAAGGCTCCACTGATAATGTGACTTAACTGAGTTATTTTTTTAAATGGTGTCTTCTTCTTGATTGCTCCTTCTAATAACTGTGATTTTGGTTTATTACCAGGTCAGATTTTCCTCAAAATATATCAAAACTTTCCTTTGTACCACTTTCTGAATAAACACTAAATACAATGGAAAGGTCTGTCCTTTCATAAATAGGCATCAAGCAGCATTTTTGGCAAAATACTTGACGTGATGGCAAAGCTTCCTTATAAAGTAAGATCTACTGGACTTATATTAATAATTATTGAAGGAGCAGACAATGAAATATTCAAAACTGCCACCATGGAATTAGCTAATAAAATATTATACAAAATCTCCTTAATATATAGGTTTTTCACTCTTAGTGGGCTGAAGCAATCCTTTGGTATTAATAAAAGGTGTAATGGGAAGCACTCTGAATTACTTCATTTTAACATGCTAACTGAAGTAATTAGGTTTTTATACCCAAAATAGTCACAATATTTTCCAAAAACGAAAAAAAGTCATAATGGTCAGCTCATTTTAGTAAATATTGGCTGTGTACAGAAGAAAGAGAATGAATGCATACTTCAATTCCAGCACCTTAGCATTGTTTTGGAGTATTTCCCTTTGCAGGAATACTCTGAGAAGTCCTCACTCCTATTTATAAGTAGGTATTTCAAATAAAGTTCTTAAAAGCATTTTATAAATGGTTAAATGTGTCTGTATTTGGAAAGGAAGGTGGTCTTACTGTTGCTGTTCTCTAGACAGAAAAGCTGAGGCAGGAAGAAATTAAATTTTGCTCTCAGGGTCACAAGAATGTCTGTCAGCTCTGGAGAGATTGGGAATTCTTATTCTTCTGTTTGTTCCTCACAAGACTGCTCTTCATCACTCTCTTTTAAAGACTATTTGAAATGTTTTGTAGCTATTTTTAGCACTAATTGCAAATAACTTTGGAAACTGTTTGAAATGTTCCAAAAATTAGCCCTTTTGGGTGGTGCTGGGATAAAAATTGAGTTCTCTAACTTGTAATTTTCCATTTCCCTGGATTTATTCCTCTAGAGCCTGTATTGTTGATTCCCTGTGGTTCCCTCCTTATTTTTTTTTCTTTCTCCCTGCCAGCTGCTCATGGATCAGATGAATATATCAAGATGATTGTGTATTTAACCCTCTGTTGTCCACAGAGAGAAGGCCAAAAAGGATAAATGCTAATAATAAGTAGGTGCTGTACAAGATGCTGGAAACAGAGAGACTTGTTTTTCTGACTTCAATTTACTGAGTTTCTGCTGGACTCAGGGCTGCTCCTGCAGGAACAGATGAGTGTCACTGATTTTCATTTCATCTGTGCTCAGGGAAAGCCTATGAAGTCAAACTCAGCCCTTTGTTTTAATGCAGAGAGGATGCAAACAGAAGAGGATTTTGTGCCTAGACCAGGAACATCCAGACTATCTCTGCTCCAGCAGTGTGACCTCCCTTTGGAAAGATTGTAGTTCCCATGCAGGAATGGTACTGCCTTCCTTTCCTCAGTTTGTAGGGTTTCTTGGGGTAGCAGTTTACCCACAGTCTGCTCTGATGATCTAGTAGGTTTAGCAAAGCTGCTCTTAAAACCGTATTGCAAAAGACATGTGGGCTCAAGAGCCTGATGTGGTTGTGGTCTCTCCTCTGTCTTAGCCCAGTTTGGGGGCAGACCCTGTGAAGGACCCAGCCTGCTCCAGCCCTGCCCCACAATAGATGCTCTCTGGGGGCATCTTCGGAAGGTGGGGAAATGCTGGAATGGTTAAAATTCCGCTATTATCCCATCAGCCATCACCCACGCTCTTTTGTTCCTCCCACTCCCTGCTTGTCCTCGCTCCTTTTCTTTCTTTCCCGCTCTCCTGTGGGCTAAGCAAATTGTTTAGCACAGTACCTGATGTGTAGTGTTGCTCTAGGCCATCGTGGGATCCAAGTAAAACCATCTTGTGGAGCTGGATTTAGCCTTCAGGCTGTCAATTAGTTTTCCCTGTTCTAGAGGGAGAATCGCAACTCACGCATGTTTCTGCTCTGTGTCCGGGAATAGATGCAGAGCTTGAAAGTAAAAAAGGGTAGAAAATGGGAGCAGTAATTAGCAATTCCAGCCCCTGGTTTTGTTCCTTCAGTGTGCGGTCATCATTTAAACATTTTGTTACTCGAAAGGAGAAAGTAAGCTTAATCTTTTCCTGACTTCACTTAGGACAGAAAAGAAACCTGATTTAAACCAGTCTTCACAAAGGATTAGATGAGCGTGAGGAGAGCTCGTCCATGGAAGAGCATTGTAAACTAATGGTGAAAAACTGATTTACTTTTCTTCAAATTATCTGACTGCTCTGTAGAAAGAGTCAGGCAGTGACCCTTTTCTCTAAACACACACGCACAAACCCACTAGTTTAATAGATAGAGGTGGAAAGACTAGAAGTACATAGTTCAAAATGGATTTACACAATAATCATCAGTCACAACTTGCAGGATTTGCACATAAGACAAATAAGATAAACAAGATAAGAAAACAGATAAACAAGTTGTGGTAAAGCTAAGTCCACTCTCCATATTTGAGCTGAACTGCCTTGCAAGTATATGCTTTTACTGAAAGTTGTATCTGAACCTGAAAGTTGTATGTTCAGAAGGTTTGCATTATGGGACCAAAGGCTGTAAATTAGGTAGTCTAACAAGATTATTCCAAGATATGCTGGGAAATACAAGTAGAGAGGTAAAGTACAGGTGAATAATCTAGTGAGACCACTGTTGGAATGCTGAGTCCGCACACATACACAGAAAAGAATGTTGGAGATTTGGAATGGGCTCAGAAAGTTGCACAAATTATTCCAAATTTGAGAAGCCTGGGATACATGAGACTTCTGCTCAACCTAGTATAGTTTTATTAAACCAAATATTAAAAGGTAACTTGAGGCTACAAGTCAACTAATACTATATAGAAGTTCCAATTAGTACTGTACTGTAATTCCATGACCACAAATGCAGGGATTCTGTCTCTAAGAAGTCCTATATATATAGATAGATATATAGATATATAGATATAGATATGCATGCTACCCTGTCCACAGTTACAGCTTGTAGAAGTTTTGTACCTATGAAGTAAATCAGTAGGTAAAACATTGCTAATTCTGTTGTAATTTAGCTTTCACACTGCTCTGGGAACTTAAATCAGCACTGGAGTTTATTTCATTATTGTCATTTATTCTTCAGTTAAGAACACAGTAAGGGAAATCACAGGATAAATGGTCAGGCTGTTTTGTCTTCCTAAGTGACATTTGTGACTTGAAGAAATACATAATTATTCATACAGTACAGAAATTAGTGAATCTAAGCGAAGCAGGAGAAGGGACAGAACAGAACTGCAGTTGAAACTTCGAAGCATAGCTTGTCAGAAAAGAGCAGTAGCTTTTATTATGCTTTTCTTTCATGGGAAATATGGTTTCTTTGGGTCATATCTTACTGAAATGAGGAAATGTGCATTTTTAAGTTTTTGGGTTTGTGTTTCTTTTGTGTTTTAAACACTTATTTGAAATATTCCTGTGTTGAAGTGAATTGATGGTACACAAGGCTGGACGAGGCTCTGTGTGGTATCTTTAAAGTGGAGAGCAGAAAGTTTGATTTGTTCTGTGGTCTACATCCGAAGACATTAACTATTCAGCAGACTTTGCTTATTGTCTCTCTCTGTAATTCATCTTGATGGCATCTTGTAAAGCCATAGACCACCAAAAGAGCAGGAAACAGTTCAAAGTAGCTGGTTGTGCACTAGTCTTACTCAGCAGATTTTGTTTAAAAGTGTCTTGATGTGCACACAGCAGATAATTTTTTTTTTTTATCCCAGCCTGTGGGCACTCAGCTGTGTCAGATCTGCCAGCTGGGATTGTGTAAGAAAATGAAGCACCCTGCCCAGCGGCAGAAGGTGCCAGGCCCTCATGGCTCCATTCCTCTTCCCGTTCCTCCCCTCCTCCCCCTTTTCTGGGAGCTCTTAAACATATATCTGCTTTCTGATAATGCTGTTTGTACCTGCGCTTTTAGTCCTTAATGAGCCATCATTTGTCTTCTCTCCTGGATCTCAGGCTTTTGGTACTTGGCAGCCCTGCAGCCACAGGGGCTTTGACCCAGGACGAGGGATCCCGGGGCAGGTGTGGCCATGGGAGAGCTCGGGGAGGGGTGGAAGGCCAGGACTCTCACGGGGTCAGCCTTGCCCCTGGCCTGGAAACAGGATCATTACCCACAAGAAGCCAAGAAAAGTCTTTTTAACGGATCTGTCCAAGCTGGGTAAAATGGTTTTGCATCTGTTATTTCCAAGGATTTATATTTTTTTCAAATTCAGTAACTTCTTACCCTCCAAAAGCAAGCAGGGGGTTGCTCCCGATGGTTTGTGGTGTTGGCCCTGAGTTCGGGCATCATATTGTGGCTGAGACCTGAAGCACACAAAGGTACATTAAAAGTAATGATCTCTTTATTCCTGACCTTAATTATTTGTGTTTCTGTCTTTAAATGATCGGGAGAGATAATAATTACTTCCCTTGAAGGGTATTACTTAGGCTAAGATGATTTGTTGAGATATATGGCTTAGTGTGTCTAATGCCTGATGATTATTTGCATCTGATTGTTCCCACTATAGAGGTATTGGAGATTCTTCTGGTTGATGAGTAGAAATTGAATCTGAAATACATTGCACAGTGGTAATAAATGATGACAGGTAGGACCTTCTGTGAGGATAGCAGACTGTCAGACTTTGGAACGTGTGGCCTTGCTTTTTTTGATTACAGGGGAAACAACTGAATGGAATATTAAAGTATGTCAGTGTTCATATATATTCAATTGTTTGAAGTAATAAATACTTAACATACCCTACATTTCTTGTGTTGATCTTCTAAATCAGATACATACTAGCATTTTGCTTCTAATTTGTTTGTTTAATTAAACATGTTTGTGCATTATATAGGTTTCGTGTGCATCTGACTTGAAATAAAAATTCTGCACAAAATTATTTAGACATTTTTTCCAAAACTATTATTTAATACAGAGAGAAACTCGACCTTAAAAAATAAACTACAAAATGTATTTTCAATTGCTGCATGCAATAAAGATCTTTTATGAGCCTGTGCATTTTATTTTTGTATCTTAGATTTACAGTGTAATCTATAAAAGAAGTAATATGGCCACTATAAAAAGTTATGGCAGGCTTTGCAGCTGTATTTTTTAAGGCACTGATTGGGAATGGTACAGGTTTCACTTTCTTGAGGAAGTTCAAGATGTGCTTGGAATTGAGAGAGCTTCTCCAACAAGAATTGGGAAGGAGTGGTGCTATACTAGGGCTAATTGGGGGTAGAAAAGCACTCTTTATGAAAGAGGATTTTATCCAAAATATATTGGAAAGTACTTTTTATGGGTCGAAATAAAGTTAGTGCTGGCAGATGTTGTTCTTTGTTACTGTGGGGTGAAGTAGGATTTTTGGTGATGGGAAGATAATTGTTTCTTTGTGACAGCAACAGGATATAAGGTAGGATGAATTTTTTTTTTTTTGGTGATGTAGTAAGCTTTTTTCTAAATATTGTTCAGCAATTCCAGTGGTGATTGTTAAGATGGTCAAATTACACAAATGCTTTCTGAGCATGCTTTGCCATTTTGTTTAGCAAAATAGTAGTAGTAATAATTTTGAGCTAATTTGTAACCAGAGGTTCCTAGGCAGAGCATTACTGGTTCTCTTGCAGCTTTTTTCTGGGGTAAGGATTAGTGGTGGTGTGAAATAAGACTTGTCAGCCAATAAAAGTCTCTGCACTTCATACTGCGTATGTCCTGGGGAAAGTTGGCTTTATGGTGTGATTGTGGGCACCTGAACTTGTTCATTACTGGAGCAGAGGCCAAATCTCTGCAGTTCTACATTGAGGGTTTATAATGCCTAGGAAGATTTTGGAGGGAGTGTAATGTGAAGTCTCCTTTGGCTGCCATTTAACTATAGAAGTTACGACAACTTTAAGGAGGCAGGGAATGTTATGGTTCAAAATACCTGGATTCTAGTGGAAGATGGAGTAGAAAAAGGCTGTAGTTGAGGACAAAACTGATTTGTGTGCAGTCTGTTGGTGACACAGAAATGTTCTTCTGTTAATGAGTGGAGAGAAGGTTCATTTTGAATCCAGTAACTTTTCATTTATTCGCTCACTTTCTGGTAGGCAGGAAACAGAACTAACCTGGGGTTTTTTTATCTCTTTAGTTAAGAATGGGAAACTCTAATGTGAAAGCTTTTAATTTTAATGATGGGGAAAATATTTGCCTTTTATCTGTGGAATCCTGTACCTAGCTTCTACTTCAGCCTTGGGCATGCTTACAGTAAAGGAGCTGATAATCTCTATCCCTACTACTATTTTTCATTTGTCTTTGGAAGACTTAGTTGTCTTGAGAAACTCTATCCTTAAAGTAGTTTTTGTTTGCTATTTTTCTTGCTTTACATATTTTTCTTCCCCAGCCTGAGGTTTCTCTCTACATGAAGTGATCTATGTTAAATTAGTCTGTATGAATAGACTGCTAGAAAGCCTACAAACTGCATCTTGGTTTGATATGAAATATGTGCAAAAGAAAAGTAATTGAGCTGAGAAAGAAGGCTGTGTCTACACCAAAGTTCAATCAAACTGCTGCACATTCATAGCATATATCACTAGGATAATACTAATTACAGAGGCAGTATTGTGTCAGATCTCTGGGCTGTTTGTTACCCTGTGTGGGCTGTAACCATCTCTATTATGTGTCACGTTGACAGACAGTTTCCTGAAGCAGCAGATAGACCTGCTGGAAGTGCATTGCTCGGTTACTTAGCTTGCTTACTTGACTTTGTCAAGCTCAGTGTAATTTTTGATAGCATCAGTCAGCAATGGAGATGTTTTTCATTTTAGATGGTTAGCACAAGCATCCTGGGTACTTTGCAGTCTGTGTTTTCAGAGTGATCAGCACTGGCTCGGTCTTTGATTTATGCACCATCAGTACAAAGGTCAATTCCTGTAAATAAATTCATATCTCCAATAATTACACTACTTATTTTTAAAGTGTTATTTTCCCCTCTGAAGAATTACGTGTTTATTTGCAACCTTAACATTCAGGATGACAAACATTTGCACTTATGAAGGTACAGCAGAAATTATTGTGTTGAAAACCTTGGATGGCTCTTGAAATTTTACTATAAAGCAAGCAATACCATGCAATAATTTCCAGTTGTCCTTGCTGTCTTGAGAAGTGATGAATTCATTAGTGTATTCAGGAAAAATATAAAATGTAAATTGGAGTGTATTGCTACCTATTTAAAAAGTAACAAAACTTGATCTTAGTTTTCAGGACTGTCCATATCATGTTGTCAGGTTTTATAATGGACAGGGTGGAACTGGCCTAGAAGAAATAAAAATGGTTTTTAAAGGAGTTATGTCAAAGAGTACTTAGACCAGGAAGCCACCCTGTATTCCAGACTTGAATTATTGTCCTTTTTGGCTGTGAACTAGTAGAGCTTTTCTACCCTGGTTTCAGTAGAAAATGTATCTAAGGAGACCTATGACCATATAGAAATACCTTTGTGTGAGAGTTTTATACAACAAAGGCAGCACTTTACTGATTACTTTGAGGAAGAAGTGCCAGCTGAGTCTGTAAGGACAAGTATTTGAGACAGATTGGCCATTCTGCTGGTGCAGCTTTACTGAGATTTGCAACTAACATCATAATGTTGCTTATTGTAGGATTTAAAAGAAAAAAAAAACAGTTAAAATATTTTCAGTGGCTTTTCAGTTTTCTTTCCAAGTAAAATCTATTCAAAAATACATGGAAATGACAACTAGGTTTCAGAATTAAAGAATAAGAGGTGTTTATTTGATTCCAATGTATAGTGGTAAAAAATTAAGAAATGCATTATTTTCCTTTAGATAATTTTCGTGCTTCTTTTTGATATTTTCTTTGGAAAAAATGCCAAAATGTTATTTGATTACACACATTCATGATAAAAAAGAAAATTTATCCCGACTTGCAAGTGTTCTAATTGTCCTTCAAATTAAAGCCCTGGAAAATTTAGCTTTGAATTGTAGCCCAGTGGAGTGTTGACATAGCACATTTCTAGAACTCATACATTTTAATACTATTTTCCTTTTTGTAATCTTGATGCTTGCCATTGGAAAGGTAAATGAATAGGTCTCTTGGACGGCAAAGATAAGCACTCTTCTGGTAGCCTTTATTTCCTCACGGTAAAGACACTGAATCACATTAAAATATACAAAATTTCTTGTAAGTGAAATTATGTTGATACTACATATGAGGGTCCTAAACGTGAAAGATCCAGTGGAGTTTTACATAAATTTCTTCAAGATGCAGTGATATTTTAGGGCTTATGAGTTTGAGCAGGAATTTCAAGTTAAGAAACAGAAGAAATGTTGTTGGCATTTGGAAGTAATATTCCTCTTTTCTGTTAATTTGCAATCACCAATTTCCAAGTTCATTTTAGTTAGAGATGAACTTAAAGAGAGAAAAAAAGCCCAGCAAGACCAAACTAATGTTTTCAGAAGGAAAGTACTGTTTTTTGTGGCAGTTTTTTGAAACCATTTCAGACTTTTAATTAAAAGATACTCCATGAGGTCATGTCAGTTTTTTGTATACATACGGCAATGTTCTGATCCCTTTTAAAACACATTGAACCTACAATAAAAATGAAATTCATCGTAGAGAGCATTTCAGTTTTGTTTGTTTTATATTTGAAATAAGCGAATGCTCTCACTGAGGCGTTTTAAGGAGGTTGGTTGTATGAAAACTAGAGGTGATTTATTTGAGTTTGTGCAAAGTGGTCTTGCAGGTTTATAACAAAACTTTTGGACGTGGCTGAGTATTCAGTTTTCTAGTGTGCATGAAGGTCTTTTGCAGCAAGGTTCATTTATTAAGAATAGTAGTTGAATTATTAAAGTTTTAGCAGAAAGTAAACCTAGAAGTAATTTATACTAATTTTGGTATTTAAAGACATACATTTAGTGGCCTTAGAATCACTATGGCTGGAAGGTTTCTCTGGAGAATGTGTAGTCCAGCTCCCCCTTGTCAAAGGCTGTCACCTCTTAATCGTATGGAAGGAGTTAAAAATAATGTCAATGCCAAACTGTGCCTGAGTTATAAGGGAAAGTAATAGATTTCAGGTTGTCATAAATCTGGTGCAATAAAGCAGCTCTCTCAGCTGTTCCTTACAGCTTACTTTACTATTTTGTTTCTTAGGAGGAAAAGCAAGGGATGCACTAAGGAAAGGTGGTATTGATCCAGCACAGGTCATTTTAAAGTTGCACTCTCACAGACTTTTCTTAGTGCATTTTTTCTGTGCACACAGTTGTGTGAGAGAAAGTGAAAATTCTGGTCAATGCAGTGAGAGATTGCCTTTTCTGTTAATTAAATAAAATTCTTTAAGAACATATTAATTTTTTTGTTCAAAACTTATAAAGAATATTTCAAAGATACAAACCAGAGGAAAGTATAAACTACGTATGATTTTTTTTTTTCTGCCTATGTTATGCTGGGCAACAGGGAAAAATAATTCATTTTCCCTATGAAGTTTTGCAAAAATATGGTTTGTAACCTTTCCCACAGTTTCAGAAGTCACGTATTACAAGGAGGAAAATATTCTACTTTATTCTGGTTATAACTTTTTTGGTTGACTTATTTTTTTTTTTACTTTGTTTTCATATAAGATATCTGATATAACCTAATTCTCTTCTTATCTGTAAGAAAATTCTTCAGTCTGAAAACATCCATTATTCTGTGGCTAACTTTCCTCTAATGCCTTAATTTTGGTTTTGTTTTTGGTTGGTTGGTTGTTTCCTAGAATAGTATTAATTAGCATGTCAAAAGAACCCCAGAATTTATCAGCAAAGATATTGAGAAAGTTGGGAAGGCATTAAGAAAACTTGCTTAGATGTTAATATGAATGATTAATATGAATGATTTTGTCTCCATCTAAAATAAATAACCTGATTGTAGTTTGGAAAGGTTTATTTTAGTATTAGTTTTATGTGAGGAAGCTCAGCCTGGATGTCTGTGCACTTTGTTAAGGCTGCAGAGAAAACCCACCAGTAAGGGACTGGCTGCTGCTCTGGGTTGCTATATCTCAATCAAAACCCAAACTCAAACCTAGTGTAATCTATATAATAGTTTTAAAATATAAAAGGTAATTAAATACTTGAGAGACTGTATAGACTCAAAAAAGAACCACAGCAGTAACAGACTATTCCTCTTCTTTGCTTACTCTGCCTTTGTAAGTCTTCTCAAAGAAAAGATTTCTCACATGTAGAAGCAAGCAGCAAGCACAGGCTATTTTGAGTGCACAGAAATTCCAGGACTGTGGAGTTTACTTCTCTAGATTGCAGCTGCTGAAGTATTAGACTGAGGTATCCCGGTCAGCCAATTGCCATTGCTCCTGTGTGGCTCAGAAAGTGGGGACTGGGAGGAAAACCTCATCCCTTTTCTCTGTATGTGCAGCCCACGGAGGTGGGGAATTGACTGGGTGTGACATGAACTGCTTTTCTTTCAAATGAAGTCAGATGTGCTCTTGTGGCTACGGTTTAGCCAAGTTGGGAGGTTCTGGTCCCAACTGTTTTGCTTCTGTCCTTCCCTGCAGTTATCACATCCCTACTCAGAGGCAGGGTGACTGCACGTGGAGCCACCGCCAAGGCAACCTGTTTTGAGAAAACCTGATTTGAATTATGCTATTTCATAAAATTAAACCAAGGGAACCTTTAATTTTAAAACATCATGCAAGAGATGCACAACTTATTGACAAATTGCCTTAAAATGTCTAGTAATTTAATTATTTGAACTGTACAGAATTGTTTTGACACAGCTTAGTTAGGGAAAGGCTATGTGCTAGGTGATGCTTAGCCTATATTTAAGCTAACTTATTTCAACAGATATTTACCAGAGAGGACAGCTTCTGATCAAGGAGTGTGAACATGCAGACCAAGATCTCTCATCTTGCTGTCAGAGTCACATGCAGGGCTATAGCATATTGCTGCCAGACTAACAATGTATTTGGTAAAGGTATGGAAAAATCATGATCCTCCAGATTCTGTCATCTTTTGGTGACTTCTACCTTACTATACAGTATTTATGCCTATAATTGCTTTTTCTTGTTTGACCTTAACCTAATGATTGAATTTTCAGAATTCCACCTGATGCCATTCCTTATTTTTCACCTGGTATATTAACCTTAAGTAATGGCATCTGGTAGGAAACTGATGTTTCTTGCCTGGAATTGCACAACTGTGTTTGGTTACTGGAAACAAAAGTCTAACCAAACTGAAGCAATGAAATTTTGACTGAATGGAAGATTCATTCTTTCAAAGTGCTTAAACTAAAAGGAATTTGTCAGTTCATAAGACCATGCTGTAGAAGGAGAGTTTGTTTGAACCAACTGTTAATTTTTTATCTTTTTTTTGTTGTTGTTGTCGTTAGTTTATATTAATCCAGGACTGATTACTGAGTGCAATTAAGTATTTTAACCATTTTTCTGCAGGCTTCTGTGGTTAGACTTAGAGTTACAAAAGCTGCTGTTTGAAGTTGAAGCAGAGCTGTACCTTTGACACCCAAGTATTAACTCTGGCACAGGTGGCAGGAGCACAGGCAGGGGGTGACAGTCTGCTATGGTTGAGAAGTTCAATTAACAGTTGGTCAGGCTTAGAGAATTGATAGCTACATGATTAAGTTGTATATGATCCTTTTTACACACAGTTGAATAGGCTCAGAGCAAACATATGGTAATTGTTACATAATTCTGCATATACCTGGACATAGAATAAAAATGAATAATGTATCTGAAGTTCGGATATGAAAACTATTTCAGTAGATTCACAAGTTTTATTTTAAAATTTAATTTAGGGTTTTATATTTCCCTTAACAAGATGGGGCCAAATTTGAGGAGGTGAATTCATTTATATTTAAAGAAACACATCTTCAGAGCATTTGAAGGTTTATTGAAAGCAGCATGTGAATCCCAGTTGCTCTGTAGATCAGCACAAGAAAAATTTTGACTTGCTTCAGCTGGGGGTAAAATAAATCCTATAAGCTTCAGTAAAGTGGAAGCTAATTGAATTACTAGATATTTTAAGGCAATTTGTCAATAAGTTGTGCAACTCTTGCATGATGTTTTAAAATTAAAGGTTCCCTTGGTTTAATTTTATGAAAATTTTGTGTTTTCTAGCCTTCAAATTTCTAGTAAGAAATTGTATGTCAGAGTTGAAAATCAGGTTGTTCTGTGGATTTGTGATTTTTGGGCGGGAAGTGGTATTTTTGGGGGGGGGGGTTTGGTGTTTACTCAGCAACTTAATGCCGAGTAAGTGCCGACAAGGAAGGCATTAGATTATATATTGTGAGTAAACATGTGGTGAAATTTTATTGTTTGAAAAATTGAGAACTTTAAAATACTGAAAAGACTAGAAGTGGATTTTTGACGTATGTCGTGTTTTTTGGAAAAACCATGGGGATGGATACAGTGTTAGGTTTCTGCTGAAGTATCACAAATTTCACACCTGATCTAATAGAGTGAGTTGTAGGAGTGAGTGACCAGAGCTTTCACAGGAAATCCTTTGCTTTCAGTGTGAATCTTTCATGTCTCTAGGCCTTTAATTGTTTTCTAAAACTGAAAGCAGCATAAGTGAATACTTGATTCTGGGTCAAAACCACAGGACATTGTCTCAGAGCCCTGCAATAACCAGCGGCTTAGACCATGATGCAAGAGCATTATACAAAATAATTATTTCAACATTTTTTACAAAAATGTGTTCAAACAAACATCTGAACAGCTGCTGGGGCGAAGCATTCATGGGGATTGAGCAAGGCTGGAGAGCTCCACGAATCTCTGAAGTTTCAGAGGCTCTCAGAAGTTGAGGTCCTTCATCCCACTCCTTGTTGATGTATTCCTGCCTCCTAGTCAGACATCCTTGCTATTCCTTGCAAATGATGCAGCTTTTAGCCACTAACATCTGGCTGACAGACAGCAGTCAGCTGTATTCCATGCCAGCGATTCTCAAGTGGGCTTTTTCTTTGAGGATTTTTTTTTTGTTTGGTTGGCTGTTTTTTTGTTTTGTTTTGGGTTTTGGGGTTGTTTTTTTTTTTGTGGTCTTCAACACAGAGAATGGGTGAAAGAGAATAAAAAGAAGAGCCAGAATACTCTAATAAAATTTGCAGCTCCTATGGGATCTGAGGATTCGGGTTGAGTCTGCTTTTTTTGGCAGTGCTGTGTGGTTATGAAGGTGGCATTACACTGTAGATGATTCTTTTTACTCTTATTTCTTTATAAACTCAGAATGTATTATAAAAGCAATGCCGTAAGAGTTCAGAGTGACAAGTCAAACATGAAACCACTCAGTTAATTTGCAAGAATCATGTGTCCAAATCAAAGTTGTTCCTGAGATTCTAGTTATCTGCTCTTAAAAAAAAAAAAAAAAAAAGTGCTGTTTATGTATTTGTGTCATAAATGGCATATTCCACTGCCATTGTAAAACTTGTAAAACAGAGGGTTTTTTTCCCCTAGTTGTATAGAATGCGGGAAGACTTCTATTTCTTTTTTTTTTTTTCTTGTTTTGAAATCTACAGCAGTATTTATGATTTTGTAACCCCACTTTTTCGTGTATTGCTTAAAAGGTAAGCAGGGCTTCTCACACTATATGAAGCAAAGCTCTTTTGCCAGACTGTGACTTAAAAGCAATTCTTCCATAAAATATTTTTTTTAAAATTTGAATGTTTTTGAAATTCTTTTCCTCTCTTTGTGCCTGTATGCCTGTGAGCACAGGGGTTTGCTTTCCATTGTTTGCCTAAAGCAGTGATGCAAGCGCAGCACGCTGTAGATTAAGGCTTCAGGGAGCTAAAGTAAGCGTGAAGTTCAGCCTCTAGCTAAACATCACCACTAGGCTAATCTACAATTTAGACTGATCCATCACTAATATTTACAAGTAGGCAGAGTGCAGTTCAAAACTAAACAGCATATGGGTACAGTTATCCCTGTTAAAATGACCAACGTGCCTTGTATTGTGTGTGGAAGATAACGGGGACAGGTGGTAATCTGTCTTTTCTGAGCAGAGACAGCTGGTATTTTCCTTGGGCTTCAGTGGTGCTTTTCTGTATGGTCTCACCTACCAGCTGATATCTTGCTTGTTAGAACAATACCAAGTATGTATTAACCCTTTTATCTATTCCTGTGTGCTGTCCAAAGGGGGAGGTATCAGACTGCCTGGGCATAAGCTTGGTGATTTAAAATTTCTAAAATTTTCTAGTCATATAGTTGCATGCAGCTTGTCTTATTGGATTTTTACATGCATTGCTGTGGTGATATATATCAAGAGATAGTAAGTAAAAATCTTAAGAGTTTATAATTTATATAGGTTTTTTGTTTTAAATGTCTGATGAAGTTTCACACTGAAGGAGTGCTTGAGAATGAACCTGCTTTCATTTAATTCAGGAGAATCTGAAAGGTCATATAGTAGAGAAATAAAATTGTTTTGTAAGTTGACTTGCATTTACTTCCAGCCAGATTGCTTAATATTCAGGTATGTGTAACTTCTCCTTTCTGAACACACTAATTTGGTTCCCAGCTTGAGTATGATGCCTTTTTTCTTATTTCTGTAGAGAACAAATACTGATTACTCACAGTTGTTTTTTTTTCTCTTAAAATATTTAGTGATTGTCTGGGTTGTGGGGTAACCAGGTGCTGGCACTCCATGAAAGGCACTCCACTTCTGAGGGACTCAGCCTCTGCTTCTGGGCTCTGGCAAGTGGGAGCCAAATTCACCCATGTGGCTGTGTTCAGCTAATTGATAAAATTAATCAGCAGTTAGATTATTCCATCACACCTGATGTTGTGCTTTGAGCCCCAGATGAGCCCTGGGAACGCTGAGCTACAGCAAGGGGACAGCAGTGTTATGGGACACAACATGGATGGGTTGGGAGTGGGGACGAATTGTCATCCCAGAAGTGGTCTTTAAAGCCATGTCTGTGAGATCAGCTACTGCCAGTCCTGGTGGAAGGAGGGGAAAGAGGAACATCTTTGTAAAGGCTGAGACAGGGTGATGTGAGAGGGACTGGAAAGCCTGAGGGAGGCCAATGTTCAGACATCTTGTTTTTAGCTGGGTATAACAAGGAATTTCATGTCTTAATCTGAATGAACCACTAGTAGTGGTGCTTGTTCTTTTAGAAACCATGTTTATTCTTGATTTTTTTTTTAATTTTTAATTTTTTTTGCTTATTAATAAAAATTAACGTAATAAACTTGGAGGGGAAAAAACCACCCTAGGTCTACCTAGACAGTAGAAGGGTTCTGTCCAGAAGAGGAACATGGGCTTTTTGCAGTGTAACCTAGGGAGTCCAAGCAGAGTGCTTGTCAAGGCTTGAGTTTTCTATGAAGGTTAGGCAGATAAACACAGAAATTTTTTAGAAATTCCAGTGAATTACCTTTAGAACTAGAAACTTTCGTATTATGCAAGAAAGTGGCCTCAACTTTGTAAGTATTCACTAGCAGTCAAATGTAGTACCTTGCAAAAGAGTTGAAAAAGGTGTTTTGATGACTTTCCTGGAATGAAATGATTACCTAGATAGTCTGTAATAGAGGAGATAAAATGAAATTGCTGCAGAAAGTCATCAAAATTTGCCAGCATTTTGCCTGGTTAATTGTCATTTGGTAAGCTTTTTTATTTTCTTTTAAACTAAAGGTAGAAGAAACATTAAATAAAAGAACTGTTGAAACTAACCTTCATTGTGAAAGAAAACAAAAACCACTGTAGATAGTTTTCTCCTGAACAAGTTAAGTTAGAAAATGTCAACACTGTTTTTGAGTTCAGGTATGGATTTCTGATCTTTCAAATTAACCTTTTAAAAAAGATATTATCCAAGACAGATTTTTATTTTTGTTTATGTGTATCTTTAGTATGAATCAGCCTGGAATGAAAAGAATATATATATATATGAAAAATATTATTTGATTAAATAAGAAGTAGTACAGATTTTTGTAGGGGCTTTTTAATTCATGTCACCAAAGAGATTTTTGTGTTTCAGACATGCTCAAATTAAAGTTCCAGCATAGAGTATTATTTAGAATTGTTTTATAGTATTATTTTTGCGATTGCTAGTTGTTTGAAACATTAGTTTTGTTGCATGTGCATGTTTAGGCAGCACGTGGCCACGCAGGGAGGCATGAGCAGAACTTTGAGGATCTCCTGTTTTAGTGGATTTCACTTGACTTTAATTGGTTCCAGCTAGTTAATTGTAGGTGTCCTTGGAGAATGCCTTTTTTTTTTTTCCCCTGTCTGATTACTGCTCACAGATCCACATTTAGCAGGTATTTCCTAAGAAGAAAAATGTCTGTACTGTTCTGTCCATGTTTTTCACTCATACAGTGATAATCAGCTACAATGATGAAAATTCTCCTTTTTCATTTCTAAAAGTTACATGAGAAACATGTTTTTTTCTGCCTAGGCTCCCAGGATAAACTCTGATTGATTTTAATGTGCAATATTTCATGAGCCAATGCACTTATATGATGTTCAGTGCTGCTTAAAAGCTGGGTTTTGGCCTTAAAAGGGAGAGTATAATGAAAGCAGTGGTTCATGATTTAGTCTTTTATGCTTTGTTACTTGCAGAAAGTCAAGCTTGAAATTTATCTAATGAAGCACAGCAAACTAGTAAAAATAATAAAAAATATATACAATTTTAAGGCCTCCAGATCTATCAGCTGTAGTGTGAGGAGTTAAAATACATTAGAAATAGAAAATTTCGGAAGTTGGCTTGACATATTGCTTAATTTTTTTTCCCTCTTATTTGAAATGTGTCTGGTTTTGTTGGTGTCTCGTTTTCATTTTTCATTTAAACTGGCAGCCTTCATTAGAAGCCTGAGCTTTGGGCCACGGTAGCTTCATTGTCATTGCATAAAATTCACTGCACCTCAGAATTCAAGTGGCACAGAAAGTTATAATTGGAAGAACATATTGAAATCTGCAGTCTGACATTTTGGGCAGGCTCACTGAAAAGGGAGCAAAGTGAAGGTGAAATTTATTTTGAGTTGGTCATGCGTGAACTGATTTTCTTTTAATCGTTATTATTTGTTTATTTTTAAATGAATAAACAAAATAAACATCATTGACCCTATTTTGTACCAGTCTAGATGAGTAAGGAGATGGTCCCTGAGGATGGGACAATGTATGGTGAGGATTTTGAGCACTGAGTTACTCAATGTACAGAAAGTACACTTTTGAATATTGCTGTGTTTGGAAAGCTCCCTTTTTCTTGTAAGTGGTGAATCTTTTGCACCTAATCCAGAGGGTTATAGTTTATGAATTCAGTGATAAGTGCCTAAGTCTCTAAAAGGATGAAATTTCATGTGCTCCCTGTGCACCATTTACTAGTTTCAGCAACATTCCCGTGCCATGAAAGTTTTAGTGAATGGGTAGTCTGGATTCATGAAAGGACATCAATGTTTAAAGGAAGTTATACTCAGAATTTATGTCCAGAGGCCAGGAGTGCAATTATCAAAACGTTTTGCTGTGAATCCTGTTCTGAGCTCCCTTTTTCTCTTCTGCAGTAAAATGGGAACTAAGGCACATGACAGTAAAGTCCAATGTGGAATTCAGGCTCTTCAGAAATAAGAAGTTCTTTTGTAAATCATAGATTTAATTTTATGTGAGTGAAATGACTGTATGGTAATACTTCTCTTCTGAATCATTTAGCCATTATTCTGTCTGGGCACGAAAGAGGTCAAAATAAATAAAATTTGTGATTTGCCTGCAGTAGAACAAAGCTATAGACTATTCCAAATAAGTTTTATACATGGACTCGTGATCTATGATACCTGACAAGTCATTAAGGCTTTCATGAGGTGTCTGCATCAGAGAAATGAAGCCACAGTCAGTGACAAGCTTTATGCTTCTCCTTCCCATAACGAGTTACTTAATGTATTCCATTTTAATTGTTATCTGGGAGTCAATCGTGGTCTCACACTACAGCTACTGACAGGAATCATCAGTTATGTGCATGGTGTTTTGCAAAATCGCAAATTCACAATACATCTCTCTTCAGTGGCAGCAATGTTTAGCAGCTCATTAGCTTTTGGGCTATACCTTCTGGTCAGTAAATACTGGGAGAGGCAGACAGCCTGGTTGATTTGCAGACACCTATTAGTCAAGATGAGCACTGCAGTACAACTGAAAGGAAACACAAAAGAATAGCATTTAGGGTAGGCTTCCATTAGCTGGAAGATTAAAAAGATAATTAAAATGGGGTGAAAAAAGAAATAAAGTTGATTTTTCTGCTTAGTACTCTTGCTCAGAAAATATCCTTTACTGCCAAGTTTGATGGTTTTGGTTATAAATTCCTAAATGGTCCATTTCATCAATTTATATTTGAGCAAAAGCAAACATACAGCTAGAAACTGTGCTGCATGCTTCTTTCTAAATGGTGGAGTGCTTGAAGGGAAACATAATATCAGAGAAGGGTCCCATGTGTAATATACTGGAGATACCAATATGTTGTCCCTGGTTACAGTTTCAGAGGTTTTGTTCAGATTTGATGACTTAATATTGCTTTGAAGAAGGTGGATTGGAATAGAATTGTACAGTACTGAAACAACACTGTAGATATTTCCCACTGTTGAACAGCTGGAGGCTTTGATAACTCACACAAATAGTAGGATCAGTAGGAGTTACTACTGGGACACAATTGGAAAGTGAAGGTCAGGTTGGAATGTTTTCACTAAAAATGTGGCAAAGCTGTGTTAGTTCAGAAGAGATTAGGTGTGGAGACTCAGGAAGATCTTGGCCATGTCTGTAGATACCTGTTGGAAAGGAACGGGTGAGAGGAAGCCAAACTCTTCTCAGTAGTGCCCAGTGACAGGGGGAGAAACAAAAAAAACCCACAAAACTTATTTTGCTGCCTGGTATTTCTCTGGGCATACCAGTTATTCTGTTAAAAGTGATAAAATGTGATAAATCTCCCGTGGGATCATTGAATAGTTCTGTGTGAGGTACAAGCATATTATCTTTAAAGTTCTCTTCTGATGTTCTTTTTCCCAATATACATTTCTTGTTGATTTCTGTATTACACCTTTTTATTCTAGTTCGTTCTTTCCCCTTTTGCATGTTAATTTTATTGTGTTATGGTCACTGTATTAAGTAGCTCTCCATTAGTGATGGTTTTATGCTTGAGACCATGTCAACAGTTGTTTCTTCACATTTTTTTGAAGAATACCACTTTTTTCAGGATTATCTGCTCAAATCTTTGTAAAAAGATTTCTCTTTGTTCGGCCAAACAGTTGTTGCAAAGTATTATATATCTGACTTAAAATGGATGCACTTAAATGTCTGTCTTGTTTTCTGTGCTTCTGTAAAACCCAGAAGCCATCCAGTCCTACCTCATTACCCCAAAGCCCTGTCCAGTCATACCTATATCATTATTAATGGGTGGTCATCTGACCTGTTTTTGTAGGACCTACATTTTAATGTTTACAGTCTGTAAACTTCCCAAGCAGTCAGTAATGCTTTGCAGTGTTCAGTGTTAGAAATTTTTACTTTTCCTGGAGCATCATATGAAGCTCTGATAAAATGGACCAGAAGGAGCTATAGAATATTTAAAATAAATTCTGGATAATCCTTTTTTTTGCAGGTGATATTTGGGTTTGTATGTGATAAAAATATGGTGATTAGGCAATTGAGTAAATTATGGGGACACTCTCTATCTCAGCACCTGTGATTTTACATCATTCCTTTTGGCTGGATATTCATTGTGTATTTCCAATAGAGACTAATAAAGATTCAAAAGCTGCATTTATTTATAGGCAAGTTAAATATTTTTTGTTCTATTCAGTTTGTCCATTTTAGGTAAGAAGTTGCACTGTAGCCATTGTGCCTGATTTATTGCTTCGAGGCCTGTGTGAAATGAATAAGTGAATATTCACTAATTTCTGGTGCCCAGGTGTTAAAATTGTGCATTGAGTGCTGTAGTAATTTGCATTAATTGGCAAGCTGTCATCATTGAAACACCAAATACTTAAGCAATAATTTTACGAAATGTTGAAGCTCATTCTTCTGTCACTTGGAAATCAGAAAGTTTTAAGTATGTGAAACTTCCTAAGAAGTATCCAAGTCTTTTGCTTAGCAGGATCAAATTGCCAAATGAGATCATGAAAACTAGCACTGAACCATTTTGCTGAGAAATTCCTCCTTTACAATAATGGTTTAGACTGATTTCGTTTTTTAATTACACATAAAAAGAAATTTTTTTCTTTGCTGGCATTCTTCTGCCTTCCATTATGGATAAATAGAACAAAAGATACGTAAGATTTTATTCAGAGTTTGATCCCTTCATATTTATTTAAAAGGAATTTTCAGTGATTTTATTCATGTAGTGTACTCACTGATAGACATCAGCAAGTCTGACATGCTTTTAAAAATAAGTTGTAGCTATTCATGATAATATGAATGACATTGTGTGAAATGCAATAAAATCTTGGAACTCTTGGTTTCCAGATGTTATTAGGAAATTATCTCAGTGGCTGCCACAGCATATCAAACTGCCTTTTCTTTTTTTCCAAAAGAACCACCTCTAGCCAATGAATTCAATATTTTTTTAATTGACTTAACACTGATATTAAGCAAAAACTAAAAAGTAAACCATAGTAAAAACTAGTGTCACTCTACAGATTTCAGAGGTCATTAAGATCACTCTTTGCCTTGGTTTTTTTTTTTTTTTGCAGCCTTCACTCTCTTATAAATATATTTTAATATAATGTTTTTAAACTAGAAATATCTTCCCATCTTTTGCCTCCTGAATAATTGTAATTGTTACTTCACACAGAGGAGTGAAATAATATGACTGATTTTGTGATTAATCAGCTTTTCATAATGTCAGTTTTGGGACAGTGTGAAAAAATATATGTAGATGGATCTCACTTTAAAATAGGGAGTACAAACCTAGTGATAATTATGTAGATCTTTTAGAAAAACAGTACTCTAAAATCTTAGTAAAAATATTTTGTTTCAGACTGGGTGGAGGTTTGAGGTTATCCAACGTGTACTGAAGCCAACAGAGGATAAGGAAAAGGAAACCAATTATTTGTACTAGTTTTATAAATCTCTCTTTATTGCCTAACCTTTTCAAACAAGAAATGGATTTATCCTCTGTGGAGACAGTAGTATAAATAATGTCATTCTCTGGCTAGAAATGGCTCTAAAATCCTTTGATCTGATATAGGGTTGCTTAATACTAAGTACATCCTGTTCCAGTATGTGCACTCTTAACTAGATTTTTTTAAAAAATCAGCTCTAAATGATTGTTGTTAAATATGTCTTATTTAGATCTTTTTAATATATATGACATGGTATGGATAATAGGTGTATTTAATTTTTAATGATTCTTCTTTGATGTTTTGGACTTTTTCTGAAAACTAGATTTACTTTTGGTTCTACAGCTCGGTAAAAATATTAGAGGAGATCTCCAAGTGAAGGATGAACTAATACGAAAAGCGTTTAGTCTATAAAAGTTGGCCTGTCGACTAGAAAAAAGTTAATAATTTCTGTGTTCTGTTTTTAAAATGTTGATAAACAAGCAGTATATTCGCCTTCCCTTAGACATGACCGTCTACTGTTGCATTTATTTATTTATTATTAAACCAGTACTGGGGGAGGAGGATGCAGACAAGGCAAAAACTGGCATAATGAGAGAAAGAAAACAAGCATGAAAATGGCCATCACAGAGGGGAGATTGGGCTATCACAGAGGTTATTAGAGGAGACACTTGATGTGACCTAATTTACCAAAGGTACGGGTGGGAAGAAATGGTGGCTCACGTGTCTTCTACATATCAGAAGGCAGGAGCCAATTCGTGCCTGTCAGGCAAACATTTTACAGGTTTAAGTAATTTCTGTGTGAGATTGTTTCCCCCACCACCACCACCCCAACAAGCATTTTTGTTCACGGTCAGTTTGGTGGTATTTTACCCACACACTCACTTGGGGGGGGCGAAATAGTTGATTGGAACTGGCAAATTTGCTTGCAATGAGTGTTGGTGCACTAAAACCACCAGTGCTGTGCTACCCTGCGGAATTTTAATTAGTTTCTAGATGCTACTGTTTCATCATTTCAAAAAACGTCATTTCCCATTTTAGTCATTCAACAAAAGATTTTTCGCCTTTACTGTGATCTCCAAATTTCTTATTTTTCGAGGTGTTGTGTTTAACGTGAGGCCAGACTCCCTTTGTGTTCTGATAAGATGTGCCACTGTGAGGTTGGGCTTTAATGAAGTGGAGCTGGTTGAGCAGCTCTCCCTGACGGGCAGAGATCTCTGTCACTGCTCGTGGCCATCAAGTCACGACGAAGCTCTGGGTTTGAGCAGCTGTCAGAGGGAACTTCTGATTTTCCCTGCTGACTTAATGCCTCTGGGTCGTGGAGATCTCGCTGCAACATTTACACTGTGTGTAGGTTCGTTGGTGCTAGAGAAACCTGAGATACATCTATGACATTACCTTAAATAGTTATGTATTAAGCAATTTCCATAGACTTGCATAATTTAAAAATATCCTCTGCAATTGTCAAAACTAAATGATAATGAAGTAGTTTTTCTCTTCATTACATCAGGTGAATAGAATTCTTCTTTGGGTTTGGTTGGTCTTGCAAGTCACATCTTTAAGCTCAGGAACCATCTGTATAAACCAAGAAAATTTGAATAATTGGTGTCGTCGTCTCTCATAATGGGTTTTTATTTTTGTTTTGTGTGTGTTTTTTAAAATTGTTCTTTTTTTACTTTAAAAACCCAGCTGGTAGGAGGAGAAGGAAACATTGTCTATCTTCTGAGATTTAAAAACAAACAAACAAAAAGGATGATTATATGTAAAGTCAGGAGAAATCATGAGAATTGTTTACAAATACTGTGGATGACTGAGGGTAATTCAGTAAAGTAGAGCAGTGTTCAGGAGGTGCAGGGGCCTATGGTTCATATCACTTTGCTTAATTATTTTGCATGTATTTTAGGAATGATACTTTGTGAAAGGCTTGTTAAGAGCAGATATTTTGAATATAAACTTGATATTATTTTTGTAGTCTTCCAAAGGCCAGTTAGAGAAGCAAGGAAAGCCACATATCTGTATTTTGTCTTTCCATTTAAATACGTTTGAAACACACTCAAATAAAACCAAAAACCTTTTCTCACTTCCTTTGTAGAAGCTGTATCCTGGCTGGACTTCTGCACATTTAGGACTTGGACTCCTGGGGGGTTTATAAGTGTTACAGGGTCACGCATATGCACTTGCTAAGCTTTGTTTACTTTTTAAAGTAGGTTTTGAAGCTCACTTAACTGAATTAAGTTTAGTGCCCTGACTGAATATTTGTGCTGGTTTCAAACTGCTTATGTCAGCTTGGCTTATTTCTGTGTATTTACTGACACATGTTAAAATATACAAGTCAGTGCTGGAGCCATTAAAACGTGTCAACATGTGAAGTTTGAACTGATTTATTAAAAGAGTCCAACTCTGTGTGTGGACCAAAATGCTGTTTCCTTAAGGATACTCCTTGGACAACTCCCTCCTGTGTCTCTTGTCTCCCCCCCACCTCTCAAATCTGTGCTGGTAGTGCCAGAACTGAGAATGAAATAATGAATTCAAACATGTACCTGACAAGACACTTTTGTCCTAATGTTCAGGGAGGAAAATAAAAAAATAATCCATTCATGTAGCCAGCAAATGAATGAGTATTTTTTTTTCAGGATGCATATCTGAACTCATTCTGTACATGTTGGAGAAGCTGCACAAGGAGGACCTCGCAAGAAGGACCTTTTTTGGAATAAAATTAAATATTTTACTGTTTTATGAAGGCTTATGTGGTAATACTGATATAATTTCAAGAGCCACAGCTATGCAAAACTGCACTTTTGGAGTCCTTGTGGTTTAAAAGTGAAATTGCCATGTCTTCTTCTGGTTTGTGTGTTTTCCTGGAGCTCTGATCACACTTCTGGCCATGAAAGCCTAGAAATAATAGCCTTACACTTTTCAAATTCCCACAGGCTTTTCTACTTGCTTCCAACATGGACTGTTTTTCTTGTGAGCAGGAATTCTTTGTGCTGGCAGGATATGAGGCAAGGCCGGTAGCTACTCTTGTTCTGTTTTTTGAAAGATTATTTTTTATGACTTAATTTATTTCTGTGTTTCTTACACGTAGAAATGTTATGGTTGTGTTGATTTACAGGCAGGGTTAGAAATCTTCCTGTACCTCTGACTCCTCTGAGTAGTATCAGTAAAATCCTCTGAATTGTTTTGTGACCGAAGCATATGCCTGCGGTGAGAGCTTTTGTAATGTTTCTCCCATGACAGCCCAGGTAATAAAGACTTAAGTTGCAGCTTTTGTGAATTACTGACATTGATTCAAGAACTAATAACAGTTCTGAAATTGGAAGGCTGCAATCACAGTGCCTTAAAGTTTGAGAATGGTAAAAAACTCCCATTTAAAAAAAAAAGAATATAAATAGAACTTAAATTTCTTTATCCATTAGTGAGGTAAAACCATGCTTGTCTGTATAAATATATGTATATATATGTGCACTGTGACCAGCTGTGCTTCTGAGAGAACTTCTTTCCATGACAAACATTTGAGGCACAAGAAAAAATGAGTTTATGCCCATTTGAATACTTCATTTGCTTTTTACTAAGAAGTGTTTCATCAGGTCCTTTTTAAAGCTTCTACACTCCTGAACTACTTTATTTCTCATTTACTTGAATAGAATTATTCTGCATGTGGGTTCTTGTACTCTAAATAAAATTTGGGTGAGTGAGATGACCATGGATTTGATTTTAACACAGTGTTGTGATAACGCAAATTCCTTCAATCAGAATGTTGTGAGAACATCACTTGACCCATGAAACATGTTATCAAACATTGTCTAAGTGTATGGATGGTTCAGTTTGACTTTTAAAGGACAGTTTACTTGAAGATTTATAATGGTTGGAAGAGATCTTATGTATCACTCAGTAACAATAGTTTTCATGTCTTCAAAGTTTCCTCTAGGGCATCAACCCTGTTAACCAGACAACTCCACAGATGAGTGGGATTTATAGTATAAAGAGACACAGGATTTAAATTAAAGGAGTTTAAATTCAAATATGTACTTAATCCCATTTAGGAATTACAGCAAATTTATATTAAGAATTTTCTTTGAAGCTGAAGTTTGTAATGAATATAATATACTCTTTTTACTCAAATGCTCAGGTAAAAAGTTCAGTTTCAGGGTTGTTGGGAGGTTTTTTAGCACTACTTCAGAAAATGCCACCTGGGAAGGTTCTTTTTTTTTTTTGTTTTTTTTTTAGTTTTCAAGAAAAATGTTCTTGGGACACATAATTGTGTAGACAATACTTTTGGGATAAACATGGAATTTTTGTTTCATAGCATATTGAGATTTTAGTTTTTAAATATAAACTGCTTCTTTAACAGCTCTCCAATGAAAGTTGTTTCAGTGTCTCATGAACAAATTGTTTTTTCACCTTCAGGCATCTCTGAAATGTTGATGTGCCTCTAGCTGTAAGTGAGAAAAAAGTAGGAGGTATTGGAATACTTTACCTCTCTGAGTGACAGATTGTCTTACCTGTTACTTTCTGAAAAAACAAGATATAAATATTTGAGTCTACGTGGTTTGTTTATCTTTTTCCTGAATTGTGTCTCTCACGAGAAGGTCTTTTTAGAACTTCAGCTTGGAGGATCTTGGGCTTTTAGGCCCCAGGTTACCATTTCACATTGGGGTCACAGTGATGGTACTCAAACTTAGCAGCTCCACAGAAATCCTCCTGTTGCTTGAGTGACAGGAGTTCTTTGATTTGGATGCTTTGTCATCTGCCTTACAAAAAAAAAGGGTCATTATAACAAATGCTTTTCTCAGCAGACTCGGTGGAGATCAGGGAGCACCCCGGAGTGTTCTGCCCTTGCACTTGTAATTGTGGAGCCTCAAGTCCAGGATTCACTTCAGTGGGTAAACACAGGGCATATTCCATGGACACACAGTGTTTGCCTGTTTTGGTCTGGGTTATGACACACTAGTTAGAAAAATTAACTTACCCGAGTTTCTTCATCACTGTCAAAACCACACTGCAACTGTGAGGCAAACACTGCACTCTGTAGGGTTAGTAGGAGCTGTGTGTCATGATTGTGACTCTTTGAATGGTGTCTAGTGACAGTACTTTTCTAGACTCTTCCTGTAGTAAATGAATAAACAGCATGTCCATCCAGAGCTTCAGCCTTGAGCTTCCTGTCCTGCACCTTTAACTCCAACAGGGAGCTGTGTAACCACCTAGGGATAGCAGACTAACTTATCTAGTTAAGTGAGGCAAACATCTTTTTATTTCAAGAACTTAGATTGAATTAGCTTGATTTCCTGTGGCTGGAGCTTTGATTTCTAAGTATTAGAAGAGATTTAATAAATTTTATCCTTTGTTGTCGTATTTCATCCTGTAATCTGGTTTTGAAAAGGACACTTGTTTTCAAATTGTTCCATAGCTAGCTAACCACTGGATTCTTGGCTCTTTATAATCCTCTTCATTCTTGCCTTTTTTTTTTTCCCTGAGAGTGCTGTCACTGGACTAAGTAATGTAAATTCTTTATGGTTGATTTCAAAGTCTGTGTACTTCATAAATGATAGGCCTGAGACTTGCTCTGGTTTTCTTCCCTTTTTCTTTGTGTTTTCCATCATTCAAAAACTAGAGTATTTAAATGAATGCCATAGTGAACAACTCCACACAGATTTGCATCAACTGCAAATTGACCCAAATAATACTCTCTGCATTTTGTCTCATTATAATTCTAATTTGTACATTCAGTTACACTGGAGAATCTTACACTTGTGTCCTTTTCAGTTTGTCTTTGAACAAAGTAAATACTATTGTAGTTAATGAATTCTCATATAGAATACTTTATGATTTTACTAATGGCTGCCTGAAGCCTGGAATCCTCCTGGAATCACCACCAATCTTTTCTTCATGAAAGTTTTTCTTGTGAATATGTTGAACATTTTCCAGGCTTATGCCAATTTTCCCTCTTTAGTTCATAGTTAAAGTGAATATGTTTTTTTAACCTCAATGCAGAATATATTCCACCCACATGCCTGATTTGGTTCATACATTGCTTCAGAGTAGATGCTTTTCTACTTTTGTTCTTCAATGCTTTTACTCTCCTTGATTCCACATCATTTGCAAATACAATGATTACAGTCCTCCTTTCTTCCAGGACTTTTGTAAGACCTAAATTTGCTGTTCCTCAGGGAGATAAATTTTTCTAGTTTCTTTATCTCATGTTTATTATTATTGTTTTAATTGCTATACCTTGTTTTATGCTTCCACTGACAAACAGATTAAGATATTTAAAAGCATATATGTATGTGTATGTCTATATTAAGATTTACAGATAAATTGCAGTGTAACTATTCATAGTCAAATTCTAGATGTACCTTTTATCTTTCTCATGTTTAATTTGGGTAATTTTAGAAAATACCCTGAAATTTAAATTGTTTTAGTCTTTAATTCTGAGCGACGTCCTCTTTGGGGAATATTTTAAACCTTCAGGTCAGTTGAAGTACAATATTACATTTACTGGCCATTGCACTAAAACCTAGTGCTCTGATTAGTGTTGTAATTGCAGGAGTGTCAGTTAGTACACTTTCAGTGCAATAAAAAAAAAATATCAGTGTATTGTGCTTTATGTATATTTCTGTGCACTTGCAGTGTTTTTCCAAGTGAAACTTAGAAATAAAAAGCATAGAGAAGGTTTGGGGTTTTGTTTTTTTGTTCTTTTTTTTTTTTTGGTAAAATATCTTTAAAGAGAATTTTTAGATGAAAAATTATGGATAGGAAATATTTCTTTAGGCTCTGAAATTTGAAGCTGTTGCTTTAAGAAAAGTTTTCAGATTTTTTTTTAAAGCCATATTTATTTACAAAATATAGTTAAGTGTTCCCATAAAGCTTTGTGAAAATAAAGGTATTGTGAGGTCTAACCAAAGAAATGCAGAGCACTTTCCTTGGATGAAAACTTGGATCAGATGATGTGGAATTTAGGAAGAAGAGTACTTTTTTTTTAATTTTTAATTTTATTTTAAAGACACTCAGTAGACACTGAGGCAAATCCAGTTAGTGTAATATTAATAGCTTTAATGCTGTACAGCCAAATGCTACATCTGGTTTTGCAGTGAGGTTTTTTTAACAGCAACAAAGGCACTGAAGACTCTGTGTGTGTGTTGTATTTAAAGCAGAATTATCAGAGGGGTTGTATTCTTTAAAGCAAAATACAAGCCAACGTGAAGACTCACTCCTTGAATGGAGATCACAAACCTAAATTTCCTAGAAATAGCAAAGTGTAATTGTCCACAGGCTGTTTGAGTTTTCAGACAGATCACAAGAAGATTTCCGTTTACACGGGTTGCACAGATGGCACTTTGCAACATGCGTATTTTGGGCTGGTGTCAGAGCCTTTTTGGGACACTTTTAAACTTGTGACCTTTGGCTATTATCAGGGTCTTTGTGTTTTGAGTTGCAGTGATTTCCTTTCTCTTCCTGCATCAATTTCTCATTGTTTCTTTGTGCAGTGAATGTGTGTTAAGAATTCTGACATGTCATTTTTGGGTTTTTTGTTCACGTTACAGTAGCTTGTATCTTACGCAAAAACACCTAAACGTGAAAGTGCTGTGGTAGTATTTTTACTTCAAGAATTATCTGTGTATCTCAACGTAAAATTTAAATATTGACCACCCTGTAATAACAGAAATGTCTATTAGTTATTTCTACCATTAGTGGGGGAAAAATAAGAAATTAGAATTTAACATCTGTGCATTTTTTTTGGTCAGGGTGCTTTTTGTCCCTCTCCTTGAGGAATATGTAAAAGGACTGGATTTGTTGAGAAGATACTACACTCTCATATGTCCACTGGGATATAATGTATGACCAGAGAAAAGGTTTTGGGGTTAATTAAAACTGATAATTTCAGGGATAGTTTTGGTTAAAGTTTTTTAAATAGAAATTCCCTGGTCAATGAAAGATGCTTTTGAAACTTTGTCTCAGGGTTAAATTTGAATGACTTACACAAGACTTATAGAACCATAAAACATGAAAAACTGGTTTTATTTTTCTCTGCATAAGGACCCATGGCTTTAAAACTCCCATGGCCTTCTGAGGGAAGTGTAGATATCTTAATTTATAGCCTCAGTTTCCAGGCACTTCTGAATGACACTTAGGACATTATGTGTATATATATATATGCATATAATGGCAGCATTCATGACTGCATGAGCTTTAATTTTCCGGATTCTCAGCAATTACACAAGTCTGCTAATCAGGAGGAGGCATCCATTCCCTTGGGATGCTCTTGGACGCTTTGCCGAGGTGACAGCCGGCACCGCGCTCCCCTCGCGTGGCAGCCAAAGGGAGATAGTTGGATTGAGCCTCCCACTGCCATGTCCCCCATCTCCTGTCTCTTGGTGGCAGCTTCCAAAGTATCAACTTGTTCCATGTGGACTGCGCTGTTGGGCTTGGTGATAAATCACCAGTGAATAGCCAGCTCTGTACTTCTGTATTTAAAGGGGTCCTGAACATTGATTAATGTGGCTCTTCAGTGGCAGAACAATGCTGGAGGCACACATATGCACATGAAAAGCTCTTCTAGTGCAAGAGATAGCTTTGTCCTGTGTGCTCCCCACCCTTCCCTTTAAATGATTCCTTTTCTGGGCTGGCCTGGACCTCGGCTAATTGATTCCCAGAACTTCAGGCAGGCTCTTTGGCCTCAACCTGAAGGGCAAACGAGAGCCTTTGGAAAGTCTGGCTCTCTGCTCTGGAGAGCTGTCGGCACGTGTTCTGGTCATGGTCCTCACAGCCACCAGGTCACCTACAGCCAGGGGTCCCAAGCAGTGTTTAATACATACTCTGAGGACATCTCATATGTGTAAATGGATGAACAGCTTCAGTTGGCAGATAAATAAATGCCCAAAACTAAATTTAGAGCAAGTTGTTTTGTTTTGGTTGGATTTTTTTTTGTTTGTTTTGGTACCAGTTTTTATTTTAGGCTTGGAAAGAGTGTAGGGATAAGGAATGGGGTTAATGTGAATTCAGTTGTTCTCTCGCCTTGTGACAAATTCCCATTCCTAACTTGCAGTTATTTGTATATTCCTGCTTCTTTGAAAGCAGCCTCTGTGACAAGCCTTGGAGAGTTGGGCCTTTCCTGCTCTTTGCAGGCACCTCAGTTCATTAGCCTCAATTAATCTTCCAGGCAATCCTGCACAATTCAGCCAATTAATGGAGCAAAGCCAACACAGAACAGGAGAGTATTGTTACTCTTTTTTAAAACTCTTCCATGCTTTCCACTACCTTATTTGTAATTGTCTTCATATAGAATTTAAATATATGTAAAAATAGCTATAAAATGATAGCTCCTTCCTGAATATAAAATGATTGCTACAAAGTAGTGGCTATCTAGTAAAATCAGCTGCTCTCTCCAACTTTTTGACAATACAGTCAGGATAGAAAGCCTTCTGTTCTTGCCTTACCAATGAACAGCTTAAATCCCTCCTTTTGCTAGTCTGCTCTCAAATAATTGTTCCATATGACAGAAGGCTAAATAAGGGAAAAGTATCTTTAAAAACACATCATATCCTTAGAAATAGCTGCAGTCTAATGTAATTTTTCTATGATCAGTAAAGTGCATGCTTGCTTCTGTCATGGGTGTACTTATACTGTACTTCATGCAATATTTGTACAGTACTCAATTTGTGTTTATTTTTTGCGTTTCCATCATATTTATAAGCAAAAATATTACTTCCGGAATTGGTAACTATAAACTGTATATGTGAGTATTTATGTTTTCTTGAATGTACGTGAATATTTTTTTGTCTCTACTTCCAGAAGAATTAGCAATATCAAGGTGTTTTCTTTTATCTAGAACCCAAAGTTTCACTGGATCCCAGAGTTTTCATTTCAGGGATGTGCTTTCACTCTTTAATTTTTGCTTCTAATGTTAATTTTGAATACAGTAAAATGCATCAACTTCCTCTGTCTGTTTATCTTGTCCCCGAATTCAGGAGTTTTCAGTGATATCTAGTTTAAATATGCAGTACACGAAGGAAAATTATTTGTATTTCTTTCCAAAAGTTTCTCACAGGTAAGTATTTTTTGTCACATGCAAGGCAGTAAAAATAATGAGCTTTAATGTGACTTGTAACTCTAAACTCTGGTTCCTTTTGCCTTCTCTTGTCTTCAGTATTCATCTGCTTTATCTGTGACTTTTTTTTTTTTTTTGCCTTCTGGAAACCTACATTTTTTGTAGGACTGTCTTAATTTCTACTTCTGGGTAGCATTTTGGGGTTTGGTTGTTTTTTTTTTGCTTATGATATCTTGACCGTGTCTTTAAATCTTCACAGTAGAGACAAAGAAAAGTTAAGGTCAGACATACCAATATTTGATTGATGTACCCATTATAAAAATTCATCTTTTGTATTTATCTAGCAAAATGTTAATGTTCTAATTATGTTTTAATGTGAATTTGACATGATGGAATGCTGTAATTATGAAGTTTTGAAATAACCTGGTGGTTCTGTCTGAACTTGTATCTCGTTTCAAAGTCTTAAGTCCTGTTTTGTGCTTTGAAGTGCAGTGGTGGTGTTTGATGCAAGAGAGGGCAATGTACTGAATACATCTTGGTTTGGGAGGCTGGGACTCCGCCTTAAATCCCCTGGCTTTTGGTATTTGGGAGTCTGTGTAATTTGGAATCAATCTTCCAAAGAATGTGGATGCTCTTCCAGAGAACTGTTTTGAGGGCAAAACAATCAGAGAAAGGTTCACTAAACAAAATGGGGGGTTTTTGAGTGTGATAAGCTCATGGCACTTCCTAAAGAAATGCTTCAAATAGAAACATATGCCAGTGTTGGAGAGACAGCAGTTTCCAAAATCAGACCCATTACAATATTTCTTCACTTTCAATTAAGAAGAGAAGGAAGGGGCTGACTTAGAATATCCCAAGCCTCCTCTTGTCCTTACCATCTGAACTGATGTTACTCCATCCTCTCATGTGCCCTCTTGCACCTACCTAATGTTGTTTACTTGATGTATAAAAACTCCATTGGATATGAGATTCAATTTTCTCTGGTTAAACTCTACCAGCATAAACCAAAGGACACCTAACAGGACAGTGCTTATAGTGATGTTGACAAATACCCAGTGCAACAGGAGTGAAAAGGTTTGGGGTAAGGCCCCAGCATCAACTATCTGTGGCTTTTAGGGCTTTTGCTTTAAACTAGGTCTGGTCCAGATGCTTGGCCTGAATGACCTAATCTCCTCCCCGGGAACTTGTCTTCTGTCTTAGCTTCAGCTAAAGGGAATCCAGTTTACACACTGCAGGGCTGCCATGTAATGCAAACTAAAATACCATGAGGAGGAGGATGTTTGGGAGTAATTTCAAAAGCAGACTATCTAAATTGAAATACTAATATATGCTGTGCACAGTTTGAGGCATTGCAGGGTAACAAATGGCTTATTAAGTAGCAGAGCAGTCCTTTTAGTGCAGAAGGTGACCTAGACAAGGAAATCCATCCCTAACTGGCAAAATCAAGAAAAACAAAGGAGTTTGAATTTCATGTAGTCCTAGATTATATTTTTGTTTGCTTGTTTAATGCATTTTCTTTCTTAATAAATCCCTGATCTAATATTATAAAAGGAATGAAATCTATTACTAGGGAGACTGGTAGGAAGATTTTCCTGTCTACTTCTCTGTCATCGTATTCCTCTGCTTTCATTGTGCTCTTGTAACAAGAAAAATGGAAAAGGCCTTCATGAAATCTATTTATCCAAGGTTGTAGTGATATTTTTTCCCTGTGTGGGCTGCAGTGATGCAGTACTCTTGTGAAACATTTGGGGAGATTCCCTTTTACATGGATATTCTGGTAAGATATTTGTGTTGCGGCACTGTGAATATAGTGGCCAAGTTGCACTGTGGTCAAAAATGAACTGTTGCTAAAGGAATCCCAAGGCTGTGTCTGAAACTGGATTTTCTGGAAATTAGTACATTATAGTGCCTCCCTGAGCTCTACATAATTAGCTCTCCACGTTTTCATATGTTCATCAATTTACATTCATTGAAGGATTTAGAAAATTGGATAAGATACAAAGTTAAAGCTTAAACCGATACTTACAAGTGAAAGCGTTTTAAAAAAAAAAATCACGTAGACGCAGTGGCAGTTACTGGCTGATGCCAAAAAAAGGATAATTTTGCTCCATTGCTGATTTCTGCACCCAGCCATAAGCTTCATGCCTCTCCTAATTAACTTCATGCTGGTGAGCAGATTGAGAATGGCTCTAGTCAGCGCTAAAAAAGCCTGGAAACATGCTGGTTTACAGCCGTATGCAAAGTTGCTGGATTTTTTTTAAATCACTGCCAAAAGCCACAAGACATAGATGCATATGTTTCATGCTAATCACAAAATAATAAGGTAATTGATATTCAACAATTTAAAACAACAAACAGAGTGCATACTCTAAATCTGACTGGCTGGTTTTAATTAAAGCTGTTGCCCACTGTTTGGGTGGAACCACAAAGGAAGTGGTGGGAACTTGGTTTTGAAAGAGAGGTCTTTTCCAAAATGTTGATAAAGCATTTAAATAAGTCTTTATGTGTGTCCAGGAAGGCAGCTGATGGACTGTCCTCCTTTCTTTGTTGCTCATAGTAGATTTCAAAAGAAAAAACAAGGTTCTAGGAAGGTTAAACCATGAGAAGGCCTGGGAAGGGTTTTGTTTCTTTCTTTTAAATTAGCTGGTATCTTCTAGGGAACTCACTTCAGGATTTGTCCAGATTCATCCAGATTTTTTGATAATGAATTACACCTGTTTTAAAGGGTTATCTGTGAATCTATCTCACTGTTTTTGAGTCTGCTACCCATCTACATCACAAAGAAGCTGAGGATAGAAACAGTTGTGTTGTTGATGGAAAAGTAGTAAGAAAATGAATAGGGTTTACTAGAAGGGAACAGGGAAAAAGGTCCTAGCATCGAATAATAGACACAATTACTATTCAGAATCAGCTCTTAAGCCAAGGGGATTTTATGGAGGGTTTTAGTGGCAGTAATTGTCGGGTCTAGTAGTCAAAATACTGGGCTACTGTGAGATGTTGAAGTTTTTCCTGGTCTCAGTCAGCCCTTCTAGCAGTTAAACCAGCAAATAATCATATAAAATTTGAATGACACATCTTCAATAACAGTTCACATTTCTAACAATTATTTAATTGAGATAAATGGAAACTTTTATTGAATATGTTTAATTTTTCTGTGCTGGACAGTAACTTTTGATAAAATGTTTCCTTTCTGTCATCTGGAAGACCACCAGGAATGTTTTGAATGATTCTGATGTGTATAACATCATTGTGCTTCATAGCTGAGATAGTTTTATTTGTTTATTTGGGTTTTTTTGTCTATAGGTGTTTTTCTGTTTTTTGTAGGTTTGCTTTTAAAAAAAGTGGGAGAGATTGGCTGTAGAACTGTGATGAAGAACGTTTCTCTTGTCTTCATTGCCTGGTCATCCTCCCCTGTGGTGGGAATTGACCTCATAAAACCTAAAATTTTAATACATGAAATGGCTGTTGCAAAGCAATGCAATCAATGATTTATTAACTGGCTACTTCTGGGTAAATTGATAAGATTCTTTTTCATCAGAATAACAAGCGTGATAACATTTTTTAAAAAGCTCTGTTCAAGGAGGAGCTTGTGTAATTCCCCTCTTGGAAATGCTTTGGAAAGGAAGATTTTGTTCAGGCAACTGCCAGATTAAGCAGTGGTCAGGAGCAAAAGGCTTAGGGGTCCAGCATGGGCGTGGAAAATATATTTTCTAAGCTTTTCTTGTGTTTTGACAGTCAGCATGTGAAAACAAAGAAAAATTCCATCTCTCCTTTTATCCTCTCGAATTAGAATGTAACATTTAAAGATTGTGTGATTTCTGAGATGACTGTCAGAAAATGATTTTTGTGTCTATTCTCTCACTCCCATTAAATGGGGAAGGATTTATTGTTTTGCTTAACTGAGGCATTTCTCTGGAGAAACTCTGAAAAAAAATTGCCAACTTACTGAATTGGAAAATCTCAACCTGTTTTTTTTTTCCTTCTGACTGGATGAACTGACTTCGTTGTTGCAATATACTGGTACAAACTATTTCCTAAAGAAAATAAATAACTATGAAGAATGGCTACTAAATACGTAAGTCCAGATGCACATTCTTTCAAACCACAGTTTCTGGCTGCCAGAAGCTAAACTCTATGTATTAGGGGAAAAAATAAATCTATTAAGCATCTGCCACATTCCACTAATGGAGACATAATATTGGGGCAAAGCAGAACTTGAGCCTGGTCCTGCAAAGGAATATTTTATGTTCCTATGTTTTTTTGGTAGGGGCATTTTTCTGTAGAGGTTAATGGAGAAACAACAAAGAAAATTATAGTATGTGTCATTTTTTAAATATTCGAGTTCAAAAAGGGGCATAAAGAATAAAGCCTGGAGTCAAAGTGAAGTGGCTTTGCACAGTCTTTGAGGTTTCAGACCCGCTGTTGCCTTGGGCTCTGTTTCATTACTTAGTGAGCCTGCTGGGTCCTTTGCATGTGCCAGTTTTCCCAAGGGTGCAGAATCTCAGGAGTCTCAATACAGCATTGTCAGCTACTGAAGGAAACACAGTAGCTCTTCTTAAAGACAGTTCAAAAGTAGTATTTTAGACTTATGATTGAAAAGAGGTGGGGTACATTATTAAAACTGAGGGACTGGTGACTTTACTAGGGGCAATCTACAGGGAGAAGTGCTGAAATTCTCCCATGCTTCTGTTGTTGCTCATGAATTTCGTTTCCTCTGGCTTTTTCTGCAAATGCTTGATAAATGAAGCCTAACTCTTCTTCCTTACACCAGTTTGCCTTTGGGAGAAGGGAAAATAAGGCAGTACTGTTTTGCTGTTTTGTCCTTCACCCAAATCCACAGCTGTGGTAAATAACCCAGCTCCAAAGTTTGCCATTCTGCAACCAGCGTCTTGTGTCTTTATCTTCTGGGTGTGCTTGTAGCAGTTAAAGAGGCAGCAAAGCTGTTGGTGGAGGAAGTAGAATCTGTCAGATTTGTTCCAGCTGTAAATGATTCATTTATCTAGCTTCAAATTTTTTTATTGCTGTATTTCTGAGAAAATAGTTATATGAAGTCATAAATATCAGGAAGCTCAAGCTGGCAAAGATTAGAATGAGCAGCTCAGTGAGGATGAGTGCAAGGCTGAAAGTGTCAGTTGAAAAACATGCTTGGCAGAGTCAGGAAAAAAGAAATAATTAGGTTCCAACTCACCTTTGGATTATTTCTTTCTGTAAAAACTTTTGGATTTAAAAATAATGACTTTTAACAAGTTTCTCAATAATCTGCTGGTTTGAATTAGTGGATATTTCAAGGCCAGTTAAGATGTTTGGGTTTTTTTAATATAAAATCCAGAAAGTACTGACTAAAGATTCTTAATTTACCAATAAACGTCACATTATTTTTGAATCTGCATAACTGAAGATTATTACCTAAAAGATTTGCCTTTCAGTTATGTTGCTGGCAGAATTTAAGTTACATTTCCTCCCACATATAAGCTCTCGGTGTCCTTCATAAATTTTTGCTCCATGATGTTGATTTTTATATGTGGCCATGGAAAAGCAACAAATGCAAACTTCCTGGAACCCAAAATATTGTACAAATTCTATATTGCACTGTTAGGTATTGTACAAATACATATATTGTGTAGGAACCGTGTAGCTTGGGTGTAGAAAATCCATGTGCACATAAAGAAAATATAGTTGAGTATAGAACTTCCCATGTTTCTTTCTCTGCTGCACTCAGAGCAGACAAACTTTCATATGTTGCCCAGACTACAGTTTAGCACTTGAATACTCCCACTGGCAGTAATCAGCATATGTCAAATGAATGTTGCTGGAGAGAAGTTCCTTGAAAAATCAGATTGCAGCTTTCTTAATATGTGTGCTATTTCTGAGCATTTGCAATTAGATATGTGGGATTTGCCATAGGCTCTTGATATTTCTTTCCTGTGTTGCTGACTCTGGCTGTCCAACTAAAATAATGTTTAAAATAATTAAGTTGTGGAAAAAAAAAAAAACCCAACCCAAACTTATTGCTGCACTGGCTTTTTCAGGTACGTGTTAGAATTTTGTGGTGGTGTAGGTAAGTGTGAGGTATTTTAACATATGCAATATGGTAGGTAAAAGACAGGGAAGCAGAGTCCAGTGCCCAGTTTGTAGCAGTTCTTTGACTCACCAGTTTAGTAACACCTTGGCTCTGGCTTTCAGAACAGCCAGGAAAACTTCACTTTCCCAATACAGAGCAAGGCATTTCTTCTAGCTGAGGTATTGAAAATGGAAGCAAAGTTGGTCTGCCTTTGCTATTTTAGATTTTATTTTATGATCATAAAATTGTAAAACAAAATCAACCATGCACAAAGTTGAATTTGTAAGAATCGCAGTCATCCTGAAAGAATTTCTGCTGAAAAAAAGTTGTGTTCCTTCTAGTTTAGAGCTTTGGGGAAAAGGTTCTGTAGCTTGCCCTTTATTTGATTTTATTATCCTCACTGGCTACTTTTGTGTCCTTGACTTAAATGTATATATGCACTGTTCCTCACAGTTTTCTCTGTGTAAACATTTGAAGAGCAAACAGCAGTATCTTGTAAAGGGTAAGTGGATTTTCTGAGGTGAATACCCTATAGGTAATGTGGACTTGAAAGAGCATTCCAGCAGAACTCTGGCTTTTCCAAGGCTATCTCCAGTGCTCAGTTACCCTTAGCCTTGCTGAGAACCGTGGCATCAGTGTTTTGTTGAAACTACTGGAGAAGCAAATAAACCTTGCCTTTACTGGGATTAATTTACTGCAGCCTGAAGCAGCAAAGCAGTTCTGGCAAGAACTCACGAGCTGAGTGAGCAGCACCCTCACATCTGTTGACAGTGGGAGTTCACTGCGGAAGTCTCTGGGAAGAGATGAGACTGTCCAGAATGGGAGGGGGAATATTAGTCACTAAGAACTGAGAGCTCTGAATCTGAACACTTCAAGTCAACTCTTCACATGGTGGAATATGGGTATGGGATTTGTTGTCTTCGGTTTCTCCAGTACTCACATGGCTCAGCTGGAAAACCGAAGATGGTTATGCTGGGAGAAGCCTGTCCAGTCTGACTTGGCCCCTTGCAGAATATTCACTTAATTAAAGTAAATTTACTGAAATTCTAATCAAAGCAAGTCTTTTCAGGGAAGTTAGTAAAGCCCTGATTTTTCAGAGCTGCTTTAAAACCTAGCTTAAGTAATTGAATAAATTATGTTTGGGGATTTGTTTTTCTTCTGGATGACCAGCTGGATCTTACCAAATCACTTTAAAACATTATTCCTTGTAATCAGTCTTTGGTCCTCCACAGCAGTGCTAGACTAAACAAGGCAGAGCATTGAAAATCAGAATTAGTTTCCATGATGTAATCATGTTGAATACTTCAACCCTTACTGACTTGAGTAATTTCCTTCTCCAACTTAATTATTGCACAACGTTGATCATCTTTATTTTTAAGCAATGCCTTTAAAAGGTACTTGTATTTTATCCGAGCACCGCTAAAGGCCTGATCCAGTCTTGGCAATACCACTGCAAGATGCTGGAGACCTGCTGGACCTTGATTATCTTGCACAATGTTGGTGTAGCACTTTGAATTTTCGTATGGCATTCTCTTAGCTCTAAGATTAGGGTAGCAGTGGGCATTACATTGAATATTTCCATAGTCTGAAAAAAAAATACTACTCCGCAGAGATGTTCAGACTTAGCTTCAAATTGGAAGATGTTTTCAGAGTACAAATTTTAGTTGGTGGTAGGTAAGATATAAATGTGTATTCAGTCAAGAAGCAGACTAGTTGCATAATTGTGGCTAATGACCAATTTCACATTTTGATTTTTCTTTAGTCAAAGGGAACTATCAGCAGTCACTACAGAAACAGTAAAAAAAAACTCAGCTAGAAAATAAAAGCAGTAAATATTTTAAACAAATAGAACCCTTCTGTTTGTGAGCATTTGGTGAACCAAAGAGAAAAAAAAAATGTTTTGAATACTTATTTCTGAGCAAGTTCATTGCTTAGGTCTACAAATTTCTGTCAAATTGTTGAATATGATATAAGCTGTTGAAACTTGTCAGAATTAGTGTTCAAAATAAAAGGATCTGATTTTCCTTTAAGGGTTTTGCTTGCGTGTTGTTACTAGCATTCATAAATTATCCTGTGATTAAGAAAAGCGACGTGGGAAACAGAAACAATTTTAAACTGATGGTGAAGCACATTAGTGGCTATTGTAATAGAGCATTGCTTTGTACATTTATCTCTTCTGTTTCTAAAGTTGTGTGGTTCCAAATGGACCTTTGGTTTTGCGTGTAGTCAGACTTTTATATATTCCGTACAGCCTTTACTTATGTTTATACCTCATTTATTTTGTTTAAGAAGTACTTATGTGCTTTTATCACTTAGTTTTCTATTGTTGCTGCCAAATCCTGAAAAATTGGTCCCAGTGGTATGCTGCAGCCATTAAATACCAGTTGGTTGCAGAATATCATTTGAACTTATTAAAATGTGATTCATCTGGTGCCAAGTTTATTCTCAAGCCTTGTGCTGGTCCAGGCATTATACATCAAGGGAAAAAAATGCAAACTCCCGTGGGTAGAGTTGGACAACTAAATTCTGTGAGCATAGTTAACTCCTGTCTGCACTAGATCCAGAAGGGTGCTGCTGTCCCTTTTCTCTTCCCTTACGTTTTTTCCTAAGTGGCCGAGGGAGAAGGCACTAGAACACGTGAGCAAGCAGAACTTCTGTGGTCCTAATCCCCTAATTAGACTGTCTTGCACAGATGGTATTTAGATTCCTTTTTCTGTGTGGAGAAAGCATGTGGTAACAATATTCATGAATTTTTCGAAGATCAAACATGCTGTGTAGGTTTTGCTTGCATATTTCTTAACCTCGTGTTTGGGCCAGACCACAGGTTGGAAACAAATGTGAAATCGAACCTAAATACACAATGAAATTCTTACCAAATCATTTTACAGCATGCAAGAAATAATAAATGCATTGCACCACTCTAGTGGTATTTCTGACAAGGCAACAAGTTTTTTTCATTGTCTTGGTTGTTGACCCCAAGAAGTAAAATTCAGTAAATTTTGCACTATTACGCTCATCCCAGTGTTACATTCAAGAGTATATTACAAGGAAGGAATGTTTTAGTTTTGTTTAGAACAATAAATTCTGATAAAGACATACTGAGTTTTCAACTCTTATATAGCAGGTTAATTTCCTACAGAATAATTTAAGCATTTTGGACAACATTATATAATATATTATATAATGTAGATGTCAGAGGGAGTTGCAGTGTTGTAAAGCACTTGCATTGGGAAGTCATTTGAAGACAATTATCACATAAATAGCCTCAGTACTGTATATATATAAAAGAAATTGCATACTTGCCTTAAAAATTACTCCACTGATGGCAGTGTTTCTCATTTTCTTTTGCATCACCCACAGAACCAAGGAATAACAAAGAAATGAGGCATCATAAAAGCAGAGACTCGCTGTGGTTAAATCTTATATTAAACTTGCCAATTTTAGTGACAGTTTCTTATTCTGTCTGGCATTTATATGGTGCAATTGAAATCAAATTGCAGCTTTTAAATTTTTCAAGGTGGATTTTCAGTAAATGAAATGGGATTTTTCCACATTGTTTTGATAAAACACTGATTTACCATGTTTTGTTACTGTTGGTGGATATACTGGAAGTGTCAAAGAGATTCTCATAAGAACTTCAAAGGAACAAATAAAAGGGAAAAAAGAAGTGCAAGGAACATCCAGAGGGCAGAAGCAGAAGATAAGGAGAGGTAAAGAAAATTCAAGAAATAATGGTTATAACAAAATAATGAATCCAGTGCTAACATAATTGGAGAGAATGTTGTAAGTTCTGGTATTTTTTAGCAGAAGAGAGTGGAGATTCTAGATGAGCATAGTAATGATGCAGGTGGAGAAGAAGAGTAACAGTAACAAATTTCCTGTTCTATGTAAGAAAGATGAGTATTATTTCACGTAACAGTGGGGCAGAAAGAACAGTCATAGTGTAGGGGTCAGGAAGAAAAGAAATGTGGACACCAGTCTATCTTTTCCATTTGTCCTCCTCCCATAAAGGTTTAGATATTATGGTAGCAGGAAGTTGAAGGCTATAAAGGGATCTCATGAACATGTGTAATACAATGATGTTCTAAACTTTTTAAACTATGTGTAGAACTGCAATGCGAATATATTAAAAATAAGTAAACTGCAGTTTAAATGGTGAGATTCACAGATAGAGTGTTTGTGGGTACCATTAAATCCTTTACAATCATAGGAATATATTTTAGAATCGTAGAATCATTTAGCTTGGAAAAGACCCTTCAGGAGTTGAGCCATTAACCCAGCACCACCAAATCCACCACTAAACCATGTCCCTCAATCCCACATCTGCTTATCTTTTAAGTACCTCCAGGAATGCCATATTTTTCACCTAGTTGAAAAGTAAGCCTGGCAGAAAGCACTGACAGGAGTTGTTCTCTCTTTTTGAAAGATTGGCAGTGCTGGAGACTCCACTGTTTCCCAGGTGTAATACATTCTACTACTTCATTATTTCATTCCCTGACATCTCATCTGAATTATCCTTGCTGTTATTTAAATGTTTTACTCCTTGTCCACTCCACTAGGGGCACTGAAAATTGTCCTCTTTCCCTTTGCAGCAACCTTTGCATAATTGAAAACTGCTATCATGGCCCTACATCACTTTTTTCCCAACTAAAGAGAGATTTTGAAAGATTAGTATCGTTTGCATAAATCTTATTTTGACAAGGCTTGTGCAGTGATTACGATAGCGACAGGAAGAACACGTTTTCACATGAATAAGTAAGCTTTCGAAAGCACAGCTCTGGTTTGGAATTGTGATCATGTGGGAAGATGTGAGGAAACAATGAACTTTTGGTGAGGCAAAAATGGCCCTGCAGCTCTGGTGGCAGCTGGGCCTTTGCTGTTTGCCCTGCCCACTAGTCCAACTCTGTTATTATTTCAGTCCTTCACACTGAGAAAACAGTGATTATCCTCTGGTGCCCTTTCACATTCTGTCTCTGTTGCATGGAAAGCATGCCCGCAGTGGTAACACTGTATTTGTGCCACGGCAGGGAGGTGCTGGAATGGGAAACGGGACATATCCCACTCTCTGTTCATTTCAGCTGCCAAAAAGGATGGTGAAAGAATGAAAAGATGGAGTTACAAAGAGAGATTTGGGGCGGAAAGTATTAAAACACAGATGCAAGGGTCCTCCTTAGGCTGATACTGAATGCAGTGCAGGCTGATACCGAGTACCACTGAACCAGGTATGGACTGTAACTGTCTTTCATAGTAGGGACCGTTCAATATCCTTCCAAAATATTCTGCTTGTGTAATATACCAGTGCTAAAAATATTCCATTGGAAACTGTTTTGTTGTCAGTGTAGTGAGTTGATGAGTGGAAGTGCTAAGATGTTCTTAGCTCTCTTTTAGGAGATAGGTAAGTGTTTTTAAACAGGTAAGTGAAAAAGTAACAAAACTTCTGGCACGGGAAAAACCAGACTATGCCACAATATTTGCCTCATCATTGAGGGGACAAATACCTGTGTAACAAAGCACATTGCACAAAGGTATTTTAACACATTTGAATGCAGCCACACTGGACAAGAGGAAGATCTCTTCACTGTTTTAAAGATCAGGTGTTGCTGATTCAGAAGCCTGTTGACAAGGCTTCTGCTATTTAGGTGTCTGATTTTTAACCTAAATAAAGAACTATCAGGGCTGGATATGAGCATGAAAGGAACCTTGAAACTCATGAACTTTTCAAACCATTGTTCAGTGATCCCAGTGGTATTGAAATGTTTATAGAGTAGCCTGGGAAAAGGAGCCCTGATGCAGGCGTGCTGCTGCAGACAGAGCTTCAGTCGATGGACAAAGGAATACGGACAACCCAGAAATAAGATCTAACAGTTTAGCTAACCCATCTATTTCTCTTTTGGCGGAAGAGAGACAGCAAAATTTGATCTCTCCAGAGGGAGATAATAGTGCAAAGGAGACAATAAATCCTTCTGAAAGTCACATTTACCTCGGTTCTCTTGAAAGGTGAATAAAATAAATCAGACATGTAAGAATAACACTCCTTGTCAAGCAGCTTCTCTTTTGTAAAGGAAGGAGAACATTCGGATAGAGGAAAATGAGACGAGGAAAGATATTTTGTAATTGAGTCTGATAGTTTAATGCAATGATTTTATGAGTAATTTAATGTTTAAATAATTTTTGAAGAAAGATGAAATGAGAAAAGGACTGCGGCTAAATATTTTAGTTCTGTGTCCTTTTTCCTCCAATACTGACTGATTTACAGGAAAATTGAAAGTTCAAAGTCAAATTAGATGGTGTAATTATAAAATCATCTACAGAAAAAAGGAAACCATATCAGCTCTTGCTCAATACTGTGTAAATGAGCAAGAGGAGAAAAGTACTTTCAGCCCTGTGCAATAGCAAGGAAAGCTACAAAGAAGCTGTTTTTAAAAGCAGTTTGAAAAGTAGAGCGGAGGTAGTTTCTGGTGGAAAAACTTTAAAATTTACTTTAAATGTGAGAAGGAGTAGTTATCCTGTGCACAATTTCAGTAATTCTCTCAGTATTCTAGACACTGAAAATGTTTCATTTGCAACAGCAGAAGTTGAGACGTAATTCAACAAGTGGAAAGGCCAAGTTTAAAACCACAAAGTAGGTCAGAATTTTATGGAAAGTACAACATGTGTTGCGATCATATCTTGTCGAGAGGCGACGTTGCATCCAAATCCTCCTCTGCTCTACAGCAGTGATAGCGTGGAAGATGTGAATTTTATGTTCTCAAGAGTGAAGCAAACCCCAAAAGACCAGTCTGTGTTTAAATTACTCTGTGGTTCATGGTAATGAGCCACTGTTACGAATTTATGTCTTTGTAAGTTACTGGCCAGGATCTCCCTTAGAAAAGGTGAATCCAAGGTACCTGTTGTAGTGGTGGGGTTTAAGATTGTTTTCCTCAGCGTTTCTGTTGCTTAATGACAGGGTGTTTTCTCTGCTGAACACGCTGACTTAAAACTTTATTCAGCCTACTCTGAATATGTTTTTACCCTGCCAGTGGTGTGTGATGAAAACAGCTGCGTTTCGGTGTTAGGGGAAGAGATTAACCCAGCATTGAAATCGTCTCACTTGCCATAATCCTTGTCTTTGGGGTTTTGTTTCAGTAGTGAATATGGTAGTGGCTGTATCAAACAGTATAGGAGTGGGAGGGAAAGTGGGTGTATAAGGTCATATGTTTTCAGTTATGGAAATTGTTCGGGATGGTAAAGATTTTTAAAATTTAACAGATGAATGTTTTATCATATTCCCTCTCCCTGTTAATGACAGTATATTTTAAGGGAAAGACAGGTCATTAAATGACATTTTTTTCCTGATTTTAACTTGACAACATTTTCAACTTTGGTTGTATGGGATAGCATGAGTGAGTCTACAGATATTCATATTAGGTCTTCACCCAGCAAAAAGGGTAAAACAAAATTAAATTCAGTATTGGCCAAAGCTTATAGCCTTGTGCTAAATGATGAACAGAAATGCCTTCTTTTGAGGTGAATAACAGAATTGTCATATACAATCAATGATCTCATGAGGCAAAAATGACTGAAAATTGGAAGGTCTATGAGGGCGCCGGAAGATGACTGATCATCTGGTGAAATTCAGCTTAAAATGTTGTTGTCAAGTAGATAAGGACACTTTTGTGCCGTTGTAGAAAGACTAGGTGAGACCCCATCTGATATACTGTATACAGCTTTTATCTCCTGTGTTCCAGAGACATGAATTAAGACTTGAAGTGATGCTAAGGAGAGCTACAAGAATGACTGGGAGACTGATGAATTAGGGTTGTAAGAAGAGACTGTGAGAGCAGCGTTGCTTGGCTTAGTGCAATTGAGAGCTGTAAAAATCTATACTGTATGAACAGTGTAGAAAAGAAAAGTGTTTCCTCACAGTTAAAAGACCACATTTTACCTAAGAACAAATGGGTAGAAAATTATCTTAAATAAAACCTGAGTAGAAGTTTTCAGAAGGGGTTTAATTATAATAGATGTGAGCATTTTGAAGCAGATTTTTCATTAGAGTTCTGAGGGCAAAAGGGTTGCTTTCTAAGACAGATATTAATAAATATATTATGAAGTTTGTATAGTTTGTATTGAAACTAAGGACTAGGCTCATCAATTCAGAACATCTGTGCTAATAGACTGTTGTTATGAAGTACATGATTGTAAGGATACACCTTTGAATAAAATTTAACAAGGAACATGTCTAAAAAATAAGAAACCTTTAAAAATTACTTTATTTATTTAAGTCGAATTTTATTAAAGCATCCACAATGGAAAGCAAAACCTTGTATCCTTCAAATAAGGATACAAATGAGCAAATAAGCAAAATAAGGAAATAAGCAAAACAAAGTATCCTTCAATAAGATACTTGGTGATTTTCATGGGAAGTAGACATCCTGTATTGGAAAGAGTAGCACTGTTGCCTTATAACATGCAGTTAACTATTGCTCCTTGCGTATTTCTCCTTCCTGGATAGTTACAGGTAGTGGAAGATGGCAGTGATGTACCAAACTTTTTTTGTGTGAATGGGTAGTGTCAATGACTGTCTCTGGCTGTAAAAGCTGTGGTTAAAGTCACAAGTCAAATTCCATTGCAAATCTCTGTTTTTATTTCCTTGTGGATTTCTTCCTTGGAGTTTAAGCCTGATATTTCTTCTACTGCTTTTAACAAGGTTGCTGTTTTTTTCTTTGTCTTGTAATAGGACCTTTTAAATTTTTAGAGTAGCATGCATTGAGACCCCAAATACACAGGTTATTTTACAATTATTTTTTTTTAAATATAAACATTTCATCTTGAAAAAAGAGTAATTTCTTTGGCGCTGTCATAGTCCTTCTGTGCCTTATTTTATTGAGTAACTCTCAGATATTTATGATGCATCTTGTCAAGTAAATAAATCGAGCATTTTTTTTTTCTATATATACTCAAGATAACAGTTGAAACATTTATTTCTGCTTTACATGTACTTATCTACTATGTCTGTCCAGTCAATCTTTGGTGTCCATCTTTTGAAAAAAACAAGATTTCAGGGGCCAAGCATTTCCTTTGTTTCACGCTAATGGAAGTCTAGATAACTGTTTGAGTAACCTGGTCACCTCAGTCAGAAAGTTTAGTCACCTCTGTCAAATAAAGCGCAAGATAAATTCTTTCTGCATTGATGGAACTTGTAGTAATAATGCCTTGTATACTGAGCCATCCTGCAGATTCCAGGTGCTTTTAATTTTCTCTGTGTTGGCTAAATGAAAATGATCCATTAATCAAAATATTTATTTATTTATTCTGTGTTACTAAACCGTAAATTTACCATGGATGGTTATAGCTGACTATATTACAGATGCACATGAGTCTTAGTTAATCAATTAACTAAGTTAATAGGATAAATTAATAGTTTCTCTGATAAGAGAAGGTTTACTAAAATGGATGCAATCCAACATACACATATTCTAGACATTAAAACCTCAAAGAAAATTGTTATATACAGGTAAAATTTGAGCTGATTTTTCCTATTAATCTCTGAATATTAAGTGTAACTCGTTTAGTACGGTTACCTAGTTTCTTTATAATCACCATTTTATAAAGTTTAATTTAAAACTCTATATTGAGAGTTTAATGGCTTCATCTGAGACAAAATATGGCCCCTGCATATTTCATCTCTTGAAATGCATCTACAGTTAGGTGTGTGCAGATTGCCTTCCTGCATGCAGCATTTTCTAGTTGTGAGTGTTAAGCAAGTAATTCTGAGTCTTCTGAAGGTTTCAGTTCATGCACAAGAACTAAAATCAAAGAAGTACTCAGCTATTCCTAACCTGTTTCCTCCAAAGTGATGGAAGCCCACTGCTGAATTAAGAGTTGTACTCAATTGTTCATGCCACCAAATCTAGTTTAGTTGTATTTAATGATAAAGATACAAATATGAGTCAAGTTTTAGACAGTCAAAGTTTTGGTACCTGTGTTCTGTTTAGCTGGTTTCATTGGAAAACACTTTCTTTCTCAGAAAGACTTATGTGCATCAGGGTTTTTTTGTTAGGAGTTTTTTGGTGTTTTTTTTCTTTTTTAAGAGCTCTGTTTCACAAATTCAGCTAAAGATTTGGGTTCAATATAGGGAAGCTGTTATTTTATTTACGTATCAGGATAGTCCGGTATGAAGCAGTGGTAATGATAAATAGCTTCACTTAATGTTGAGACTGTCCCTTTGTATTTGTATTTACTCTTTTCATCTCACAAGTGCCATTCACTCATATTTTATATTTACTGTGGGCCTTTGCTTGGTTAATTATATGTCACAAGTGAGCTTCAGAAGCAGAGATGAATGGCAGGGAATGCAACTGAGCAGAGAACTTTCTTCAAATATCTGTCTTTTTATTACCAATCCTCTTCTACTGAGTATTTTCCAAGGTATAATAGGATTTTTTTAATGCAATTGTTTAATTAAAATATTAAATGTCTTTTCTTATCTCTGATTCTATGACTTTTTTGGCTGTTGATGTGGGATGGCCTGAGTTTCTTCTGCCTATATCCTAATGCTATGTGTCTTTAGGATATAGATTATCTTGTATGAAACCAGCCAGGCAGTGTCATAACTTCATTTCTGAAGAGGAACAGCTTAGATTGTTGATTATTTAGTGACAGTTCACAGTGCCTGGTGGTGTGCCTGGCTGAAACCCCCCCTACTCCCATACCTTTGACGTGTAGAGATGAAAGTCTAAATTAGACAAATCTTATAGGGAGATATAAAAAAGAATTAACTTAGGTTGAACTTAAATGAAGTAAGTTTTCAAATACCTGATTTTTTTCTCTACAAAGGTGGAGTCTGTGCCTCACAGAGATGGATGGTACCAGGGAGAATTAACTGTTACTGAAGCTGTATAAAACATCATCTCAGAGCTGATGCCTTTTGTCGTAGCACAGTGACGTGTTTAATGCCGGCTGAAAAAGCAGCATATTTGGGTTTTGTCTTGCACGTGTGAAGAACAAAAAGCCAGAGCTGAAGGTAGTGCTGCAAGCTGACTTTGTCAGCTGCCTTACAAAGCACAGCACAGTTTAGGGACAGAAGAAAAGAAGTGCTGTGTTTTGATCATGTTAACTGGAGCTTTTGGAAAGGCTTCTGGGAAGAGCAAACCTAGTACACAGAGTTAAGGGAGGAAACTTAACTGCAGGATACTTCCCATCTGATTGATAAATAACATTTAGGCTTACACATAAACAAATCTGGTTTTCAGTTGGCAGTTTGCTATAATTGCACAGCTTAATAGGGGCATTCTCAGAATAGTCCCATTGTCTGCCAGCACAGCATGGACTCTGCTGAGATGACAGGGGAAATCTCAGTTCTGTGTACCACAGCAAGACTAAGTCAGATGTTTCCATTCCTGTCTGCTGGAACCAATTTTTGGCAGATTTGGCTTTTAGCATTTTAGTAGTGGCTTCCAAAGGCCCGATATCTAATGTGGTGGCAAAGAGGGTGGTCTGGTTTAGGGGCTGCCTGCTGCATTATCTAACTTCCTGACTGGTATCTTTTTTAAGGGAGAGGGAATTGTTTTGTTGAATAGCTCATTGCTGGGAGGATTATGCCGTGAGAATTAAGAAAAGAAATCTTCCTGAGATTCAGGCCTTTTGTTACAGCTACTGATATAGATGCTAAAATCAGTAGGATTGTGAGCAGTAACTGAAGTAGAAAACACCTGGGAATGTTGAATGTGTCCTTGAGCATCCTGTTGATACATAAAGAATGAAATATCTAAAGGCATGTGTAATTATTTTCTTTGTAGCTCGATCATTTATAATAGAAGGAAAAGGGGAAAAACGAAGCCAAAACTTTCCTCCTCCTACCCATCCAGGTGAAAAGGCTGTGGACTCTGGAATTTTTGCTTAGCTGTTGGTTTCTCGCTCCCTCAGTCGCTTCTTCCCTCCCACTTTGTGTTCTCCCCTCTACCCTTTAAGGGATGGGAATAATATATATATAGTCAACCTAAAGAGGATAAAAGTTTTAGGGTCAAAAAGATAAAAAGAAGCTTTTGTGTATGTGTGTTTATATATACATATAAATCTTATTTTCGCTGTTGCATTCCAGACTTTTTGTAAAAAGTGGATAGTAAAAGTTTTTCTATGTTCTTTTCAGAATACATGATTGATTATTAAGAGAAGTAAGAATTTGCACAATAAGATTATTAAAATTACAGATAGAGCATGTGTAAGCATCATAGTGATTATTTATATAATTTAATGCATGCAGGTTACATTTACAGATCTTGCTCTTATATCTTTCAAGAAATGAACAACTAATTTTAGACTGCTAATCATTTTAATGTACACAGTACTTCCATAGATAGTAAGGTGCCATTGTTCTGTTAGACAGACCTATTTGTGCTTTGAAGTTTTCCTAAATTGAAATGTTACAGCCTGTATTACTTTTTTTTTTTACTAAGTCTCTTTGTCCGTATATTGCTTTTATGAACTCCTCTGAGTTTTCAGTCTGAGTACATCACACAAAGTGAGTGTGTAGGTCCATTCTCTCAGAAAAATAGAGTTGTCTTTCCAAATCTACTTTGTAGATTGTGGAGCCAGTATGTCAGAAGTATGTTGGCAAGATTAATATGAAGTTGTTAACTTCAGTGATAACAAGGATGCTGTTCCCAGCATCACAAGGGCAAGCTTTGGTGGACAGTAGAGTTATACAGTTGTCACTGGGGGGGGAGGGATAAAATTGTAAAACTTATATTAGTGTATGCAAGGTGGAGAATCTAGTGCTTGGATGTTAGATTCTGGTTTGATTTTGTAGCTCCAGTAATCATGTTGTTTGGTTGGTTTGTATTTATCCCTGTAAATGAAGCATTTTTGATCATTACATTTCTGAAAGAGCAATCACAGAATTTCACAAATGCCTTGCAAAGGTGAACTTTGGGGTATTTAAAGACCGGGGGCCTCCTGCTGTACGTGGCTAGATGTCCAGTGTGCCTTTAAAAACGCCTTAGTGGGCATTTAGATGAGTGGGCAGTTGTCTAAATTGGACAAAAATACTTGTGAAAGTGTGTTGTCATCTAACCAGCATTACCACCTGTAGAAACATGTAACTTCTTGTCACTCATAGGGCTCTCGGCCAGCACCTGGCTGGCACTCATCTTGGATGAAGTAGATAGGCTGTTTCTCATTATTCAACTGTAAAGACTTTCCTAGCAAGGAGTTGGATAAAGTTTGGAAGCTGCTTTGGTATGAAGTAATTCCACGAGAATCCGATGTCTCCTCTTCCTGGCTAATGCATCACATTCAAACAGTGAGATCGAGCACATGTATGTTTTGGTCCATCTCCGTGTCTCCCGTGCTTCCCTCAACTTAATGACTTTTTTTTTTTTTTGGGTGAAAAACCCCACAAAGAAGCACTGTCAAAACACCAAATCCAATATTTATGTAAAATAACGCAGGGAAGATGCAGCTGAATGTGCTCATTTTCCAGCACGTTCAGTACTTTTTGCGTGCTCACCGAGCGTGAGATGGAATTTTCAGCTGGCAATTTCAGATAGACTTTAGTCTTGCAGAACCCATTTTCTGGCAATTCAGAGTGTGTGCAGTATCTGGTTGGGCAGGCTGGAGACACTGTATCTTGATGTGATGGCTTGTCACTCTGTTGGTTAACGAAGCACCTTGTTTGTGGCTGGGGAATGAAGGATGAGCCTGTTACAGCAAAGATCTTTTGTGTGAGTATGTGTATGCCCATGCACCTGTGTATATACTCTCAAATTCAACATAAGCATTCTTCACCCCTGCTAAACTTGCCCTTTAAGCTTCTCATTCTTTCTGGTTTTGTTGGCCTCATCCAAGGGGGAAACATCTTTGTCTTTTGAACGATAAAGAAGCTACCTCAAGATTTTACTATGGTTTTTAGTGTTTATGTTTGTTATACAAATATACCGGTTACCACAAAGCGGGGTAAGTTTATGTTAAGAATTTGTGTCTGAAGAACCTCTGTGTTGTGTTTTGAATTGTGATAGCAATATTATAATAATAAAAGGTTGATGGTATGGTGTTGTTGATGGTATGGTATGGTTGCCAAGAAAGGTTGGGTGAGATGATCCTTGAGTTCCCTTCCAACTTGATGTTCTATTCTACGATTCTATGAAAATTGAAAAACTATAAGAAAGACAAAGCACATAATAGTTTGGATTGCTTTTCCAGATTCTAATGATTATTCTGAAATATATATGATTTTTATTTTTTACTTAAAAAAGAGAGAATAATTCTACTGTGTTTGCTGCAACATTGGGATGACTAAGAGAACACTGAACCTGTCGAAATCTGTGCCGTGGGCCTTTCATGAAAGATATCTCTAAAATGTTGAATCAGATGTTTGCAATTTCATTTAATACAGTTAAATGATTTTCTTTTACTAAAGATAAATCTTGGTTAGTGTCATAGATTACTTTTTTCTTTTTCTAATTGTTTTCTGTGGTATTTAAATTATTTTAAATCCCATTTCATACATGTTTCTACTAGAACACCAATACAAGTACAATTGGCACAATTTACCTTCTTTCTTACTTATTTCAGAGATCCAGTTCATGCAAATTTGTTTATCAATGAACCAATACCTTCTACTACAGATAAAGATCCAAGTTTGTTACCTAAATGTTAAATGTTTGTGTCAATAATATCTGACTGTACTTTTGGAAGAAAATGGTGTTAGTACAGAAGCACTGAGAATGTGTGCTGTTATTTCTACAATGTGAGGAGTAATCAAAACCAGCACAGAAGAAATGTGATTGCTTTGTAGTTACAGTATTAGATATTTTATACTTTTGAGCAAAAGGTGCTGTTTCACATAGAGTGCCAACGATTTTTTGGGTGCATCTTATTTCAATATCATTCTTCATGTTAGGGTAGTGAAAAGGTAGTCAGAAGTCTTTGCTGAGCAGAGGTGGTATAAATGATAGATATTCTTTGTTTTGTCAATGTTTAAATGGGAAATGAAACCAGTTTGGAGATGGGACAAGATTTAATACATGGAAAAACCTGGAGGTTTATGTGTTGTGCTCTGGAATTCTGTCATACCCCCCTCTGGAAGTTGCTAGAAGATGCTTGGCCAAGATCACAGGTTCAACCACTTGCCTGCAATGCTGGCACTCACCAGACTGTCTCTTACACCCTAGCAATACTTCAGAAAACATCTGCTTGTTAGACAGAAAAGGCAAATATTTCAAGTCTATTGCTCTATTCTAAGCTTTGCTCCTTTCATCTAGAGGAAAAGCAATTTTTTTTCGAGGGTTTGGAAAGTACATTCTTTCAAGTCCAAAAGAATATTTTCTGAATTAAAATACTTGAAGAGGCATCAGTTTAGTCTCCCGCCAGCTGCAACAGACTCCTGCAGGCTCATCTGGAATGAGCCAGAATAAAACTGCTTCCTTTTAGCCAGAACTTTACAAGTTTGCCTTGGTTTTGAACTGGACAGTGTTGTTTTGTTTTGTTTGGGGTTTTTTGTTTGTTTGTTTTTTGGCTATAAACAGTCTCATTTCTGCATGTGAACATTGCCAAGAAAACATCATTACTTAATATGCCAAGAGAGAGTTTTTGCGCAAATGTATTTTAGCTTTTATCTTGCTCGACACCCTGCCATTTGTCCTTGGCTTGCTGAAATAATCTTGGTTTCCCTTCCATTGGTATACTTTTCCTTTCTCTGTTTATAGCTCTTGATGTACAGACCTCCTGAGAAGGCAGTCTAGAAGGGAGTTTCTTACTGCACCCATCCAGTAAATCTAAAACTGATTCAATACCTGTAATAATTAAAATAAAGCTATATGTGATGTATTGCTGCTTTCAAACCAAAAATAGTGTCAAATTTATTCTTTCTTTGTCTCTAACTAAGGACATACCTGATAAAACGACAGAATAAAAAATCTGCTGTTTAATAAGGCTTCCTCATGTCCTGTTTTCCTTCTTTTTTTTTATTCCTCCACCTCTATTTATACAAATCCAAAATGTCTTGAAAGTCTTCAGACGGGGATGGCAACTCTCATGAGTGAGTGGCATCACTGCTGCCTGTAGGAATCCTTTCTCTCCCACTCACCAGGCAGAGAGGTTTTCCTGAATAAAGGGTGACACTCCACTCTTCCAAGAAAGCCCTGGAGGAGAACAATTAGAGCACCTGAACTTAGTAGCCAATATACTTTTCCTGTGACAGCTCTACTCCAGCAGCCTTCCTTTAGTTTAGGATGAGAATTGTTGCATTTGCAGCATTGGTGAAGTACGTATTTTCCCTTCTTCTCAGTGGGGAACAACTATGTTCAGAAGTATTTCCCATTTGTTTTTTCTCAGGGCTTTACAGGAGGGATACTTTCAAATGCACAAGTGGAGGCTGCACTCTTCTGCCTGCTGGTTTCCATAGAAGTTCCTCTTTTGTCCTAGAAAATCTTCATGTGTAGCTGGCCGTGTTTAGTTGGAAAATCTCTATTTTAATTAAACTAACAAATAAAAATAAGTTTAGATTTTGAACATAGGCAACATGTTGTTAGCTGTGGAAGTCACAATCATCTTTATGGGCTGCTTTCACATTGCTAGTTTTATTACACTAACTGTGAATATTATTTAATTGCTGTGAATGTGTAACTGTTGTTCAGATATAGATCTCAAAGAATGATATAGATCTCAAAGGACTTGCTTATTTGTGCTTCCTGCTGTTTCTCACTCCATATAAATTCCAGAAATGCAGGAGATGCTGCCATCATAGGAAGTAGAATGTACTGCTTCCTGCAGTGCAAGCTGGGACAGCTTTAATGGTTTGAAAATAATTAAAAATCTGCGTTTCTAAGAGAGGATTCTTCAGGAAGAGATCAAAACTCGAGTTCCCCTTCTGGCTTCTAAGCAATGCTTATTCTGTGCATTAGAAAGAGAGGGGATGGCTACTGTTATCTGGATTTTTTTTTTCCTCTGGGACTCTATTTCTGCACTGAGAATGAAGGAGGTTCAGTGGGGCCTGCAAGCCTGTTCAATGCAAATCACAGTGTGAGGTGTGCAGTGGCAAATCATATGTTGAAGGCTGTCTCCTGTAACAGCTTTCCTTTCAGACAGATGTTGTGAGTGAATGTGGGCAGTCGGTTACATTTCAGCTGGACAAGACAATGAGGATAAGTCAGGTTGAGAATTTTTCATAATTCCCTGTGGAGGGGGAACAAACCCCAGAGTTCAAGCTCATTTTTTTCTGTTTTAAGTTGTATGATTAAAACTTGATTGGACAAAAGTGATACAATAAAAGGGTGTTCAAAGGATAATGTACTTTCTGTAATAAAAATGAGAGAGCAATAATGTATCTTTTAAAGAGGATTGATTATTTATTTATTCAGTTTAGTGACTTTGTTCAAATTAGCACTTGCTTGTTCTTCAGTTGTTGCACTTGGTAAGATGCTGAAGTTTGTTTTCCCTCTGGCAAACTGCTAAAGTACAAGCCATTTTTGGATTGAAAAACCAACAAAACAATCATCAAATCTGAGTTCATGAGAAGGTAAGCTACTTACTGGCACACATTGCAAATGATGTTTGCCTTCTCAATCCCTATTTTGAATACTGTGGATTTATTAAGTATGCATGTTTGGAAGGATTTTACTTGGCATAGTATTTTTGCATTCAAGTAGTAGATTAACTGGAAAATGAGTCATTAAACATTATTAACATTTAATTTCTGCTAGGTAGAGACAAGCTCAAAGTAACATTGTGCTTCCCATGACAGTAGAAGTGAACCAAAGGAAGGATGATCTGCTGGGTTATGTTCGGAATAGTTTACTGTGGTGAATGGCAGTCTTGCTTTTCACATTGCAGTAGCTTCTCATGAACTTTTGTCCTGATCTTTTCTATACTCTTCCTTATGAAACCCTTACAAACCCTTGGTGACCATATAACAGAAACCAGTAGAACTGAATAAGTATTTTATAAAACTTAAAATTATTACCCTTGGTTAGATTGATTACTTTGGCTTTCTCAATTGAAGACAACAACCTAAGCAAATAATCTCTTTTACAGTCATCAGTTGTTTGTGTTGGATAATCTTTACCATTAATTTCCCCTCTGCTTTTGTTTGATTGCACTACTGAATCTTTTTTTTTCTTTCATTTTGATAAAGTAGAGTTGGTCAATTTAAATGTCTTTATTTTTGGAAAATGATGCCACATCTGGAGTTGTCCTAGGAGTAGCGTATTTCCTTGCCAGTATGATAAATGCATGGCCATGGAATTTCAGTGAAAAAAAGTTTATTATTTTCATTTCATACTTCCTGTCAGTGTAAACTTCTGAATGCAATAGATCAAGTGCACCTTTCAGGTATAAAGAAATATTGCTTAAGAAGCAAGTGTATGTAATACTGTAGACTAAGAATTTTCATATATTTCTCATAGTCACTTATTATTTAAGTATTATTACCATGCCTGGTCTCATTCTCTTCAATCACTTGATATTGCTGAATGATAAGAATTTAGAAAACAAAGTTATTATAATTGTATGCAGAGAATAGATTGCATATAATCCACAGGAGTTGGTCTCTAACACTATTTGGCTGTATATTATGAAATATTCATTGCTGGAGAACTCAAGAGTCAGCATCTGATTAGAAGGACCAAGTCTGAAAATATATTAAAAGCTGTTGAGTGTTTGATCTGTTACCACTTAGTAGGTCAAAGACGTTTAGGGGTCACTGCACTTCCACAGATAAAGACATCAGAGTAACCAGGGGGCTTGCATAAATTATTATTTCTCCAGTAGCCCTGCTGGAGGATTAATAGGTTTGCTTTATGGGTTTTGTTTAACAGCATTTAGGGCAGTTAGACGACTGAACTTCTTCCACTGATTATTCAGGGGCTCGTTTGGTGGTGGGTTTGTTTCTTTTTTTGGTATGAGCGTTCTCCCAAGTTACGGTGAATGAAAGGGATGTTTTGTTCTGTAAATCCTATTATGAACCTTGCCCTTTCCGCTTTCTCCATTTGGAAACATTTTGTGACATTTAATGAGCTTGAGCACTGGACAGAAGAAGATTTAGACTTCTTGTACACAGGCTGCTGGGCTTGTAACAGCAATGCAGACAAAAATGGAAGTATGTGATAAAGAAGTAGAGGGTTTGCCACAGGTCTTGACCAGATTTCCTTCCAACCTATGGAGCGCGTGTGGCTTTAGTGTTTCCTGTCTGGAAGTAGTGGCAAAAAAATTGTGGCATCTGTTTTATCCCAATTGCACTCAGTCACGCAGTTACATATGTAAAGCTATTGCACAGGAGTTAAATTCTGCATGTATTCAGTGGTTATAGAAAAAGGAACCCGTGCATCTTTCTCTCTTCGATTGGTGTCTTTTTTTTTTTTTTTTAAGTGTCTTTCTATCTGTCTTTCCCCAAAGCAAATACTTTCCATTCAGAACAGCCTGATGTTATTCGTACAAAATGCCAGATTAAGGAGAGACACAAGCTATTAATAGGCTGGAACTGTTTACTGATATTTATGGGTTCTCAGATGCCATTTGTTATACCAGAGCAATCACAGCTGAAAGATCCGTGCAGGATGTACAGGGTGTAGCCTGATGTTGTGCCAGTTCAGCTTCTGCATGTCTGGCAGAAGAACAGCAGTGAGCTGTTGCCAAAATGCTAACAAGGGCCTGTGTGTGTGTGTGTGTATCTTTTCCTCTGAAATATTTTCTGAATCATCAGTGATCCATGTGGCAGGCGCTGATTTCAGAATGCTTTGTTCATGCAAAATCCACTAAATCACAGTCTAAATTCCAAAGTCATACACTCCATCATCCCTCACTGCTCTTTCATCATCTCAGCAAATGTAAATATTGCAGCACTTGTTTCTAACCAGTTCCTGGATGGAGGAGGAGTCCTCCAGGCAATCATGGAGTAAGTCTTGAAATTTCTGTGTGTATCCATGATTTGACTTTTGATATTTTGTGTAAAATCACTGATCTGTAAATGAAAACTTTTAATAGTGGGATAAATAGTTTTTACCCATTTTGAACCTTACAGTTTGGTAGGTCTTGCCTGGACAGAGAGGCCCCCTTCCCACAGTGTGCTTTTGTAGCAATTCCATTGTGCTGTTGTGCAATATAAAGGCACGTTCGGGTTCAGAAATGTACACCATTATAAAAGACCCTTGTGCAACATTATAATCTTATGAAATATGTTTTTACAGAAAATAATTACCAGCAATTAAAAACACAACCTGATACTTTACAGACACATGTGGTGCTTTACACACATAATTGTTATGTGTTATTGCAAAGTCCATCCTGATGTGTCCTGTAGTGGAGATGTTGCGGAAGACTGGCTGGAGGAGCAGGGGTTTTTGGCCGCTTCTCAGTCTTTTATTTCTTTTTAGCCCAAAAAGAATGGTATCTCAGTGGGTGAAAGTTTTGCCTCATTAGTCCTTGGCAAAGTTCCACCAATCAGTTGTACGACTGAGACAACCTTCTAGGAAACATTATCACGAATGTTAAGCAAAATATTCACACTCGTGTTCTTCTTAGGATGTTAACTCTCTTGTTGTGTCTTCTGTCTCTCTTACTCTCTCTCATATATGCGTATAAAAGAAAATATGTTGTCAACTCTCATGTGTTTACTGAAGTATTTTTTGCCTGGTTTATTTTTTGCAAGTTAGGTCACTGTATGCTGCTGCTGGAATGACAACATATTAATTCTGAGATGATGAACTGCAGGACGGCTCCTTGGCAGTTGTTGCTTGTTCTGAACTCTAAATGCATTTTCTAGTCTGGGTATCCTTTGATGCTTCAGAAGTCCTGTTCTCTCTAAACTGACAGATGCAGTGAACAAATTCTTACAGTTTAATTAGAGATAAGAGCAGTGATCAAGTCCTTTTGGACAATAGCCATCACACACTTTAATGAAAGTGCTACAACTTCCACTCAGCAGTCTCCTCAAATCACTACAAGCACTTGCTCTTCTACATATGAAAAACGTAAGACTTACAGCTCAGTTGTTGTTACTCCGAGCTGCAGATTCTAAAAAAATTAAAATTTATTACTCTCATGTCGAAGAGTGCTCAAATATCTGAGTTATTTTCAAGTGTGTTTGGTTTGATTTGGATTGGTTTTAAAATTTGACAGATTAATCACTTTAGTGTGCTTTTTAGGAGGGAAGAGACATTGCTTATGTTTTATCTGTGATTGTCTCACAGCCAAAGATAAAATTAGTGTTCAGTCTTGATTATCAAGAGCAGATATCTCTTCTGCTTTCTTCACCCCCTCTTCTGTCCCCTGTCTGCTGGAGGAAGCAGATGATGTAGTCCCATGGTTTCTTTCCACGGCTGTTTCCTCATTTCTAAACACATGTCCTGCCATTTTCTCTGCATCTTTTTAGTGGCCATCCCATTTCCATGACAAGATTTACTTTCCCTCTCACCTTGTGTTCCAATGAACCACTCCATTTTGCCATGTCTTCCTTCTTCTCCATTTTTACCCATTTCCATTTTTACCCATTACCATTTTACCCATTTTGCCCCACAGTCTACAACCCCTTTATTTTAAAAAAGTAAAAAATAATAAAAAGCACTTCCCTTGATGTGTTCATGATATCCTAAGGACTTTGATTGATACTTCTTCTGAAGAGAATTTTTGCTAGATGATTATTTATAAATTAGATATTATTTTAAATTACATTTTTAATACTATACAAAATAGTCTTTAATATATAAAATCCCTTAAATACCTTAATCTAATGCTGCATACATAATTTTATTAAATTAAAATTGATGGGTTGGGTTATTTCAGAAGTCTGAAGCAAAGACTATAATAACCTTTGCTAAACAATGCAGGTTCTATCTTATCTGGTTGAGTTGTGCAGATAATTATGAGAGATGGTCAGACTTGTTTTGCTGAAATATTCCTGTAATGTTTCTCTTGCCTTTCAGTGTTTGCTTTAAGTGGTTATTCCAGTGTGGTTACGTTCACCTGTCTGCACCACAGGGCCAAATTTCAGATGAGGTGTAAAACAGTTTAGAAGAAACATCACATCCAAATTCACTTTTCTTTCTGCTTGTTCTTTGTACTGATTAGCAAAACAGTACTCATGTACTTCAAAGGAGTTTGGTCAGACTTTAACTATTATATATTTAAATACCAGTGATGGTTCTATATGAATGCTAATTTTTTGTTAATTTAAATAGAATGAGTAGTTTGATAACACGATATCACTGATGCCTTATGAACTTTTTAAGAGATTTTGCACAAGTCCTAATTTTATAGTAGCATATATTATATTTTATATAAAGTTTATATTAGTTATACGTAATAAATTACCGTGTTTACTTTGTTAAGGGCAACGTAATCACTTAACACGTGGATCCATGTGAGATCCAGGGTTCTTGGCTATCACTAGAAACCACCTGAATGGAAAAAGAGACTATTTTTCAAGGAAGAGTTGTCTGCCTTAGCCTTCTGGGCCAGCTGCTGACACTGCTCTGTCATCTTATCAGCAACTCACTTTTTTAGGCTGAGAAATGGAAACACATGTCTATTCTTTAACTGGTTTTCTTGTTTGCACTCAGAAGATGTGTGCCCATTCTGTAAATGTCAGAGCTGCAAAGAACCATTGGTCATCACTTCTGTACATGGCAAAAGCAGACATGGTGTCCGTGTCTACATTCTTGCCACCCAAAACCAAGAAAAGGGGTTTTAAATATTTCAAACAAAAAACTCCACTAAAAATAGCTTACTGATTTTACTTCTATTTACTTTAAAAAACTGGAATATGTTCCATTATAATTTAATTCTATTTCAGAGTTTTAAGTATGTATTACAAACTCAAAATACAGATCGTGGCTTCTTTCTAAGGGAATTAAAAAGCAGCACTGGGACATGTTTCTAGTGCATAAATCTTTAGGGGACTGAGGTCTAAAAATATATACAAACGATGACAGTGATAAATGCTTTTGAAATTGCAGGCAAGTTATGAAACAAGTGCAGGTCTACATGATTAAATTCATTGCTGATTGAAATTAATGATAGTTTTATTATCTCTAGTGAAAGCATGCGGTTTATTTATTTAGACGATGATAAACTTTTGGATGTAAATGAGTGAATAGAAAATGCTAATTTCCAGGCTTTCATCAAATGGCTGCAATCATTGTCAGAGGAGTGTTGAAAAGAGGGCAAATAAAATGACATACAAGACTTTTAATAGTTGTATTTTCCAGATTTGAAGTTGGGGACCTGAGCCATAGTATTGCCATTCATTTTGGTGACTTTTTGATTGCTTGCACATATATTCTTCACTCAGAATTTGTTTCCCTTGAAAACGTATGTAGGTTGTTCTGTTGTTCTGTGTGCTAAAAATATTTACTCCATCATTTACAATCTTAACGATATTTTAAAAATATTCTTCACAAAAAAAACGTGAAAATCACAGTTAAAAAGAGAGGGGAACATTCAGGGTGGTAATTAATGTAATTTAATTGGAAATGACTGAGTCAGCTAAATACATTTTGAGTGGAAAAGAGTGTGTTGATAAATGATCTTTTCAGCCTTCCTCAAAACATAATAAACCACTTATCTTAAATAGAAATGTGACACAGGTCTAAATGAGAACCTGAAATGGCTTCAAAGGTGGCTGCAAATTGGTAGTAAGCATTAAAAAGTTGGACTGCCTACCAGAGGTGTCTCCTCTGCCAGCTTCTTGCACCAGATTAAAATCCTCCACTGATTTGCAGAAAGACCATTTGAACCATAGCAATAGGCTTTAGGCTCATGTTATATATAATTCAGAACATTTGTGAGTTAGTTGTAATATTTATAAGAAATGCTTAGTTATGAAAGAAATAGACCTGTTTAATGTTCTAGCTTTTGGTGGAGGACTTGGGGTAAAAAATCAGTTAGAGAGGTTAACCAGTAAGATTGTCTTGTGTTTAGTTCTTCATGTGGCTTTCTTTTAGAGATGACTTTTTAAAATGTATGGTATTTCAGATACAGTATTTCAGGATTCTGTGCTACCTGGAAATGGAACTGGGTCTCCCCATACTTAATATTGTAGGCTTTTCAGAGGAGGAGGAAAATAAATTGAGGTACTTAATGAAAAAAATCTGTCTGACTACAGTTGTACCTTTGTCCTAGCATCTGATTTGAAACTTTTTATTTTTCTGCCCTTAATGAACACATTTGGAGTGTGGTGATAAGGTCAAGGAAAGATTGACTTATCCCATTCACTTGCTATTGTAACCTGTTTAGGGTTAGCAGATTTTGTATGAACACAAGCAAAAATCCGATAAAGTCGCACCTTTAGCACTGATTTCAATTTGAATTCTTCTCCATTAGGTTGTTAAACTTCAGTCTGTATCAGTTTCTTAGAGAGACTGTTATTTTAATGAATTACCTTAGAGAACCAACATTGGGATCATCCACTTGGGGAGCAATGTGCTTGGTCTGACTAAAAAGGGTAACTTCGTAGGAAGATCTTCAAAACATGGTAGACGAAAGTCTGGAGGCCGTAACCTCATGCAAAGCCCAGAATGTTTGTTATACCAGTTGTTAGGTTTGGAATCTAGCATTGATCAGATCCTTCTTCAGCACTTCACAGATTTGGGTTTAGCCAGTATTTAACTTTCGGGGTTAAGGTGAGATGAGAGGGAGCTTTCAACTGCTTTCCCATGGCAAAGCCTCATGAGAACTAAAGGGAGACAAAGTTTGTGTCTGCTGTTCATCTCCATCTCCCAGTACATGACTTTTTTCCTCCCCAGTTTCAACTTTTTAGTTGTGGTTGCCTAGAATAACACCAGATTTTAGGTCTTATTTCTCCACAAATAATGGGATTTCCTGACTTAATGCTCAGATTCATTTTCAGGCATTTGACTCAGCAGTAGTGTGGCATTAGCTTAGTTGTGGACAGCGTTGCTGCTGCCCACAAGATTCTGTAAAAGTGACAGCAAAACTTCAAGATGTTTCTTAACTGCATAGAAAGAATGCTTGCAAACTAAGTGCTGTAGCTGATGGTGATGTTGCACTTTCAGTTATTATCCTGCTTGTATCTACCAAACAGGAAAGTAGTCTGAATATTTTAAAACAATTACTTAAATTGTACAGGTGATATCTAGGAGCCAGATCTGCAAAATTTCAGCAGAATTTTTGTTCTTAAACCAAAAAAAGATTTCAAAAAAGCTCTGATGAGTTGCTGGTAGCCCATGCTTTTATTAGCTGCCTACTTTTTTATTATTATGGAGACTTGCAGCTGTCAGTGTCCCAGCTAAGGTGAGCATCTGGTTTTGAGTCCATGTCTACAGCTGCTTGGGAAATGCAAACTAAAGGGTGCTGTGCTGTCTGAAAAGTTTGATGTGCAGGGTTATCTCCTTTATGTGGGATGGGCTCTAAAGCATGGCAGCATTATCAATAATGACCCTCATTTCAGAAAGATAATAGCTGTAAAAGCCAATTTTCCTTGGTAGTCTATTAGACTGCTTGGTCAGGAAGCAACACTGCAAGATGTAGGGGAGATGAGTTTGAGTCTCTCATGAATCCCAAAGGAATAGTGAAAGTAAGTCTTAACACTTCTTGAGCAAGTGCTCAAATTGCAAAGACCTGATCTAAGAAAGTCAGAAATAGTTTTATATTTGAAGTGGAAAATTATGAAAACCATTAAAAAAATGCCCTGAATGTTCTAGTTCATGAACTCTTAAGTAGAGCGGTTCTTTTTTTCTTAACATAAATTGTATGAACTCTTGTCTTTTTGCTGGTAGTCCCTCATGTAATATGTACTTCTGACCTAAAATTCCAGTACATTCATAATTAATAGTATCATTTTCTGAAAATTAGCTGATAATAATTTCTGAATTCTAACTAATAATGGAATAAATTAAGTAGCATAATTTTGGACTAGTTTTTTCCATTGTTTCATCTGAGTTTCACAGGTAGTTTTACCAAATTTTCTGAAGTTATAATTTTTCTAACATGTTTGACACTCCAACCCATGAATTGCACTTTCATATACAAGAATCTCATTTTTTTTTCAGTTATTTTAAGCTTAGGAAGATTAGGTGCTTTATTTTTGAAACTTAACCTGTTGTTGAAAATAAGTAATCTAATCATAGTAGTGTATTATATTAATATAAATAGATATAAGTAAGGATTGAGAGTATAAAAGGGTATTTCTCACTACTTTATTTAGCAATGCTTCCACTAAAGTCATGAGGATTTTGTTTTGATTCTAAATTCTTAGTACATGGTATAGTTGTGGATGTTGGATGTGAACTGTTGGATGTATCCCAAATGTCAGTTCTGAAGGAGGTAATGTAATTGTCTTGAAGCATTCCTAACTGAAAATACCACATTTAATGTTCAGTAGCCAAATGGAATTAGCTGCTGCTGCTACCCTTGATCTACAGAAGGGATATAAAACCCAGGTAACAGTTATTTCTGGTAAGGCAGAAAAATGTCAGTGATGATTTTTTCAAACCTGTTCAACTGCTGTACATTTAAGGGATAGCATTTTAATGTCAGGTGTTCAAAGGAATTATTAAGGTTATGACATTAATATTCTGGCCCTTCAGATTAAAATACCTCTTCTGATATTTATTCTTCATCTGAGATTTGAAGCTCTGTCTGGATGTTCAGCATGATGTATGAGATTGAAAAATGATTGGGGTTTTTTGTGAAGTACCAGCAGACCTGCTCATATTGATACAGGAAGTTTCTAAAGTCTGGAGAGAGAGAGTCCAAATATGGGGCCCAGTTGCTAACTTAGAAAGAAATATACTTTTGAAGATTAGAAAGAAATTCTAGGCCACCAATAGCTAATTGTTGAGTTAATTACATCCAGAACACTACTGTAAATGAATTAATATTTACCTTCCGTGTCCACTTTACTCAGGAAGGTTGTGAGGTTTTTTTCTCTATTTCTTAAAATGGGGGGGTTTGTCTGAAAGCTGTTTGTCTGAAATCCATTTTCCAAATATAGGCTAATTAAAACCAGCAACACAAAAATGAATCACTTCCCACACTGCTGAAACAAAAGCTTCAAGAATTTGCACCTGCGCTTGAAAGCATATAATAATTATCATTAGTTTCTTCGTGAACTTAATTTCTTGAGCATCTGCAATAAAATGTACAAAATCATTTTGTACACACAAAGAATCTGTTGGTTTTTTTCCAAAAAGTACATAATTTAGTAACAGAAAAGGGAAAAAAGGCTAATTTCTGTTTATTTCAAAGCTTGCTTTATGGAGAAAAAACCATGATTGGATTTGTTTCAGACAAGACGGATTACAGGATATCTGAACAAAGCATTGCTTAAGATTTATGTGTATGGTACATAATTAAACATATGAGGTTTGTTTGTGTTATAGCAGCAGTTTATGCCTTACCTGTTGCTCAGTGGTGCTTAAATGAGGTTTACTGTGGAGAGGGACTTTTCATTTGTTTACTGTTTTAATTAATCATCATGAACCAAGAATGATGATTTTGTACGATCTCATTATCCATCCTGTGACATAAACCAACACTGATCACATTACAGTTAACAAGCAAATTGTCAGTAAATAGTTTGGGATTTTTGGCTGGCTAAATGTGTACTTTCATGCACACTGACTTGCAGCTCTTAGTCCATATTGATTTCCAACTGCCTGTGTGATTTAGCTAACTTAATAGGACTATAACTGCTTTGATCATTTGCTTTCAGCTTTTTCACTGTTGGGAAAGAGAGAATTTATGAGTAATGTCTTGAAGGATATCTTTTATCATAGCTACTGATGAGTTTATAAAAAAAAAGGGCATTTAAAACTAATTAGAGGTAATTTAAGATACAATAAAATGTTGTTAGTTTGGCTGCTGGCAGAGGAATCATCAGCGTCATAAGCTATATATTAGATGACTGAAGAAAGAAAAAGTAGTTTTCTGTTAGACCTGATGCAGTATCATCATACCATCCTTCAAGTACAGCTGTTTAATTTTATTCTTCAAGTTTTCCTAAAATTTTAGCTATATAGTATTCTTCTGGGAAAACTTCCATACAAAAATAATTTCCAATCTCCTTTAGAAGAACATATGTATACTTTTGTATTAAAAAACATGCCACATTTGAAAAACATTCAGTACAAAATATTTCTACTAGTTTTGGGTGGGGATTTTTTTGAAGAGGGTGTTTATTTTTTGGACAGACACTTGGTTTCTGACTGCTGTGGGTTGATCCCAGCAGGCACCCAGCCACTTGCTCATTCCCCTCAGAGTGATGGGGGAGAGATTCAGAAGGGTAAAAGGGAGAAAACTTGTAGGTTGAGATGAAGGTAATTCAATAAATAAAGCAAAAGCTGCAGGGGCAAGCCAAGCAAAATAAGGAATTCATTCACCACTTCCCATGGGCAGGCAGGTGTTCAGCCATTCCCAGGGGAGCAGGGCTCCATCATGGCTGACAGTGACTTGGGAAGACAAACGCCATCACTCTGTCATGTCCCTCACCTCACCTTCCTCCTCCTTCCCCCGGTTTTGTGTGCTGAGCACACCACCATATGGTGTGGGATATCCCTGGGGTCAGCTGGGGTCAACTGTCCTGGATGTGTCCCCTCCCAACTCCTTGTGCATTCCCAGCCCACTCGCTGGGGGGTCAGGCTGAGCAGCAGAAAACACTTTGGCGCTGTGTAAGCGCCGCTCAGCAGTGGCTGAAAGGTCCCCGTGTTATCAACACTCCTTTGGTCACAAATCCAAAACACAGCCCCATTATCAGCTTCTATGAAGAAAGTGAACTCTGTCCCAGCCAAAACCACTGACCAAGGATACAGCACTACAGAAAGCAGATTCCCAAAGTTGCTCTGTTCATTTTTAAACACTTTAATTGAACTAGTGTCATCATCGTTGTTGCTATTATTATTACATGTTCAGTGGTTTGCGTTGCTCTCAGTTGGGGAACTGAAACCTTTTTATAAACTAAGCCTGAAAATTTGAGTTTGATTTTCTGGTTATCTACTTTCCTCTGTGCTCTAAAAAAGTTATTTTCTGTTCTGGGATCTGGATAAATTCAGTTTAAATAGATTTAAATACTTTAACAACAACTGCAGCCATGATACTGTTTTGTTTTAAAACCGGTACTAGTTTGTAGGTAAATTACAAAATTACCAGTGTTGTTGAAAATCCCTGTTTGTCTGTTTTGTCTCCCTCATTCTCCAACTTTCTCATGAAGGTCCCAGAGGGGATTTTATAAGTATCACACAATCACTGTCAAACAGTGATCCTAAAGATCTCCAGTCCTTTCCACTAAGGTTATTACTGCTGATTTTCTTTGGAAATGTACTACATATCACTCTTTCCTGTGGTATCTGCCTTGGTCCGCATCTAACGGTATCAATTTTTCTTTTTCCCCACTAGTTTTTTGCAAGAATCTTGTATAATTATATCACGTATATGCTGCTGTATTTCAATTAAATTCATTTGTGGGGTTAACATAAACAGATGACTGTCATTAAAAAAAAAAAAATTAGTGCCGACTCACACCAGTGGGAGTTTCATGCAGAGGTGGTAATTCAGCATGTAACAGAACCCAGCTTCCCCAAAATCAGCCTGCTTCAATTTCCAGAGCTGAAAGCTTAGTGTTTGATTAATTATTTTGGAGTTTTTTCATTCTCTTCAAGGACTGGTTTTATTAATGCATTCTTCAAACTGAGACATAAAACATTATCGCTCTCTCGATCGCCGTAGTAAGTGTTGAGATCTGAGGGGACCAGCTGGAGCAGCTGTGTTCCCCCTTGAATCTGGAAGCTAAAAAACTTTCATCTCTGTTGCTGTCTCAGCTGCTGGTCTCGGGCTGTGGCCTTCCCATAACTCAAACCAATTTCAAAGCAATGTAAGTAACCTCGCTGGAATGCTTTTGGAAAACCGCAGGAAAATTGTTTTTTATTATTATTATTTTCTAAATAGTGCCTGTCCATTTTAAATGAATGTTTCCATTTTAAGGTAATCTGTGCATGATGTCTGTTGTGAACTGAGAGACCCATCCTACAGCCAGGTTAGGAATCTTGTTGCTATTTTTTTTAAAGGAGGGGAAAAAAAGGCAGTGCCTCCAGCAGGGCAGATGGCATGTAAAGACTGAGCTTAAGAGTTTTGTTTAAATCTTTTTGATAGTTGCATATAAGGGTATGACCTTTGAATCAGGTTGCACACAGAATTGTATTTCGGACACGGTTTTGCTGTAAAGAGAAGAAAACCATCCTGAAAGATGTACAAACACTTGTGAGTTACATTGACAGGATGGGCAGAAATGCATTAAACAAAAGCAAAGCAGTAGGAGGAGAGCTTTTGAGACCTCATGGTAAGACCATGTGCTTTACTCGCTTCTTAATGTCTCTGACCTCAGAGAGAACCTCAGACTTTTTAACCTTTCTTGACTGACTCCAGTGAAGTGTAAAATAGTAATAGTGCCGGACTTTCCAGGAAGGGACAAATTCCTGCTGCTGACCTTCATCAAAACAGAGAAGAGCATCTGTCTTTCCCTCTGAATCCTAACTGTGATTGCCAGGCTGGCGAAATACAGGAGAAAGGCTCTCCCTCCCCTGCAGTGTGGTGACAAAGTGGCTTACAGTCTTGCTAATGGGAATCTGTCAGTGGGGAAGTGGCCGAGCGGGAACTAATCAGGATGCCAAGTCAGTAGCAAAAAAGTGTTGAAAGTAATAAAACTTCAGTAGATCAAAAGAAATGATCAGCCAAGGCACTGTCCTTCTGAATGCATTCTCAAAGTAAACACTGGAAACTCCAGTTACAGAATTTTTTCCAATAGAAGAACCACTGAGGACTCTCTGAATGTTATATAATTAAATGTTTTATGGTTTAATTTTACCTAATTATTTGCAGCAATTTAGCTTAAGATAAGATGAGTCTCTTTGAAAAGATCTGTGTGAATTAGCTCTCTCCTTTCAGTGTAGACAATGAACATGTTTCTGTCTCACAAAGGACAGTCAGAGCTAGTCTGGATTCATTGGGACACTTCTACTTTCAAAATAAATTGTCTTCCAGCCTAGCCCTGAACATTCCCCTGTTGGGCTCAGAGCACTGTTTTGTGATGGGATGATGAGGGAGGCAGTGCCATAGGAAACAGGAGCTGGGTACCAGGAGGGTTTGCAGTGTAAAGGTATACCAGTGCACTGGTATTGCTGAAGTCCTTACCTCTCCTCCTGTAATTGCAGCTGCATCCCGTTGCTAGTGCCATCTTTCAGATGCATAAAATTTCTGTAAGCAGATAGCAAAAGCATGCTTGAGTGACAGACTGTCACTGCTGACTTTCACTTTCTGGCTATTGACCCAATTAGTAGTCTCATGGTGAATTCCAAATTAAGTGGTATTTTACAGCACTAGCACAGTGCTAGTAATCGCTTTCTTAGACCAGCAGGGAAAGGCATCATCCTCTTAATTTCTGGTGTCAGGGGAACTTTTGGAGTTTATGGATGATGATTTCTGTCTCTCTCACATTTATGACTGGTAACAGAGTGATTTATAGTTCATCATGTCATCTTTCTGTTCAGTGAAGGACCAATACAGTAGAAGTATATTTTGGGAATGTAGAAAAAGGGATGGATTTAAGCATGAGGTTTCATTACTATTCTTTGAACCTTCTAAATGATTTGACCTTTATCCATAAAGTGATCACTGTGGTCAACAAAGGCTAGTATTGATTTACAGCACAGCTAACCTGTCAGTTCTAAGCTCAGCCTTTGACCTTTTGTTTTGTTGCTGGAAAAATTATGGTACATGCCTGAGTCATAGTGTTTAATAGGTTTTTTTCTATATGCAAAAGGCCAAAAGGCTCATTCTAAATAAGTCAACCAGCTTAATAATCTAGGTGGCAGGAGAAAGCATATTGTCCATAATTAAATAGTTCAGAAAACCTGACTGCCAAAAGTATTTCTCAGAATTAAAGTTTTTTCTGGAGACAATAAATGCATCCGTTTCACAATGGGCAGCTGCCTTCTCTTATCACGTGCATTTTTTTTCTTTCTTGCTTGTCTTTTAACTCACATCTGTTCCAAGTGGGGGGAAAAAAATGTAGACAAGATCCTGATTGCTGCATTTTTCATGTTTTAAGCTTCCCCTCTTTTAATCTTGCTCACAAACACCACTGAGAGGGTCTGTTTCCTTCCCATTTCTCCTTCACGGATAAAATAATGTTTGCCCTCTTCTTTGGAGCAAGGTATACCACTTCACAGCAGCTTTAACCTCAAACACATGAAAGATGCATATTTTTTTTTAGCCAGGATGTCAGCTCGGGGAGATAGTGTTTACATTGTTCAGTAATACGGCTTCTATAAGTTAAATGTGCTGACTGACCATTTAATTGTGCAGATGGCTTCTTTGCTTTGCTTTGCTTTGTCTGTGTTTGGTTTGTTTGAAATTGTTTGTAAAAGGCTGTTAATGGAACTAATGGGAATGAATTATAGTCCTCACCCTCCTCTCCCTGCTCTCCCCTCTCCCCCCCCCAAAAAAAAAAAAAAAAGGAAAATTAAAAAAGGGTAGTTTTGTACATTGAATACCAGTTGTTTATTTCTGGAAAGTAGGTTACAGTATTATAATTGGGGTTGTATGGAGATGTAGCATTATGCATGTAATAATCATCACAGTCTCAAAGCTTAGTATCTTTTAGTTTATGTTTTTATTCTAAAACATTCCACATTTAGAAATGAAAAAATACTTTCATTAAAATGTGGATAAAATTTCCATCATTGCTATACATCATTTAGAGCATAATTTAACTTTAATGTTTTGAAGGGAAGAATGTAATTGGGTTTTAGAGAAGACAAAAGTCTTAACTGGTGGAGTTCTGAACTAGATCATAGTTTCTCCTTCTGAAACAATAGATAACAGAACTATCCCATGTTCCTGCCAGACACCACTTAGAGTTTACATATGCTTTAATAGAAGTAAAAGGATTGACTATGAGGGAAAGCTCAGCAAGTTCACTTTGTTTCACTGGATTTTTTTGCATAGTTTACATGAAAAAAAAACCCAGTGTTCTCTAGTTTCCCTTAAGCTTTATGGCAGACTCTTGTTATAATGTCACACGTAACTGCTAGTACCTTCAGGAATATTCTTTGTATTAAAAATTACTCTGTCATTAATGCAGTGTTCCGAAATCTGGGCAACGCTCTCACCCCAACTCAGATTGCCCACCCACAGATGCAACCTATGGGTGAATCCTTGCAGCTTCATTTTTACTTAGGACTCAGTCTAGGTCTGTATGATAGGGGATTAGATATGCTTGCAGGAACACAGAGTTGTATCAAAGGGTTTGTCAATACTAACCTTCTTTTAATGATCATTCATTTTGAATTCCAGATTCAAATTGATGCTTGGATCTTGTTTCCATGACTACAATTGCAGTTCTCTGAGATTGCTCATATTTGATGCCTATTTATGTCAGCAATTCATGTACTAGAAATATGTAGATAGATGTAAATTAATATCTGTTTAGGTTCTCCTTTATGCAAAGACTGGAACAGAATATCATGACAACCCAATATATAACTAGCAGGCATGATGCTGGAAGACAATGTGAGGATATGTAGCTCTGTTCAGTATTAATATACTGAAAGAAGTCATATCTAGCCTTGGCTGATTTGGTTAGGCAGGCAAACTCCCTCGTTCTACTTACCCCAGGGAAAACAGATGCCAATGCAGAGGAAGAGCTTTAATAATAGCAGTAGATTTGCCATCTGTCACCTTGATGGGCAAATAATCAAGGATTAAAGATTTAACGCCTGAGAGGGATCTTTTTTTTTTCTTTTCTTTTTTTTTAATTTCTCTTCTGGATTTTGTATGTAAATCCCTATGAATGCTATATTGGAGTTTATTGTACTTACATTTTCCTATGGAGACCCACCTTCAACAATGTTCTTCTGAAATCCCACCTTTTGTAAGCAGCTTTGGAACACGTGTAGTTATCAAAGGGGTTCATCATGGAAGAGGTCTTGTTTGATTCCTTTGCAACTGGATTTGTCCCTCTTTGTTATTTCCCTGAAAGGAAAAGAAGAAAGCAATTGAGTGTTCATTAGTATGTGTTGCTGTGGAACGTGAGATCTGAAAGCACTGTTTCATGGAGTCTGTCACTACTGGAATTAAGTGCAAAGGTACACTTAAAAATAAAACCCCAAACACCTCTTCCTGCTCCAGTTTTGTGTGACCTCTTCGTGTGATAAATTTTAGAAGTTTTAACTTGCTGAAAGGTTTGACAATACGTTTTGAATGCGAGTATTAAAGATGGTTCTTGGTTTTGTGAGGGCCACTTGCCCTGCTATCATTTATTATCACTGCAATGAACATTTGCTGTAGTTTAATCATTTCAGTTGTTAAATGGAGAAGGAAAACAGGAGAAGAAACTTTACACAGTGTGTGCTGTATATGAGGCCAGGCAGAGTACAGCTAGGTCTGTGATATGAGATAGTAGATGGGTAAAGAAAAAAAAATCAGAAGAAATATAAGCTAATAATGAAAGAAGTACATGACAATGACAGCACATCAGCAGCCTAGCAATTTTTGAGTTCTGTATAAGTATTACAACAGGACAACTTCAATAAAACCCCTTTGTGACTTTGAGACTGTTGTGGGAAGCATTACTGTTACAGGGATGCTACTTAGAAATCACAGAGTTAGTTGTGGGGAAAAATGAACTAAAGGAACTATTGAGTAAACAGGGGTGAGATGTTAAGGGGCCTGCAAAGTTAAGGTTATCATGGAGAGCAGCACTTGAGCTGTTTTCTTAATAAAAATGCAAAAATGGTCTACATGTGCACCCTTCAATTGTGTGACTAAACTCAAGAGGCAGTAAAGATGGAGAAGCTTTCTGAATTGTCTGACTTCAATTGGGAAACAGGTTGTGGGACAGCTTCCAGTCGCAATAATGAGGTTGAAATTTTTATTTCATGTCTTCAGTGTCAGTTAAGAAGTAGTTTGTTTTTCTATGCCAGAGATATGATGATATAACATTGACATATGATGATAATGTGCGATTTGACAGTATATAACTAAATTAGTGTAAAACCCACAGAATCAATTTTCCTATCATGTTCTGTGTCTTTGTAACATGAAAACCTCCAGGTCACCCGTATAACTTTTTCACTTTGCTTTAGAGACTTTTGACATGGAGAAAATGTCACAGAAGTGTAAGAGAGGTGTGTATGTGTAGAACAGGAACAGTGTCCTTCTAACTGCAAGAAAACACTTTGGTTTGCTATGCTGACAATTTTGACATTGTGCTTTTCCCAAGGGAGGCAGCACTGGGAGTTCTTTGCAATTCCATCAGGGTGCCTGGGGAGAACAGAGTTTCTGGTGTTGCCTTCAGCCTTGTCATAAGCCTGACCCTTCAGTCAGTGACTGTTCTCTCTGGTCACCTGTGTGGTCAGCCAGGATCTTAGACTATTCCCTGATACACAGCTGATGAAATGCATTTTATTTTCTTTGTTTATTAATGTTCTCTTTGGCTCTGTAGTATCAGAATATGTTCAGAGAGAGGCACTGAGCAGTAAACCTACAAATGTAGTTGGTAGCCTCTACTCTAATGTTTAGGCTGAAAATATTTGCCACGTATAGAGTGAGGATTTCCAAATATAAAGTGGGAAGAGACTGCGAAAAGGTTTTGCTTTTCCAAACAGTGTGAAATATAAGCTGCCTGATAGAGTCCTGGTCATGTTACCTAATCAGTTCTCTGGACATTTCAGTGCTTCAGCAGTTTGGTCTCTCCAGTTCTTTGTGGTACAAAACTGTTTCTAAGAAACAGGAGTGTTTTGGCATAGCTGAAGCCGGTGGATTTGTTATTCCACTGTAGAAGTTAAAATTACCAGTACACATGCAATGTTCACTTCTCCTTCTGCGCTGTGGAATTTATTCCCCTAAAAGTTGATACCCTCACAGAGGATATCATCCCTCTTGCTCTTATGACAAACAGACCCTTTCTTTGCTTTCAATTTATTATTTACAAAGGGATTTACAACTTCTTTAGGTTGATGGCAAATGAAGGGAACCAATATTTTCACTTGTACAGTTGAATCATGGGATGAATACATTATAATTACACAAATTAATTTGATTCAGATGAAGATAGTATAAAAACTAGCTATTGTACCTGTTGTTGGCTTCCCTTGATTTTATCAAATAGCTTTGAGAATATTTCATTCACAAGGGTGTAGCTCATTGTGAATTAGTCAGAATATTGCTACTTCCCTTAGAAAGAGCCACGATTCTATTTAGTAATACTATCTATATATGTGTCTGTGTCTTTGAAAACTGGGATTACAGGCCTCAGCTGAGATGTTCGTTGAGAGGACAAGTGAAGTCCTCTGGAGCTAGTAGCCTCATTTAGCCTAGAATTTTATTTTCTCTGCCCCCCTTTTTTTTTTTTTAATTACTGGGCTTTAAATTTACTGTGTGCAGAAGAATTAAGGAGTGGGATTTTCAAAAGACTCAGCAGTGGCCTCATCTGTACTCAGTGAAGTCAGTGATAAAATACTCAAAGCTGGATTTTATAAGATTAAGCCGATTTACACCATCTGTGAATCTGGCCCCCATTAACTTCAGTGGTAGCAGATTTAACCAACATTGAGAGCTTTTGAAAACTCCATCCTAATTTGGTAGTAAATACTCTGGCTGTATAAAGGGTAGATGTCAAAGAGGAGTTAAAAATAACAAAGCATCAGTCTAGGTTCCCCCTGACCTTTTAATTATATCTTCTTTTCTGTCTTAGAGTTCTAATATATCATGTGCGTGATGACCTGTACATTTTTTATTTTCTTACTACTGTTGTTTTACTATATCCAGTCACTGACAATCTCAAATCAGAGGTTTACAAACAGGATTTGTGTGTGTAGCCAGACACACAAAGAATAGATATTTGGGCTTTGTGGTGTATGTTGGTACAGCAAAATTTCTGTCTAACAAAACAAGTATAATGTTGGATTGCTTTATTTTTATTTCAGCAGTAGGTTGTATCACAGAACCACATAAACCTATCTTGCTTTCTTTGTCTATACATACGTCTGCATATTTCTCTGTGTGTATGTGTATATATTTTTATATATCTGTTGGACATAGCTCAGCTATTTTCAGATATTATCCATGTCTGTTTATCTTTATCATCAGCAAAGTCAGAATAAGAGAATGCACGTTATAGCAGTACATAAATGATCAGTGGTATGGCATAAGAAATTCCATGAAAGTAATTTTACTTTTTGGAATTATCCTAATTTGCTCACCTGAGAACTAAGATAAAAAGCCAAATGCTTAGTTTTGTTATGCTGTTGTAGAAATATTTGCTAAATTGATAAGCAGTCAAGTAATGTAGTTACTGTCTATTTCACCCTTTGTACTCAAATATTTTGTGTTTGGGGTGGTGTAAAGTACATATTTTGGGTTACTTTTTAACTTGCAAATATTCTGTATTAAATTCAGCAGGGAGGGTTTGGAGTTGAGCACTGCCACTACTAAAGCTTTCAGTTCAAGACAGACCATGAGCAAAAAGAGCATTTCAACTTTTCATCAAGTCAGTGTGGCTGATAGATTTCTGTGTCCAGGATTAGAATTCCTCTTGAGGTGTTTAGCATTGACCAGAGCAGTTACAAAGCTGTCACCAACGGGTTCATGAAAAATATCATGGTCATTGTTCTGCTGTTCTTGGGATCCATGTTGCTTGCTCCACAGAGGAGGAAGTGTCTTGCTGCAGGGAGCCTTCGGAAAGCAGACGGCATAAACAAACCCTCCATCAACACTTCAATTCTCAGAGTGGTAATTGAGGTTTTAGCAACAAGACTCTGCTTGACTGTAACCAGAGTCAAATAACTAAAACTAGTTTCAGCTCCTTGAACATTTACTCATTAAGGGACTCGGAAAATGAGCTCTGTGTTTGCTCAGATGAGTAATGAACATCTTTTTGCACCTTGAGCAAATTCAATTCTTTTGGCTACTTACTGTATTCTTCTTTAATCTTGATTTTATTTTTTTCAGCAAAAGCGTATCAAGCATGGTAAAATTGAAACTTCTTGAAACAGGCTTTTTTCAGATGCTATGCCACTAAAATATAAAGTAATTTTACTGCTTTAATCTAACTTCATTGTATTTTTTAATAATACAAATTTCCAATTCATGGCCATGGTAGAGATACTGCATGTTTAAAAGTAATTTAAAAGTTAACTATAATATAGCATGAGATGCTGATACAATTTTTTCATGTGTAGATAAAAAAGAAAGAAAGCAATCAGTGCTACTCCAGAGATATTTTTAAACTGATAGTTTTTCATGGGCTGTAAAGCAGTGTTTTAGTTCAACAGAAGAATCAAACTATATCTGTGATCTTAAGAGAATATTAATATTACAAGTATTAAACTTGACTGAAATAGTTTTCTCCTATTCTTATGTTCTACTATTAATGTAAATTGATTAATTATGGTTAAAAAGGAAATCTAGATTAGGAAAAAAACCACCCGTGAACAGCATCTGCTGGATGGGGCACAGTGCAGCAATGATTATATATTGTAGGGCCTTAAAATAATCTGTATTCTCATAGAGGTGACAGAATTATTCTTGTGGGTATACTGCTGCAGAGATGAGACACTCTCTTGCTTTCCAGACCTGAAGTGGCCTCTGGTGTTTTATGCTGTGGGTTTGACAGGGCTATTTGATTCAGGGATAGTTTATGGGTATCTCCTACATGGTCTTTTGAAAAGACAGAGCCTGACATGCTAAAAACCAAATAATGCTTTTACTGAAATCTGATATTTCATTATTTTCCGGTCCTTTTATGATAAAACGTAGCCATCTCTATGAGTCCTGTTGCCTTCCATTTTGAATGTAAGCAAGGTTTCAGTCCACAGTCTTCTGTTAATAGGCTTTGGAATGGATCTCACATTGAACTTTGTAGCAGAATATGCCCTTTTGAGGTCCAATTGTTAATTGATGCTAAAGATGTCAAACTGATAAGTCTAAACATTCTTCTTTAGAAAAAACACAACTCAACAAAACACAGCAATTGACTGTCCTGACTTACTGCATTAATTAGGAGAAATGGAAGACTGGGCTAGGTAGATGTGGGCTGTTGTATCTATAATTGCATCAGAAAGGACACAAATTTTCCTTGCCCAATCCTTTTCTCATTTTGTGTGCTCATTGAAACCATGAATAACACAAAGCAGTTAGTCCATTAAACCCTAAATGTTTTTACTATTTTATTGGTTTGGTGTTTTTGAGATGTCAATAATACCTTATGTTTATTTAATTTTACCTTACATTTGCTGTAGACTCCGTCACTCTGAATGAACCCGAGCTTCTCAGAACAACAGAGAAAAGGGGTGGGAAGATGAGTGGGTTAGAGATGTTTTCTACCTCTCTCTGGTGGCTTTCCTGGCATTAGAGTTGCACTCTGGTGTGCTCTGTCCTGGCATCCAGAGTTCTTGTGTTACAACTCCAAATATACAGGCAGTCAATGCAAAAATGCAGTTCAGAAGGGAAAACCAGATTCTGGTGGTTGTTTCCTGATTCTTTTTTCAACATACAGATAGGTGCACATGTAACCCCACTTAAATTCTCTGTGTTCTGCGAGGCTCACAGAAACCATGGGGCTGTTGTGATTCATGTATGTCTGTGCTGATCGGCGAGCCAACTACTGCCTGAAAGCTTGAATTGCTCTTTCCTTGCTGGAAACACTGATTTAGGCTCTTCTGGCTCTTGCTGCTCATTTGCACGGAACTTGCAGGAGTGTAATTATCTGGGAGGCCATAGCTGATGTTAAATTTGGTTGAAAGTGACTGTATTCCACAAAGTTATTAGAACGAGACAGGTAAGCAGACAGGTAGGCAATCTATCCATATAAACCTCGCTGCTTTGGGGAAGCTGCTTCTGTTTAAAAGCATCACTCACACAACACTGAGTCTTTGAAATCTCATTATGTCCTGCAGGTATAATAGGTAGGAACTGTGTAGGAACTTGTTCTTACAGACAGCATCCTGTAGGGTGGAAGTATCCCCTGCAGCAGTGGCAATATTTTAAGTCTTCATTATTGAAAGTTCTGCCTTGTGTACGTTTTTGTAGTGCCTTTACCATTGAAGCGTTTTAGAGTTATGCATAAGGCAAAATATAAGGAGCATTTCCCTTTTCCCTCTTACACAAAGTATGGTGTACCAAGTATCAAACTTGACTTGGTTATTCTTAGGAATATCATATATTATATTCTTAGGAATTATCATGTGTTAACAATAAAGAAAAAAATGCCCAGTGAAAGCATGTTGTGTTTGGATGCAAAGGAACTTCATGGGAATAGCCCTCTGTATCTGAGTAGGGCACTGTTTGGCAAAAGTTTGTTTCTTCAGGTAGCCTTGACTGTGCTGTTCACATAAATATTGTTTATTTAATCATATTTGTCTCATCCTCATTATACCTCTGATATTTTAGGACTTTTTAATCACTCACACGCACACAGATTCATGTGCACACGCAAATCTGAAATGGAAAGATTTATTCACTGTGATAATGACTACTCATATGAAGAGAGTCTTTGGAGTTCTCATCCCTGTCAGTCTGCTGCATACATATCTCTCTGCATAAAACTTGTTAAACCTTTCAATATACTGATTTTGCAAACTATTGTGAAACCTCTGAAATTAGCATTTAACATCTGTTAACTTGCTGACATACATTCAGGTTCATCCAGAATAAATTAAAAAATAAGTGAAAACTAAAAAAAAAAAACAGTCTTCTGTCTCCAGATACTATCATGACAGACGAAACAAAGTTTGCTTGGAGTCATTGCAAAGAATTGTGGGATGCAGTTCATGGAAGTTGGGACAGCCTCTATCAACAACTTGTTTATGAAAAAGAATATGGGTTTAGATAACTTTTTTGTTTCTTCAGTTTGTGATTCAAAGTAAAGATATGAAGACCAATTAAATATCACAGAAGTTGCATTTTCTGCATTACACAGTTTCAATGTTTAATTCATTCTAGACAGCATTTTTGGATCATTCTTCTAATCCATAGCTCCAAAAGGAACAAGCCTCAAGGGATCATTCTGTTGTCATCCTGACAGAAAGTTTGAACTTGAAGAATTAAAATTAAGCAAATCAAAAGCAGAGGTTTTGACACTTGAGGATGTCATCCAACATACTTTTGGCTGTACAATAATTTTACTCTTCATATTTTGCATGCGAATCAGACAAGGCATGCTTTATAATAGGATGCAGGACGTGATAACCTTTCTTCAACCATTCCTATCGGGTCTGCTCCCAAATCTTACAACAGATATCTGTGTTCAAGTAAAGCTTCTAATCAGTATTTAACAAACTGAAACGTCTCCGATATATTACCAAGTTACAGGAATGGAATTTTTACATAAACAAGGACTGTTATCATGTCTCCCTTTTGGTCTTATCCATTCTTTAGAGCACTGTTGCTCCTTTTCCTGTGAAGACACATCTAGACTTTCAGGTTATCCTTTTCTGGTTTCTTTTTAACTCTGTGGCTGACATTGTTTCTGGAGTGTGATGGCAAAGCTCAGTCTCCAGCCAGAACCCTGCCAGACTAATTGATTAAAGTGTTTAAGGGGTTTCAGGAGACAACCGTATTTTTGTAATTAATTACAAAGTTGGATTAAATATTGCTATATTTAATGAATTCTTTAGTTTAGAGAACAGTATGGGGGAGAGATGAAAGGGTCTATTGCTTTTATAAAGCTGATGGAAATTTCATGTTCATGTTGATCTTCTTTCTGCTATTCTTTTATGAAATATTACTCTTCAAATGTATTTTGTTGATTATTAGGTTCCTAAGTACACATGAGCATATCTAAACAATATGGATAATACAGCTGTTAAATATTGCCACCTGCTCAAGTCAGAATTTGTGGAGAATTTATGATTAGTGGGCCATGTACACCTGGGTCCATGAGCACCTATGCAGTAAAATGTCTTAGGAAACAGAGATTCCTAAGCATTTCCCATTTTCTTCTTCATTTCCTCCACTGTTGCTCACTCTGTGATATGGGTTCTGTCCCATAGCTGTCCTACATGTGACATTGTTAGAAAAGGACACCTGCTGACATCCAAGCCCATTTTAGCCAGTGGGACAATAAAGAGAAGCTTTTTTTCCTGAACCTATTGAAACACAATCCAATGACTTCTTGTTATGCCCAGGTTGGTGCAAGTTTCAAGACCAGAAGAATAGTGGAAGTGAGATGGAATTTTGGGGGAGCTAGGTTTGCTAGCAGAACACGTCATTTAAATAACGTGGCACCTAACCTAAGCACATCCCATTGTCTCCTGTTGCTTTCTTTTTTTCTTTCTCTTTCCAAAAAGTAGTAAAATCAAATACCTTTTGTCTGTTAATTAATCAGTCCTTTCTATTGCACCTGAATTCCTAATGAACACTTAAGCTTTCATAGCAGGGAATGTCTTTTTACACAGTTTTAAGATGTATCACTGCACTGTTCCAAAATGTTTAATTTGACTGTCTGGGTAAATTGAAATACTGGAGATTAATACAGCATTAAAAATACAATGAAATGTGCATTTCCCAGTCGGTTAAATACGGGCAACTTGGAATTCTTAAGTTGGTACAATTAATCAGTTAGACATACTGCCTCTGTAATACTCAGGTTATATCATTTCCCAGTAGGATTTTTATGTTAAAAAATTATTGCTTTATAATTTAACACTAAGTGTTCCCTGTAGAAAAATTAGAGTGCTGTCTTGTAAGGTAAACAATGTAGATTACTGTTGTATAGGCTTAGTTCAGTCTTCTTTGTATTTCTGCCATATTCATAAAATTGATTGTGAAGCATATGACACTGAATCACTTTTTTTAAAGTCGGTGGACAAAATTTTCCAAACAGTAATTTTTTTTTTTTCCTCAAGGAACTTCTTTTTCTGTTCACTAGAACCTGTCCACACAAAGTCATTGCTGGAGATTTAGTGAAAAGATTTTCCTTGATTTCTTCAGAAAGACAAAATGCTAACAATGTTTTCCAAGGTACCAAATCAAAGTATGTAGATTTTAGGGAAAGAGACATATTTCCATTATCTGACTGTAGTAAAAAATAAGGGTAAAGTAGCCTTTCATAAAGACATACAACTTTATACAACCTGTTTGGCTGGTTTGTATTTAGCTATAGTAAGAAAAACTGTAAACCAAACTTTTGACTGTCTCCTTGTTATTGATTTTATTGTATCCTTTTTTCCACTCCCATTAATCTGTTCATATACACAATTTAGTAAATAGTCTACCTAGACACACTGTAAATAGAACTGCAAAGCGGATGAATGACCTCGTTTTTAATCCTCATTACAATTTAATTTCTTTTATTGGAGATGATTTCTGACCTTGATTTTTTTTTTGGCCATATATTTAAAGCCTTCTGATCTGGGGAACATTTAAAACATATATTTTGCTTTATTAATTTATCATAGCGACAAGAAAAAGATATGTGTACCTTGAACCCTTGGGTCAGTATAAAACTATGTTCCTGGAAATGAAATACTGTAATTAGAATTCCTTGGAGGCAATGTTTTCTTTTTAACTTGATGTTACAACTTCAAAGACTTTGTGACTTCAGCTGATAGTGGAGCAACTCCCTAAGGCAATCTCAGTTAGACAGCTCAGGGATGGCCATTCAGTAGGAGATAAGGGAGTCTGTGAAGTTAATGAGTAATTCTGCCATTTAAAAATGCACTGAGTTTTTATTCATCGATGAAAATTACAGTTTTGACATCTTAGTTAAAAGTTGAGTAGGAATAGGGAAATGGTGCTGGTAACATAAGAATGATCAGAGGTGATAATGTCATAGCACTGGCAAGTAAGAATTTTAAAATAAAGTGCTTTTCCTTGCAAAGGCTCACATAGTAGAGAAACTCTTTAGATCATCCCATCACCAATGCAGTTACTTCCCAAAGAAGAGCAATTAAATTAACGTTTAAGTTACTTAAACATCAGTGCACCTTTCACATCATGAAGCAGCTTTCCACGAAGTAATTGCACATTATTTGATAGTTTCTTCCCCCCACACACTTTTTTTCTCCCACTTGCTTTGGTTTATTTGATTCTCTTGTTTTTATTTAAATGAGCCCATTTGGAGAAGGACCGTATTCCCACATAACCACTTGTGAGCTGCAAGAAGTCGGTGTGTCAGGAAGAGTGAGATGCTGTGCATGGCCTGCAGCCCCTGCCATGGGTCCAAAGCCGTGTTTGGTTGGGGCTGCCAGTGCTGAGGACAGTTTGGTTGGAGCTGCCAGTGCTGAGGGCAGTGTTGGCATGTGAGTTGTTGATAAGCTGCCAAGTGCAGTGAGTCTTTTACTGGTGACATGTCCACACAGACCGGGCCAGGGCTCACGACTTGGGCACACAGTCAAACCCTAATCCTTGTTCTCTCCCTTTATGATTCTTTTGTTCAGACAGCGGATTCCCTTTCTCTGTGCTCCGGTGTATATTTCAGAAGTTGATACGGTAAGAATTGGAGGCCAGAGATGGGAAGCAACAGGAAAAAAACTGCTGGACGGATAGGATGAAAAGGAGGGCATTTGGGCTTCTGTATCTCAGCCAGAGATGAGCACCTGTCAGTGCTGCAGAGGCTGGCAAGGGGCATGGGAAGTTAACCTGGGAGAACAGGTTATCCTGAGCTGTTTGTTTCTGAGTGCTGCTGTTTGCATGGGCAAAGTCTCCTCTGAAGGAACCTGCCTTTCCCTGCAAGGCTGGTGTTGCTTATCCTGGCTCCACGTCCTTCTGACAGCTGAATAGGGATGAGCTGCCTGCCTGCAGCTGCCAGCCTGTTGCCAACCCACTAATAACAGGAGCTGGAGTGGAGGGGGAGGGAAGGGTGTTGTAACCCCATGGACCTTGGGGCAGCCGTGTGCCCAGCACGTAGCGCTGAGTCAGCCCAGCCCGGCTCGTCTTCGGCCTCGCAGCATCTGGGGGGGCTCCATGGCCAGTGTGTAGTAATGTGTGTGAGTCCTGAGCTGCAGCTTAAAGTTCAAAGCTCACAGTGTCTATTGATGTAAATAAGGCTACTGGACTTGTGCAGTCTAAGCAAACCCTCTCTTTTCTACCCTTGATACCCAGAGACAGTTTTCATGGTAGTTCCATGTCTTGGTGAAGGAAAAAGATAGTATATCTGCATACTTGTGCCTAACATTTCCTCTACTTGTGTAGTACTGTTTTTTTCCATCATCGTACTACTGATACTTTAGGACATTTTAATAACTCATTAAATACACTCTTTAAAATACATGTTTATTGCTGCCCTTAAATTCCCGTCAGTTTGTCGAGATACTTTTGAGTTGTTGTGTGGAATGTTCTCTCTGTAACACACTTAGCCCTGTATATAAAGAGGTTATAATCTTTGTATCGTGTCACAGAAAATGTTTTCCATGCGTTTATTAGAAATTTAGTTTAATTATGTTTTGTGCTGATGGAAAAGAAAATCCATACCTACAACTAGGTATTTAAAGAGGTAAAATTCCCTTGGTCTTTAATGGTAGCAATATTACTCTTAGCTGTTCCACAGAATGGTAGACTAGTAAGCTGAGATGCTGTCTGAATGATACACTGACAAATCAGATAAATAACATGTATTCCTGTTTTAAAAATACTGTAAATGAGTTTTTCTAATGAACTGGCATATATTCTAAAGCATACTACTACTAGCACTACTAGAGTCAGAAGGGTGTTGTCATTCAAGAAAGGTAAATTACCCTGTTCATTTAGAAGAAAGAGACTGAAGTCTGTGTGCCTGCATCCTTTCTTTTCTTCTGACCCCTGAAAGCATGCATTGACTTCAAAATTCACAGAAATCAAATTAAGTGCTACTTAGGTTTAAAGTGCCTTTCATCTCACTACACATGTAGACCAGAAATGGACCTCCTGAATAACACAGGCCTTAGAATTTCACTCCGTCATTTCAACATCCAACCTGCAATTTGTGGTTTAGTTAGGGCATATCTTTAAGACAGACATCCAGTCTTAATTAAAAGATTTAAAATGAGGGAGAACCTACTACATTCCTTCACTGTGGAGTGTTCTCTATTTTTTGGACTGAATATGTCCAATTACAGCTTTCACCAGCTGAACTTTATCTTTCTGTTTGCCAGATCATACTTTTTTTTTTCTAGAAATATTAATCTTTTTCAGTACTTAACGAGGCAATAGTGGTTTAGGTTTGTCGCACTCCAAACATAATTAGGATGATGTTTAAAAAATTCAGGCAGTGTAGTATGTAACTTAATTTCTTTAAATTGTTAATAGCTTGTGGTGCAGTTTCAGTATATTTCCTTTCATTTTCAATACTTTATAAATATATAAAAATAATCAAAACATATGGTTCCTATATATGTGTTCACCAGGAAAAAAAACACTATAAACATACAGTGTAAGTTTGATATCAATTTTAAACAAAAAGGTTCATCTTAGAACAAAAAAAGCTTTTATTTTACAGTCTTTGTTGTGTGCTATTTCTTAATCTTATTTCTTCCTGAACTTTCATATGGTCTTACAAATCTGTCATGACAATATTTCCTACTGAGTTGCAGGTAAGGGGCAGGCAATACAAATGTAGAAAACACAGTTTAGTTCAATAGAAGGAATTGGATTTAATATATAACAGCTTTGACATATAGCATGACTGGAATCCTCCAAGATGCAGTGCCCATGCAAAATTTCATTAGCCAATCACTTCAGTACCTGGAAATTATTTTTCAAGTATTATGTTCCTTCCACCTATCTTAGAAGTACTGATCAGATTTTTAAACTCATCTAGCCTGTCTTTTATTTTAAAGTCTGATGAAAGATTGCAGGAATTTTCATGTCTGTTGCAGTTATTTTAGAAAGGAAAAACATTTATTCTTTTAATTAAGATAAACTCGCAACAAAATCTCGTTAATGGCATTGCTCTGAGAAATACATCCACAGGCTGTCCTGGCAACAAGAGGTGGAGATGGAGAAATATGTCTCCTGACACAGATTTCTAAAAGTAATCTTCTATTTTATGATTTTTAAAGAAAACAAGAAGTTTTATTTTTGCTTCCTATGCTCATAGGAAGAGTGTTGTATTTTTAAAATATACAATTAAACCCCCCCTAGAAATTATTTAAAAATCTCCATTATCATTGCTCTGGCTGTAGCACAATCTCTGAGGATTGCCATTTTAATGCTAATTCCAGAAGCAAATGGAGCCAGCTGACATGTGCAGTATCAAGAGAAGAAGGTCAGCATAGCAGCAAGAGACACAGGAAACAGCAGGAGACTGCATTATTACTCATTACATATATTACACTAGACCTTAGGGATTCCTACTATGACCAGGACATTGTTATGCTTGATACTGCACAAATGCAGCAAGAGCAATCCATGGCCTGAGTGATCTCAAAATAGGAGCAAGGAAAACGTTCATTTAAATTATCCTTTTTTGGTTTTAATTTTTTTTCCTTCATTTGCACATGTTGAACCAAAACAGACTGTCATATATTCAGAAAAATGCAAGGTCTTTTGCTGTCCCCTGTGCTTTCTGGCTGTGACTCAGATATTTTAATTTGATGAGTGTCATTAGAGGAAACATGGGACACTCAATGGTTTATGAATTCCCCCTGATGGTACACATTTCTGCATGTACTCATGTAAGTATAAAGGCAGTAAAGAGCTTCTCAAACTTTATGGGATGCATGTGGCTGCATGCTCAGTCAAATGAAATTACTTAAAGTGGAAATTATTTTATATTGCATTGATTTTTTTTTTTAGCCACCTCCACTCCCCCCGAGTTGTCATTAGCCACAATTGTTGTTTTCACCTGGGGATTCATCATAATTCAGATCTGTCTGCTGTGCACACAAGGTCTGGCTTTCATAATGTTTAAGACTGGGAAGGATCAATAAACCATTTAGTCTCATTGGGACCTTGCATGTCACATCTGTTAAATTTCACTGAGTTATCTGCATGCTAAGACTGGCAACTTTATATAAATAATTTTTTTTTTTTTAGAACAGCCGAAAACAGCAGAGAATAGAGCATTAGCAATTTTGGAGGTCTGTGCAAAATGATTAGTTTGCTAAGATGATCTCAGCAGGTGTTCCATCATGCATACTGAAAAGGGACATGATTTGCTTCCTCCCTCCCTTCCTGTCAGTCAGACCTATGGAATGCATCCCATCTGATTACATGTGGGGGGATCACCATGACTCCCTGTGGGCAAGCAGTGCACACAGGCTGGTATCTAGGAACAGTAATTCTTTGGTAGTTGGTGATCAATATGTAAAATTTTAAAGGGATTAAGTGTTTTCCTTTCATTCCTTCTTTCCACCCCTCAGAAATAGAAAAATAATAATAAAATGTGAAAAATTTTATCAATTAGACCAGAACGTGTATGATCACTTTTAGATGGTGATCTAGACTTGCTGGGAATCAAATGGGATTTCCCTGCCATCCTAAATTCAGCCTGGAAAAATAGATTCCCTCTGAGGACTGAGGGCTGCCTCTTTGTCTTGACCTTGGGGAACCAAAACTGGTGGGTTTCCTTCTACCGCTGTGCAAAGGTGTAGCCACTTCTCCCTTGTATTTGCAGTTATTCTTTGTGCACAACCAGCGATTGTTGTATTGCTGCTGCTTTGTTTTGTTTTGTTTTGTTTTTTCCCTTCTTTTTCGGTCACTGTATTCCATTAGAAACACATGTTTATGGCAGTTGTCTGCGAGTGTTGCTATACGGCCTGTTTTCCTTGATGTGGTTCTGGAAGCAGTGTAGCTATTTATTGGCTTAGAAGTTGGTCAAAGCCTGCGCTGCTGCTGAAGGGAACGGGCTGTTCTTACTTCAACCACAACCAGACGTTCCCATTTCTCCCCCTGTGCTGGCTCTTGCACTCGGGTTGTAGCATGGTGAATCAAGTTCGCTCGTCTGACCCAAACCCACCATGGAAAAAATAAAAACCGCGCTTTGTCTCGGTTTGAATCGAACGAGCTGATCCAAGCCCCCGTGAGGAGCACTGCAGCTGCCTTCTGGGCAGAAGCAGAGAAATTTGTAACCCTTTTTACAGTGGTGGTGTAATGTTAGATTAGTCTCACTTGCTTGTGACCAGATTGTCTCTCCGAGCAGTTCTCAGTGCCAAGGTTAGTCGGGCTCTGGCCTGGAGCCAAGGCTGCTGTGCTGTGCTTCTTCCCCGTCCAACAGTAGTTTATTTGGGGGTTTGCATTCTATATTGTTTTAGTTGTGCTTCCAAACTTTAGTTTTTATTCTCTTATTACACAAGTTGTGTTTTAATCTCAAAGGTGTTATTTTCTACTCGTCAGTATAAAATACTTTTTGCTGAGTTGCAGTTGTTTAACCTGGTGGGGTTATACTGTAGCAGTAGCCAAGTTTCTTTAACTCTTTAATTATTTATGTACTTACTAATCTCTGTCATCTGCTTGCTTGCAATAGAGATTTTATGTTTAGATGGTTGTTTCCAAAAAAAAACCCAACAAGAAACCCAACAAATCAAACCCACAACGTGAAACAGTTGGTAATAGCAGTGTACTAAGAATAGGTCCCTGGGGACCTTAAAGCACTTCTGCTTATTCTTTCTGAGCCAAAAAGTCATAAAAGAGAAAAAATATAATGCAAGTATTTAATAAAATCAAGTTCAGCTATTAAATTGGAAATTAAAACCTAGGATATCAACACAACAGAGACCACTAACACCATCACAAAAATATAACAGATTGGTTTGCTAGTCCTACTGGTTGACATTATTGATATTTGTAGGCCCTAACTACTTATTGTTAGAACAGTGAATTTACTTTACTTGTTTATAGTTTCCAAGGTTTGAGTTTTCACGTTTTGCTGTGTAATAGTATTTCCTTGGCTTTTCTTTTTCCTGTTTTTTGGGGGATGTTTTTTATAGTAAATGTCTTCCAATATTTTAAATTACTTTTAGATATACAGATAGATACAAAAAGAAGAAATTAAGCTGGAAAACTTAAAAATCTTTCTGCAGTAGCATGTCTAAAATGACTAACAAAGAATCACTACATTTTTGTCTCAGCAGTCTCCATCTTTTTCTTAAGGACTATCATTTACTTCTCTGAAAATCAAATCTTCTGTTACATGTATTGCATTCTACATTTTTTCTGATTACCAGTATATATTTAAATTAAAATTCAGTATCTGTAAATATGAATTAATTACTGCAAAAAAACACTTCCACTATTGCTGTAAATAGAGCAGTTTGGATAAGTATACCAGAAAATGCTGCTTGTTAGAGATAATTTGAAATTGAGTGCAATTTCACTCCAAGCCACAAAAGAGTATAAGCTTGATCTCGTGCTGTACAGCATCAAGCAGAGTAGAAGTTATTTCATCATTTTGGTCATAAAATCTGAAAGAAACAGGTCTTCAAATAAACCCATTATAACTGAGAAGTTCTGCTGCTTCCATTCAGGTGATGCAGTTCCTAGAAAATTTAATTTAGCAGCAGCAAATTCTTTAATAATTTCCAGCTGACTGACTTTATCAAGGTAAATAGAAAATATGTTCCAGTTTTGTCCGTTTCCTGCAAAATAATCTTATTGGCTTAAAGCCAAGTCAAAACACTCAGAATAGCTTTTTGGCATGTGTCAAGCTGTACAGAGTGGCTCTGGGATTCCTGCTACCAGAAACACGAATAAGAGATGTGGGAGGAAGTTTTAGGTTGCTAGCAGCAAAGTCTAAATAAAAGCAAGACAACGGGATGCGATAATTTGTGTAGGCAAAGTCTAATACCTTAAAAAGGAATCAATGATCAGTGTATCTAGTAAAAGTGGTTTTGGCACAGCTGAGGTGAGGTACTTGCAGGCTTATTATATTAGAAGTCTTAGGCCATATTCTTAGCCTAAGCAAACAGAGGGAGCTTTACTGATTTCAGTTAAGCTGTCCATATTTACATAAGGTGAAGTTACAGCTTTCTAGGTCAAGTTAAATAGGAAGTCATTGCCTCTGTCCATACCTATTAGACAAAAGGCATTTTTGAGTCTCTTCGATCATAAGCAGATCACAATGCTCGAAGATGTATTGTACATATATAAGATGCCAGGTAACTAGAGAGACAAAACAGGATCTGTTAAACAAATCTGCCTCAATTTGTCATGGCTGAATATGCTAAAAACTCTGGATGAAATTTTAGTTGGGTTTGGGTTTGTATGATCAACCCTGTGAAAAAACTCTGTTCAGTCTTATCCCAAATAGAGTTCTCAATTGAGTCCTTGATTGACAACAGATCATTTCTGCAGTCATCACTTTAATATCTGGTTTAGCTCTAGATTAGGATGGTGCATAGCTTGCAGAAAGAGGAATTAAAATAGCACAGTGGGTACTTTCCAGACTTTATGATTCTTTATGAATGCTGAAGCCCTCTTCCTTATGGTCTCAAAACCAGAAGAGTTAAGAAGGCTCGTGTGAGCCTTCAACTCATCAGGTTGTTGTGCTTTCCCTCTTCAACAATTTGTATGACTGTGGACTCTGGCTCACCTGTGCTTCAGATGTCTATAGAAAACATATAAAAGTGTTTTTCTAGCCATAATATTCTTTTGAAGCCTCCAAGTACTGTAATAAGCAAGATCAGAGCAATACAGTTGTTCTGTCACACATGGTGAGATTTGCATCCCCTGGATGAATATTGTGAAAATCCTTGTTGGCTCTAACTACATACTCAGGCATCAGTCTTTTGGGAAGCTCTTTAAGGACTGAATAACACTCTTAGTATGTCCTTTCCTTTTTGTTCCCATCTGTACACTGTGAGGTGAGTATTTCCTTGCCATTTGTTCACCATGAGATTAATTCCATTGCATAGACTTACTAGGGTTTATCTGGAACTTTGGCACTTTAATTTCTACGAGGGGATTGGAAACGTGAGTATCTGATTAAACGTTGCAACAAAAGGTGCTTGGTCTTTTCAAATATCCCTTTACTTTTTTAATAGGAAATAGAGAATTGTGGTATATTCCATTACAGCCTTCTCATAGAATTTTGTACAAATTCTGTACCTTTTAATAACTGTCTTCAAGGTTATTGATACTAGCATTTCAAAAGTTTCTTTCTTCCTCATCCTTAGGATAAGATCTAAAGACAATAACCTGTTTGCAGTATGTCACATTCATTGTCTTAATTCTTTCTCTCATTAGAGTAGTATTTCTTAGATAGCACTGACCTCAGGACTACTTTTCAGTCCAAGACAGCTTCCAGAGTGCCATTTTTTTTTCTTTCTTTTTAAACATATGAAAATATTTTTGGCATTGGAGAATGTAGTTTTCTTTCTAGTCTTTCTCAATGTCAAGTTCAACACTGGGAAAACTTCTATTCCTTTCTTTGGTGACTCCCTTCTGTTCTTAAATTATCATTCAGTGTTCTAACAGCTCCCTCTTAATGTGAACCTTTCGCTACCTCCAGCTCAGAGGAAAGTGGAACCATTCATTTTTGCTGTTCCCAAACTACAACTACATAAAAAAATTAACTGGGCAAATAGTTACCAATACATGAAAAGGAGCTTTGGTTATACATTAGGGTCATATACCTGATTTTACAACTCAATGCTAAAGCAACTGATTGCCATCATAGAGCGCTGAATTCTGAGCCACTGAAAATCCAGTCTGTATGCACACCAGTGATTATTTTGTGTATCCTGTTAGGAAACTGTGGTGTGTAGTTCTCAATGATGAGTTGTCTTTAAATGTTTTCAGCTGTATTCTTGTTTTACTTGATATCCCCTTGGGGCAGAATGAGCAAGGCTGAATCTTTTTGTTACATAATGTGCTGCAATTTTGAAACAGTTTACTTACATCCCATGAAGGAATTCTCTGATTTGAACGGATTTCCATGTCACCTGGTTAGGTAAAACCCAGAAGAGTTTAGCTGATTTCCAGTTGGTATGTAGTTCTACCCATTTGAGATACAAACTGTGGGGTTTTCTTGCTAGTGACCCAGTGAGGTGCTACGTATTTTCAATGCTGAAGAGCCATATATATCATGATTTTCCTAATCTGTGACTTACTTACATCTTCCATTGGTATTGACGCTGCTGAAGCTTTTCCTACCACCTGTGTCCTTAGAAAGGGGTGGTATTGCAGAAAGAAGGATGTCTGAGCTAAACCCCTAGTTTTAATTGAATATCTATTTTGCATAGGTAAACCTTTTTCCCCCCCCGTATCATTTCTGTGGTTGTTGTTACTGTAAATTGTCCTTACTTTTAAAAGTTTGCCTTTTAGAGATTATTCAAAGCATAACACTTGAGCCCAGTTTATACAGAGAGTCATACACAAATATATATAGCATTTTTAAATGCCTGTGTGTCTTTCAGCATAATCTCTGTGTTTATAAACACATCTGAATCAGAACTGCTGTCCATTTCAGTAACCCATTTTGAACTTAATGTATGTATTTTAATACCAGACATCTGGTTCTTTTGGAGCAGAATCCTAAAATGTGCACAATCCAGTGGAACAGACAACTTTGCTGGATTTTTTATGTTGAGTTATCCTACTAGTTATGCTATTTTCACTTTGTGGCATTCCCTACCTGTTGTGGAATGTAGGTCTAAAGAACTTAAAATTTATGTTATTGACTGACCAGAATCTGCAGCTGGCAGCAGGTCTCTGTGGAGAAGTCCACAGAAGTGGCCTTCATGCAGGTGTTTGTCCCAGCTCTCACTGGGAATGGAGACCTGAACCATTCATATTGCTTATCCCACTGTGTCTCGCAGCTTATATGACTCAGTTGGGTCGTTCTGTGTCCTGTTGCTCAATAACAAAAGAAAATCATAAAAGATTTTTAGAACATTTCTCTTCGTAGCATAGGCTGGACCACAGGTCCAGAGGAGGTTTTGGTTTTCTTATGTCTCTTACATAGTGTTTGCTACTTTGTTCTATTTATATGTGTAGTTTCTAGAGGTGCATGATGTGTCTTTGGAGTGTTTCACTGGTTGGGATCAAGAGACGTGGCTGATCAAGGGAGGTTGTTCTTCACAGTCAAGGGTGCTCTTAGATGAGTTGAACAGGCAGTGTGTAAGACTTGCCTATTCAGCCTGTATCGAACTCTGTCACAGGCTGGGGACGTGCTTTCTGCAGCCTGTCAAAGACAGCTACTTCTTCTCATCAAATGATTTTCTGTTCTTTACTTCTATAGGGGCTCGCCTGTGTACCTGTGACTCTCGTTGTCACACCGAGGTTACAGTTGGCAGTGTGTTGTCCACAGAACAAACCACTCAAAAGCCACAGACAGTGAAAAGAAAGAAAATCCACTTACTTGTTTTTCTCCTCAGTGCATGAGTAAATGGTGTCCCCTTATTTGTACAGTCTGTCACATCTTCTGTTAGTGAGCTCGTCAGGATAGAAAGTGTCAGAATCATGACACAGCTTCTTTGGACCTGCATCTATTCAGCTGTCAGAAGGCTGACACAGACTTGTAGTCGAAGATGGTTTGAACCAATTAACAAATGGATCTTTAATTTGGAAAGGAAGGGGACAAATATAGTCCCTCTAATAAACATAATTTTTTTTTCTTCCATTAATATGAGTTACCTTTGCATTAACTATGATTGTAATGGTCCATATCCAGGTACAAAATCACCCAAGTCTTTAAGAAGTGCTTGAGTACTTGATTATTACAGCTTTCAAAAGAAGTTCTTTATTAAAATCCATTGCCTTTTTTTTTTCCTTTTGTGTCTGTGTTTTTCAGACATCTTGTCAAAGCTTGCTGTTTCTTATGAGAATTGATGCTTAATGTGGAATCAGAGACATAACATCTGACCTGGAAAAAAAAAGTTCTAACAAAGGGTTGAATCTTCGGTATTGAAGACATCGAAGTGAAAAGTAGCCTGATTAAAGACAGCAGTATTGAGGTTTTGCCATTAGACTAGAAAGGCTGAATTGTTACTAAAAGCCATGGAGAGGGGGACTCTGGAATTTGTGGTGAAAGGAAATTGAAAAGAAACAGAACATTTGGATTCATGTTTCATGAAATAATGTGTGTGACAGAATAGGAAGGCAGTCTGAGGGAAAATTGACATAATTTTTTCCTACAACTGGGAAAGGCCAGATAAATATGTCAGTGTTAACAAGTGAACTATTGTATATGTAGAGAAAAATATTCAGAACAATTTGTAAATATTAATTTGCACTGGCCTTAGAAGAATATTTTATAATATACAAAAGTGTACTTTTTCTCTGTAGAACTTTTATGAGCCCGTACTAATTACAGATCTTCCTTTGGTTTGCTTCAGTTTTATAGGACCAATTTTTTATTCAGCTTCACTTATCTTAATTATGAAGCTATAAAATTAAATATTTCCCACTGTATTTTGTTACAACCACAAGAAAAATAGAGAAATGCTATAGTATTAAGTTTTCAGATAAAAAAGACCGTTACGGAAAGAAAAAAGATATTATTGGTATCTTGAGTGTTAACTAAAAAGATAAAAAACCAAAACCAACAAAGACAGAATTGTAGTTTTATTTTTTTTTTTACAACAAAAGAACAAAGCACATTCTTAATGTTGATGTACACAGAGTAATGGAGACTATGGGTTACAAAAGTAAGAAGGAACAAAATCATACTTTAATAATTAAAATAAGTTCTGCAAGTAAATAATTGGAATATAAAATAATTGTAAATAAATGTGCATAGAAAAACATACTAAAAGAAAAAAAAAAGTAATGAATTCCGTTTTAGCAGAAAGCAAAAGTTGGGAAGTGGTCACCGAACAGATGTCCTGAAAATTACAGAAAGTGGCCAGATCCTACAACCCAAGTGTTCACAGTATCAGCATCAGGATTTTGAATTCTGTATTTCAGTAGAACAGATGCAAATTTGTCATCATTTCAGCCACTCTATCATTGCGACACAGTAACACTAATGTTTCGTAATTATTTTGGTGGTAATTATCTGAACCACTTTTTTGTGGTTATTGAACTGCTTTGTTTTGTGCGGTGTTTTCAGTAATTTATGAGAGAAATTAAGCACTTTATTGGGATACTTCTGTTCATGGCTTTTTTTAACAGTGTGTTTCAGAGAATTTCTCAAGCCTGATGCTGACTGTAGGAACGTTCACATCAGCAGGAGGTTTCACATGCTGAAGTTGCACACGTTTTAGATGTCTAGAAATCAGATTTGCATAAGAAGAGGAAGAGTTGGAAAGTTAATATATTTGTATACTTGACTTATTGCATAGATGTTCTTTAACTTAATCCTTTCACGCAGGTGATGATTGTTTTGACTTTTCTGTAGACCATACGACATCATTTTTTTCTTTTCAGCTACTTATTTTCATCTCTGATTAAAGAAAATGCCTGTATTCAGATAAAATAAGAAGCATAGAGTTGAGGAATTGCCTTAAAATAAACATGTGCAGGTAGGTAGGCAGGTATTGGAGCAAGAATTCTTGTTTTCCTCACTAGAGACACTGCCATGGACAGAGGAGAGCCTGGTTCTCTTCCCTGAAGTTAGAGCCTGCAGAGCTTCTTGCTCTAAAATTATCTTCTGTGGCTTCTGCTGCTCTTTGCTCCAAGAAATCCTGTGGATAAGCATTGTAAATATTAACCCACCATCCTTGTAGATGACGTGGTGCTCTTGTATAACTTGCATGACATAACATTATTACGTTGTTAGTTTTATATGATTGGCCTTGGTGGCTGTAAAGCACAAGGATAAGCTGCTTGTCCATACACTTGTTTTATTTCCAGATCTGAAGTGCATTCCTGTGTGACACTTTCCTACTACTGTTTAGGAGAATGGAGATTTAAATGTTGCTGCAGAGACAGAGGGGACAAACAAAGGCACAGAAAATTAAAGTAACAGCAGCACTGTATTGCAAAAGATTTTTTTTTGATGTTAGCATTTGTCAAGTAAATTCCATTGCTTGCATGATTAGCAACCTTGCTCTGAGGGCACGATGGAGGCAATGCTGCTGTTCTTCATGGAATAATTTGTGGATACCAAAAAAACCTTTCCAGTACATCCTTGTCATTATGTAAAGAGGCAATATGCCTTTTCTCAAGTAGGGAACAGAAAGGCTTCTATAATTTTTGATGAACTTTGGGAGCCCTTTATAGAACATTAACAAATGTCTGATGGCTGGCGTGTTCTTATAAACAAGCCTTTTTTTTTTTTCTTGTTCTTCTTGTACTTTAGTCCATAAACTGTTGATATTTCCAACCTCCCAGCCCAACTAACGCTCAAGAGGATACGTGTTTCTGCAGTCTACAAAGAGCTAGATATCACCAGTTACATCCAAGAATTTCCTTTTAAAAGTCTGTTAAATTTACTAGGAGTGTTTCTTGAACAACCTTAAGTAAGGCTGTGTTGGACTGGATTTGTTTTTTTTATGCCAACATGTATTAATTTGAATGCCTGAACTTTCAAACCAACTGAAAACACATAGTTAACAGGGTAAGGATTAGCAACACACAGACTTTTTTCTCTCAGATTGAAGATGTCATCATAGGTAGGATTCACAATTTTAAGTCACTGAATTATAGAAGAATTATAAATACATTATAAATGGCCATCAAAGAGCTAGACATATTGACATGAAAAGTATCTGAAAACCTTGGGAATCTTGTCTGTGCCCTTCTTTTCTTCCTTTTTATTCTAAGACTTAAGAGAACAGAGTGTAAACTCACTTAAGAAGAACAGGAAAAACCAGTTCTCATATTGCCTTTAAATATAGTATTGCCATCGATTCAGCTTGTTAGACTGCCCAGCAGTCAGATCAATTCTGGGCTATCTTTTCACATAAAATAGTCTCTGAGTTCGGTGTTCAACCTGACAAACATTGTATTTTTGTCATTGGAATGACTGGCAAAAATTTTCATCTCAGCAAAAACGTCTTTGAACTAGAGGGTCTGTTCAATATAGTCAGGTGTTCTCGTCTGAAAAGCTCTTGCTGAGTCAAGGATCTACATAGTGGCATGTCATGGTAAGAGTACAGAGGGAAGGAAAGCCTCATTGCTTTTCAGAGAATTTCATATCCTCCTGTTCACTTGGTACTTACCAGTAAATGCTCTTTATGCAAGAGACCCAGAATACATTAATTTGACTACAGATTAAATTAACCTCTTTTATACATTTTTCAAGGGTTTGCATATAAGTCAGCATTTGCAGTGTTTTTTATTTCTATATGATTTTCATTTTTGTGGGTTTTGTTTTGGTTTTTTTTAATCCCTTGGTTATAAATGGAATGTTGTTTCGAAAGCCTAAATGTTGAACTTATTTAATATTATGCCAGAAAAATAGATAAAAAGGACATGAAAGGTGTATAATCTCTGCCCCATGTACGTAACAGTTAAAGAATGCAATGACAAGAAAACAAAAACCTGAATAAATTCAGCTTTATAGAGAATTTTTCCTTCACTCCATACTTCAACCATTTCATCCACACTTTTATTGAAAATACAAGCAAAGATTTGTTCTTGGGGGACTTCATTCAGGTTGTTGCTTGCAACCACAAAATGTATTAGCATTTTAACTGAATTCTTTTGCTTTAGTTGCTTATTCTGTATCCATCATAGATGCTAACAGTTCAGATCTCCTGTGAATCATGACTAAACAAAACATTTGTATGTATAGATTGACAGGAAATTTTGACCCAGTAGTAACTGTCTTCTATAAAATTAGTTATCAGTGTTGTAAAATTTCAACTAGCTAGGCTGGTTTGTTTATTATTGTTGTTTCATTCTGGTGTGCTTATTTACTCAGAGCTAAGAAAATCTGTCTTTGACTCGTAATGTGATATTATTTCACCTTTTTTTATTGGTAGGCTAATCTTCATTATCTCTCACATCAGCCTTCTTCTTTCTTGAAGTTTGAAATGTTTATTCCCATATCTTCTCCTAACCTTTATGTTGGCCCCAACATTTAGCTTTGCATAGTCTATATTTCTCAGCTTTCCACCCACAGAAGAATGCTTCCCTTGCAGAATTAAATAAATTGACAGGCCGTTGGAAAAGTAGAGTACATAACAACAGATACTCCTCAGTTGTGCAAATTCCTAGAATAATTTATTTAAGAACAAAGCATTTATTCTGGGGGCATTAAAATTGTGCTGTCTCATTGCATAAAATTTCTGTAAGTGACGGTTTACTGTGCCTAATGCCCTGAGTTACTGCAGCCAAGACCGAGGAATCAAATTAGGAAATCGCTGGTTGTATTTTATAGATTTTCAAAGTTGAATTCTTTTGCTCTGGTCAGTGTTAGCAGAGACAGCTTCATTGCTGTGTAGTAGCTTGATACCATATTTCACTATCTCATTTTAAAATGATACTCTACATCAAATCTGTGATTTCAGGAATGAAAGGGAAAAAATGAGGCAGAAAAAAACCAAAGAGAACTGAAGGAGAAGGAAGGTCTTGGACACTGCTGTATGTGCAGCTGATTCTTTGCGGGAAGAGATTTTGTGAGGGAAGCCTTGACTGCCCTAAGTGAAAACAGTGTTGATTAGAAGAAGTAGATGGCAGTTGACTGGAAGTGGACAGACTGAAAAAAATTGTCCCAAGCCAGTTTATAGCCTCAGCCACATCTGTTGCTGCTTTTTTATTGGAAATTTTCACATGAAAACCTGGTTTGCAAGCTGGAGTTTGGAATAACTTTTCTTTACGTTGGACCCTGACTTCCCTGCAAAAAAGCAATTAAAACCATATGTATCACTTTTTTTGGACGCAAACTTCCCTTTGTCCCACACAGACCTGGGAGCATTACGGGTAACATAAGAGCTGAACTATTAAAGTAGTTACAAAATAAAGTAACTTTTCCAATGCATTTTGCAGAATAAGTTTTTCACCAGATGCATTTGCTTACATAGAGCTTTTTCCTTGCTTTTATTTTGTGTATGTGTGTGTGTTTCAGCGATTTAGAAATGTTGGTACCATGCTTCTCCTTTGGCGTTGCCAGGAGCAGTTATTGACCTTAATAGGTTTTCATGTTTTTTTTAAATGCCAGTCTAAAATACAGGTTTGGTTATTTAGCACCTACTGGGCGATTAGGCAAATGCAAACTGATTTGTGTGGCTACGAAAACCACGAGTGGAAGCCAATCATATTGATTGCTTCAGCCAATTATACTTGTACAACACATGGTTATCCCATTTCATTCACTAATATGCAGTAAAGCAAGCTGGCAGCTAAGAGTTGTTATATGATGAAAGCCTCTTTACTTACCACTCTGATATCACTGCTGTGAAGGACAAGTCTTGTAACATATTTTAACAGTCTTTTCAAGAATACCACTCGAAGTTACTGGGACAGGGAAAAAATGTTGGCACAATTAGCGTTGGGTTGAGAAGTAGCAGTTTCTGGCCAACTGAAATGTTTTAGATTAACTTTTGGATTCAGCAATATATTTTGAAAGGAAGACTGTTGACAAGGCTGCAAGTACTGTGAAGGGCTGTGGTGCGACAGGCTTGATGTGGAATGGAAGTTCTGTTTGTCTCTGAGATTTCTGTTAGCTTTGAAACTCATATGTCTTCATGCCTCTGAAACTAAAACCAGCCTGTAGTACCAGCTGTGGCCAGATGAAGAGTCAGGGACTTACTTAGCAATGTATGGGTTTCACCTCATTTCAGTGGGGATGCAAAACTAGGCCTTTGCTGAACAAAATTGCAAAGGAATCCACTTAGGATGCCCACAGTCATGGGGATTAATTCCTTTCTCTGTTGCCATTTCGGCTCCCTCTTCTGCTGTAGGATTCACCATTTTATAAATCATTAAGTGATCATAAAATTATTTATAAATCATTTTCAGCTCATTTGACATACAGTACCCTCCTCCGAAAGGTCAAGCTTGTTGTTTATTGTCAGTGAAAAGGTTTTCCTTTTTTTCCCCTCCCTTAACTTCTAATAACATCCTTCTTTTCCATGCCATCTACTAGCTTTGTTTCCCTCTGAAATGAGCAGCAAGAGTACTGCTAAAATTTATGTGGCTTAACCTCTTCTCTGTGAAAATGGCCAGCAAAGCTAATATCCTGAGGCCCTTTCTGCATGCTCTATCCTGGGTAAAATAGTGTGTTTTAATAATGCTTGCCAAAACATAGGTAGGAGAGGGAGTGGAATTGCAAGGTCTTAGTTTGGAAATAGCATCTCTGGAAAAGTTGATATTGAGAGTTGTTTAAAATCGTTAAATCCGTATTTTATGCAGGGCTACAAATACCTCTGGGGGGGAGAAGAAAGAAAAAAAGCTAAAGCCAGCTTAAGATTCTCTTTTTGACATATTTTCTTAATGCTTTGTGTATGTGGAATATATTAAGTCTACATTGCCCATCACTTCTCCATTATGAAATCTCAGTTCATTAAGTCTTATCTGCAGCCTTTGAATAGAATGCAGTCTTCCTTTTTTTAGTAGCAGGGCAGGTTATTCTTTATCAGCTGTTAGACCTTGCAGATGTTTCCCTTGTAGCCATGTATAAAATGGCTGATATGGCATGAATCGCCATATGACAAATAACCTTCAAATGCCAGAATCCTATTTTAGATTCCACTTCTTGTCCTAATCTCATACACATCTTCCTGTGATATGACAATTCAGGGTTACAGAAAAGATTGACTAATTAAAAAAATATTTTATTCGGTAAAAGGTGCAGCATTTTAATTAGACATGAAGGTAAGATTGATAGGATATGAACTGTTGCATTGTAACGCTCAAAAAAAGGAAAAAGCTGTGTAAGGAACTGTAAAGGAAGACTTGTTTGGATCTTCATGATGGAACTAGTATTTTCAGTGTTTGAAAACATGAAATAGCAAGTTGAACTGATAACATGTGCCAGTGCCACCTGTGCTCCACTTTAAGAAGAATGGGCTGCTTACATTCTGGAAGTTTGGTGCGTGCCATGTTCCTTGTTATTTCACTGGCTTTGTGACTGTTTCTAAATTCCAAAGCTAGCAGACAATGGATGGCACAGGAAAACAATAGGATGCATGCTTTTTGATCTAAATTGTATGGAAGAGCTGCCTTTAAGAATCTGGTTCTGCTTTAGAGGTCTTTCTGTAACTGCAGCAAGAAAAATCATTCTATATAAATAGTGCTGGATTTATAAGTCAGGTATCTTGTCTTTTATTTTCTGGCTCCCATTAAGGTATTTTTCTTCTAGGTTCTGTATCCTCATTACCAGCATAGATTTCCTTAGATTCATGAAGGTTGAGCAGATGCAAATCAGAAGAATGAAACAAGGATTAGACTCTTGGGCCCATTAGGATCCAAAGTCAGATCCACTCAGTATTCCATAGCCACATTGACTTTTGGGGTTTAAAAAAAGAGAAAGTGTGCATGTGCAGGTGAGTAATTCTTTTAGGTAGATGAAATCTAAAGCAAGCTCCCATCTTTCAAGTATGCTGTGCCATATTTTCTTATCGAACTGCAACCATTTTCTCAGCTGTTGGCTTTGCCATCTAAGTAGGCATCTACATCTGCAAACTTGCTGGAAAGGTGAAGTAAGTCTCTCCATGTTGGAACACTACTTGAGAGAAGGAACAAGCCTCGGAGGAATCCTGAGCTCCAGAAAAAAGGCAACAAAGCTGCTGCTGACCTCTACAACTCATTTTAAAGCTTGGCCTTGTGCAAGATGCTAAGCAGAGTGCTGCTCGTTAAAATATGAGGAAGATGAAGGCAGCTGCTGTGCTGAGACTTGCACTACAGATTGACTCATTGCTGGAAAGGAACTACAGAAAAATGGTGCCAGAAATCAGCTCAGAAACCAGAGGAGCATGTGAAAGGCAGGAGTTGTGAGAATGCTTATGAGTGTAGGGGTTTGGGGACTTGGTCCAAGAAGCACAGCAAAGAAACTGAGAGGACTGCAGAAGGCAGGTTAGCCCAGGAGTGTCTGAGCTGTCCATAGGAAAAGGCATCAGGAATTGCATGTATTGGGAAGGCTTCTAGGAGGGAAAAGGATTTTGCCAGAAACCAGAAAGATTTTATTTTTTTTTTTAATTTTTTCTTATTCTCTCTTTTTCTTTATAGTGAACCAAACAGCCAAGCACTGGCAAGCTGTTCCAGAGTGTGCCAGGTCCCGAGGCAGATTTAAAAAAAAAAAATAAAATCAGTTGTATTCACTTTACTTTGAGGTTTCACTGAGGAAACAGAACTTTTTTTAGGTTTTGGGTTAGTTTTGCTTTTTTAAACTGGAAACAAAGTGCAGTCATTATTTCTTCTTCAGGTAGGGGCTGAAGTAACATTTTGATGCCAAAAAACATTTGTGTGTGTTCTACTGTAGAGAAGTGCCTGGTATGACAATTCCTAATACTTTTTATGCATCAGTGTACGAGAATGAAACCAACCAAAACAAGTGGAGGCAGCTTTTTTCCTCTTCTTTCAGAGAAACTGTAGCAAGTATTGGTAAACTTTTCAGAGGGGTAGACAGCTGTCTTGCAAGGTAAACGTGGTGGTCCTGGCGCTGTGATCTGGCTTTGTGTTCTCTGTTCCATGCAGTTTGTGTGCTGCAGTGGAGTTTCATTGCTCTGACAGCAGTCTTAAACTGAAAACCACACCCAGAACACATCTGGGAGGACAGAAGCCACCAGCTAATATTTACACGTTTCAAGGTGAGGGGGATATGTTTCTAAGAAATAATGTTTGTGACTATGATCACATTAATCTTTTTCTTATTTCACAGCAAGATTATAGACACGAAGAAGTATGGCAAAGTAAAAGATTAGGCATGTGCTTACAGAATTAGAATCTATATTGAAAAAAAAACAGCAGGAAGATGTAATTAGAGCACAATTTTAATCCCAAACACTAAACAGGGTTGGGTACTAGTAATCTTTCTCAACAGGGAGCACTGATAACATCTCTCAAGCACACACACTGAAGACCAACTTCACAGATCAACCTCCTTCAGTGATTACTGGCTTCTAATTATATTTCTGATGCATCAGATAAACACTGGCAGCAAACAACCCTTCAAAATTAGTCTGGGCACTCTCCTTGTGTCTCTGCAAATTTGGTTGCATCACTAATTATGAGTTCTGTCTGTTGCTGAAAATGCAATTGAAATTTTAGTAGAGCCATCCTAGATGGGGCTAATTTTGATGTCTACATTTCATACCTGCATTTTCTGACTTCAGCTTGCCTCTACCTCCCCTTCCTAAGTAAAGGGAATGGTGAGTCCACACCTTGGAGGTCGCATGTATTTTGCCAGGCAAAGCTCTTACTGCAGTCAGCTCCACTGAAGTACTTAAAATCTCATATATTGTAAGAAACGTTTGCTATTCAAATTCTTAATGATAACCCAGTTGTGCCCCCAGCATTTGAGAAAGTACAAGTGTGACTCCTTTTTCATGGGAAAAAGGGGTAAAACTGAGAAGGGTGTTTCAAGCAGGGATGTGTTTACAGAGTCGCACTCAGTTTAGACTCAGATTAGGAGGCCTTGTCTCAATGACTGGTTTATTCATTCAAATATGGAAAAACACTACCTGTTCTACCAAACAAAAATTATACCAGTAAAAGCAAATGGCCCATTTTTCTTTTGAAAAGAGCAAAGCTGTGCTTGGAAACTTCAGATTGAGCTGAATAGATTTCATTGTAGATAACTAATCCCAGTCATAGCCATCTAGGCTGGTGATCACCAAGGTTGTACTAGACTTAAGCAATTTGTTTTCTGAACATTGAGAAATTGTGGTATTTAGGGTATCTGTGCTTTGCTGTAAATCCTAATAGTCTTTATTTTCAGGTTATAGGCCAGTATACTCAGTAGTAGATGCATTTTGCTCTTCATCTCCTTTAACTTTTACCCAGATCACCCTTGCAGTGGTGATTTGAGTTTTGTTTGAGTCTCACTCCATACATAAAGGAAACTAACCACTAGGTTTTACAAAGAAAGCCCATAAGCTGTTAAAATTTTGATTGTTCATTTAAAAAAAAATTGTTATTATTTCTAGATCCACTATTTCAGTTGGGAAAGGGGGGGTTGGGTTATTTTAGTCAGCAGGAGATCAGCCACACAGGTAAAAGTAGCAGCCGAACTCTCTTGTCTCCTGTGAAACTGGTCAGTGCACTGCAAAACCCTTGGTAGAGTATTGCAAAATGTAGTTGGATTTTTTTTTCTTTTACTGCTTTTATCATAGATTAAGAGAACCCTTTTTCATTTCTGGAAGTGGTATAAATCCAGCCACTAATACTGTCTTTAGCTGAACCATTCAAACTACAGAAGTTCAGTACAGGAAGCTTTCCTTGAGGAATACATGAAAAGGAAATGTAGCTCCTGCGATGTACTGGAAACCACTATTGTCAAGCCATGTATAAACTTAATATTTGGCATAAATTCTTGAACATAAGATGTCTTGAGGGGGGTGGTTAATTAGAGCACTGGCTTTGGTTTCTTGTTGAGCTTTCTGAAGCAGGTGAGAGAACTGTGGGGTGTAGAAGGTGGGTGTGCTGTGGACTTCTCTGGATTAAATGTCTCTCATGTAGTGGAAGAGAGGACGATGGGGTTGGATTCTGTTGCCCCTCAAGATTTGTCACAGTTATATGTTACCAGGAGGACACATGCCACAGTATAAATTGCAGATGGGTTTTGAAGATGGATGTAACAAAGTGTTTGCTAAGTGGCTCTCGAGAGCCCAAACTATGTTCCATTGTCAGAAGCAGTGAAAAGCTCATCTCTCTAGTTAAAACCACAGGGGTTTGTGGTGATACTTGTTTCCAAATGTCTCCGGGTTCTAAGTCATTTTGTTACAAAGATTTTCATATATGTTTTGTCATTGATATATTTTGGAATAGTTCAAGTACAGTCATTGCATGAGAAGATATAAAAACATAATTTATATGAATGCAGTCAGAGAAAGGGGAAGTATGAGCACACCCAGATAAATTATATCAATATACTCAGAGACAGAAATCCTGACTGTAGATTTAGAAGTCGGAGATAAAGCTTCTGTTGACTTCAGTTGGTAAGAATTCGACCCTGAGAAAATAAGAAACATGCCTTACATGAACTGATGTCAAGATGTATGTCCTCTGCCCCACAGAAAGAGGATATTTAAAATATTTATGTAAATATTTCAAAGAACTGCCAGTTGAGCTTTGTTACAGGAACCTGCACGTGTGTTGACCTTATGTTTGTTTGTTTCATGGCAAACTCATGCAGCTGCTTTCCATAACTGTGTTCACATCTGCTGTTGCGAAGTCGTTTCTAGGCTGGTTTCCGAAGGAAATGAGTTTTATGTGATTACACCGTGTGTGCATGCACATGTGCATCCACATGCGTGTGAGGGTTTCCCACAATCACAGATTTTTTAACTCCGTGGCCAATTTCAACCTCATCTGAAGGGATGAGACAGGGCCCAGTTTCTCAGACGTCCCGTTCCTGCAAGTTTTCTGAACTGTGGGCACCAAGGTAGGACAGCAAGAGAGTGAGGACCTTGGAGGAAGGGCTGTGCATGAGTTCAGCAGTTGTGAGGCACCACATAACAGAGCTGTTGTTAAATGAACTAATTAGTGAAAGGGTACCTTGTTAGGTACTGGAGTAAGTGGTTATGATATACAAATCTGCAAGGAATTAGGCTTCATTAATTTCAGTGTTCACAAAACTGTTTTCCAATGAATTGTCATTTTATTTAAAAAAAAACAAACAAGCAAACAAACAAAAAAACTGGTCATTTTTTTCAGTAGTAATAACTAGGCTATTTTATAGGAGAGGAAATTTTAGATTTAGGAGAGGAAAAAAGCATGAAGTGTTGGTGGTAGGTTTTATTGGCAAGAGCTTCTGCTGGTATTGGGCGTGAAAGCCCTAAGTTACTTCTGCAGTTCATCCCATGGAAAGGTGAATAAAATTATGTTACATCAAAACCCCGTGGATTTGCTATGAACCACAAAACTTGCATGGCAGAAAAGTCCAGCTCCAAAAAAACGTTGCATTGATGCTATTTCTCATCTCCTCCCTCCTGTAGAACAAATCTACCTGTGTGATACTAGAAAATTATAAGCAGTAAATTGTCGAAATCTTTAAAAGTTGCCTAAGGTAGCTGTGATTGAGGTATACAAAAAGATATGTTTTAGACTGACTGCATACCTATGTGTATATATATATCTGAACATGCATGTGTAGTGAGGGAGTGAATAACACAGACCAGGAGAAGGATATTTTTTCTTGGAAAGGGAGTTTGTAGCTCACTAAATGCTAAAAAGCCTTTCTTTCCAGCCCTAATGGGCTGTGAAATATTATACTTTAAACCTGTCACTATTCCAGGACTGAATCTTTCTTGTCCTGTGCCTTAGGGAAATGTAATTTTGGAGTATGTGCATGGGGGTGTTTCAGGGATAGAGAGGTAAATGGGAAATCTACAATGGAAAGAAAAAAGGAAAAATTTCCTGGTGGAGGGGAAAGGGGGTTTTATTTTTATTTTTAAAAAACTGGAGATGTGCAAATGTTCAAAAGCTAGGAATGATAGAAATGGCCTTAGGGAAAATGGATTAGTGGGAACAGAAGTATGGAACGGGTGAGTGGTCAGTGGGGCATGATGAATTAAACTTAACGCACAGTTACAGGATTAATTACAAGATTTTTAGGTGTAATACATGAATTTGCAATATAATTGCCTTTTTAGCAATAAAAAATATTATTTAGACATACCTTATCTAGGATATTATTGGTTCTACCAAGCAAAATGCTTAAATGTTTTTTGTGATTACATTTACAAAAATAACCCCATCCCAACAATACTATATATAATGCTGAGAGAAAGAGAGACAGTTTCTATGTGTCCACACAAAAGTTCCTCAGAGGAGGGGCTCACACATGTACTGTGATGTAGAAATATCCTTTTGAAAGCCATGGGGAAAAATCAATTTAAAACATGTGATATCTTAGCTGGGATGCTTCATGATGGAAGCAGAGCATCCTTTGAATGTAGTTCAAGTAATGGGAAAGAAAGAATATGAGCAACCCTCCATCTCTCATTTATCTGAACATCAGCAAATGGACACTTCATTTGATATCTTGACATTTCTTTGTTTTTATATATTTGGCTGGTATATATCAAGGACGACACAATGCAGTTTCTTTGAACTCTGCTGCTGAACATCTGTAAAAGTTTATTTGGCACATGGTAGTAATTTTGAGCTATGTGTATGGCAAAGATGTGTTTATGTCTCTGTACAGAAGTTAAACTACATTTGTCTGAAACATGTCATTTATTCAGCATTTTTAAAAATTATGTATCGAGTTAAAAATGTAATATTTAGAAGATTTTTTTTTTTTTGTGCTCAAGTGTACCTTTGAGCATAATGCTGAACAAAAACCCTACATTAGCTCTAGTATTTTGGATGAAGACATATATGCATATATGTAATTCACATACACATGTGTTGCATTCACCATAACCACTGAGAATCAATTTACTTTTATAAGCGTGATCTGCAACGAAACCATTTCTGGTATAAGTGAGAATGTTTGGATTGCTAGCACAGAATGGAAGACAGTGTAAATCCCAATTTTCTTCCAAAATTAAACTTTGTGACGTTTTATTTTAATATAGCCTAATTGTAATCCCAGGATCATATGACAGATGCTTTTATTGAAAATACACATATACTTTCTTAAAGTCTACTTCCTGTTCTGTCGCTGGAATGAAAGCTTTTGCTTATGAGGGATGTGTGCTTTGGGATTCAGTCATTGCTTCAGGGGACCTCACATAAAATCCAGTGACTCTGAGAAGATTCAAGATTCATCAGAAAATACTGTGCTTAAACTGAGTGTAAAATGCATCACTTTTAATACTTCATCCCTGTGGGGGAAAATAGAGTGCAGGTCCTTGATGTCAATGTTCTGAGAGTCCAGTATTTGCATTAGGAAATACTTCGTATCTCCTAGTAGGAATAATTAGCAGCTGTCTGTAGATTGAGGACCTTATACTTAATTATTTATTTTAAAATATAGGAAATAGTCAATTTTAATTTCTGTAGTACTTGAGTACATACTGTGGTGGAGCCCAGGTTTCTGCAGTCACTGCTTGGAGACTGCCTCTGTTTACGGAGCAGGGAAGACACTGGAAATAACTTGAGATTGGAAAAGGAGGCCTGTGAGAGCAACTGATGGAAGAGGACACAGAGGTGCCTATGGGCAAGCTCAAGTGTCAAACACTGGCAGAGAGCAGGGATGAAACTCCTCTATTTTGAGGTTGGATTCAGTGTTTGGCAGTAAATCATAGAGTTATCGAATGGTTTTTGTGTAGAATGGTTAAAGATATGAATTTGATTTAGGTTGAAGCTTCAGTTCTGAATTTTGTGCCTTAAAAATCTTTTTACTTGTTGATGAAACCATTAGCAGATCAATCTACTCTCTTTAAAACACTCTTTAATGCCACTCCTCAGACATTTCTTTAGAAATGAGGATTTGATCTGTGATATGTTTTACAGATTTATCACTGATTTGGATTGTACCTCGTGCTAATTTGTAATGCATAGCTAGTGGTGAAACACAGCACTAAGATGCTTGGTGTCTGCAGAAAGTTAATGTATCTCAATGTCAGGTGCACGAATGCAGAGTGTACTGTGTTATGTTTGTGTCGATGTTTACAGAAATAGCTGCATTTTGCTGTAATCTGTTATGCATATTCTTATTTCATGTTAGAAAATCTGCAAGGACTTTACTGAAAACTTACAGATTTGCCTTTTTAATTGCATATCGGAACCATCAGAAAATACTGTGCTTAAACTGAGTGTAAAATGCATCACTTTTAATACTTCATCCCCGTGGGGGAAAATACGGTGCAGGTCCTTGATGTCAATGTTCTGAGAGTCCAGTATTTGCATTAGGAAATACTTCATATCTCCTAGTGGGAATAATTAAACTGGATTCCCGTGGTGTAAATAGATGCCATAGCTTTTATTGTGCCTCATTTTCCATGTGTAATTGAGCAGCTTTGTAGTAAGAGAACAAAGGTTAGATGTATGCGAGTTTATCTGGATACTAGGATTCAATTAGAGGAAACCCCAATTCCTTCTGCTTTTTCCAGGTTTTCTGAAGCTTGTATGCAAAGGACATGCTAATTTCCTCCTTCAACACTACACTAACATTTGAGGGTGTTTTTTTTAATTTTAACCAGCATTTTTTGGCCTTGGATCCTAATCTGGGAAACACAGAGGTGACAAAAAGTGTAGTTAGAAAGAACCAGGAACATCTCACAATATTTAAAAAAAAAATTCATGGCAGGTGATGCTTGCTTGCTTTTATGATCATTCAAGGTAATATATGGCACCACTGAAAACCTCCAGGGAGCAGAGGAGCCGTGTCCTTTGCACAGAGAGGTTTAGTAGATGAACTGTTATTTTTAGGGAGACATTGTTGTTATTATTATATTAGGCTGCAAATGTTTTTGATGTTTCTAAAATAGCCTTTGAGGAGTTCCAGCTTCCTCTGTGGTGATACAGTCAGTAGAATAATGTGGTCTAAGCAGTGCTGTGTTCCAAATTATCTGCCTCTAATATCTGTCATTGATAAAAAAAAGTGGTTTGGGGTTTTTTTGCTCTGTTTTCTTTTTTTTGGTTGGTTCGTTTTGGGGTTTTTTTGTGTGTTTTTTTTTTGTTTGTTTTTGTTTTATAAACCTAATGTCACTGGAGCTTGCAATTTATGCAAATGAAAAATAAGACACTGAACCTTTACGTATTGTTTTGGAAGAGCTTATCTTGCTTTCATTCTTATTTCACACCTCAAAGGCCTGGTTTATCTGGCTGTAACAACGCTTCTGAACTTTCTTTATTTTAAAGACAACTAAACTGTGGAGAAAATTATGGGGGGATCAGGGGCTGTAAAGTTTACCAAGGCTAGATTAAAGCAGCACAAATGTAAGGACCCATGAAACAGTAAATCTGGTCACAACTAGGTGCAGTAACTGAGTCTTGGCAATGTGGTTCTGCATTTATGGATGCAGAGAGATTGTGTGTGTGTGTCTCCCAAGCCTTTCTGGGCACAAATGCGTGTAGGCACCCTTTGTTGCTCTTCTCTCTCAAAGTGTTGGCTCCCTGCCTTGCTGTGCCTTGTGTACTCGGAAATCAACAGAGTCAGAAGATCTAGGAAAAAAGATGTCCAGAGAGCAATTAGTTTGTAATTCTGCCAAGTTATTTTTTTCAGATGAAAAGTACATCTGAAAAGATTGGATTTTCCCTTCTTCCCGTCGTTCCCAAGTCGAGAGGCCACCACAGATGCGTAGGGCACGCGTTACGTTTGGTTGCTGAGCTGAGCCTCGAGTGACTTTCTGTGCTACCAGGGAAGTGAAAACACCTTTCATATTCTTCGTGAACTTCATGAACTTCAACTGAGTGAAACCAGGAAAGCTTTCAGCTGCACAGTATTTCAGGTTTATGGTTTTGCTAGGTTGGGGTTATTTTTCCTGTTTTCATTTCATGAGAGTGATAGTGCTGGTGACATTCATAAAACCATTATAGCATTGCTTGTGGTAGAGGCAGTTAGATGTGGTAACACCCTGAACCTTCTAGTGATATTTAGTGCATTCTGACCGAGAGTGCTCACAGAGACAGGGTTTTTATTTAGGCTTTCTAGACACAGGTTTTGAGAGATATCACTGCTTCTGTTCTGTTTGGAAAGCGAGGCAGAGAGACGTGACTTGAGTTGTTCAGGGAGTCAGGAAAAGCCAAGTCAAACCAGCTGGATCCTCAGACCACCGGTCCAGCACCCCATGGAGCAGAGCCCATGGCTGCCCCAGAGCTGCTGCACTGGAAACCAGCGATGCAACCCTTTGTTTGACGTGGGGCACTCCAGGCCCTGGGGGATTTGCAGACTAAGCCTTTGTGTGACAACACTCAAATCTCAGACTTACAAACAGAGGGGTGATGAGTGTGTTGTAAGTGTTTGGATAGATAAAACCAAAATGAACTGTTAAAATGGCTCCATTTTTTAACTGGTAAAAAAAAATGCTCAGCGAGACAAGATATTACCACAGCTAGGAACAGCTCTGAAAGGATGTCAAGATAGTGCTACTATCAACATGAGTGTTTGTGGTGATCCTTCAGAAAAAAAAAAATAAGCTGAGAAGCAATTTTTCTTCGTTCTGTCCCCTGGGGACATGCTGACTAGTGATGACTTGTCTGGCTCAGCTAAGTGTATTCTAATTCACTTTCTTTGCCAAGATCAGTCAACACTCATTAGAAGTAAACTTCAGCACTTAGTTCAGATTCAGTAAATAGCTTTATTAGTTTAGGTGAAATACTCTTAAGTCTTCAGCCTTACCCAGATGACACAGTAATCTGGGTGTAACAAGGAGAGAAACTACTCACAAATCCTTCTGTTATTTCAGTGTCACTGAAATGGAGTTGAGTTTTATAAATTACTGGTTTGGCTCTCCTTCTATGGAGATTTTGCTATTACAAACCCAAGATTTGCTCGTTTTATCTAGATGTAAGGTTAATTTTAATTCAGAAAATTATTTGATCACTCGATTATACCTGGCTAATGCAAACCTAAATGTAGACTGGAGTCTGAGTTTTTAAAAATCCTTAAGACTCTGTACTAGAGTTAGTAAAATGAATTAATTCCTAATATATACATGATCTGTTAGTGGTGATAAAGTACTCCAATGAGAAGGTTTATTGATAGAAACCATTGCACTGTTAAATATTCTTATAGAAAACATTGCATTGTTAGAAGCACGCACTTGCCAGACATAAGAATGCATTTGTACTTGGGCTGCAAGTTTGTGTAAGGATGCATTTTATAACCACTTCAAAATTATAATAGGCTAACACTAAAGGAAACAAAGTTTGGTGATTGGCATAATTTTAACAGTTTTTCTCTTCTCCATACTTTTCTTTACAACAAACATCCAATATTCCAGTGTCTTGCAATCAGTCAGTTTGCAGCAGTGTTACAGGATCAGAGCCACAACCACAGGATCAGTCATGATAGTTAGCTGAGGACTGTTCTCGGGTAAATTACATAGGAGATGACCTGTGCATGAGGCTTTTAGAATTATTTTTATAAAACCAGCAGCAAAACACCAAAGAAAAAAATCCCACAGTATACTTGCAAGCAGGTTTGCTTGGAATCAGATTCTTGCATTAGTGCTGGTGTAGTTGTTACAATCCCAAGGCCCCTTCTGAAATCAGAAGGACACGAAGCCACTGTCGGGATCTTGGGAGGCACCAAGTGGATCTCCTGTTTTTCAGGACTGCTGGCAAACAGATAGTGAGTATGTGTATACAAGCATGTGATGTGATTTTTAAGAACATGGAACTGTTGATTCTTAGTTTGGAGATTCTGTGTGTGTAAAAGAGATGGATGGCAATAAGAACCAATTCTTCAGCTCATGGTCTGAATTGAATTGCTGGTGCAGATTCTGAGAAGATTCTGAATTTTTGTCTTGTCAGTGAAAATTATCAATATTGAGGCAATGTGAAAACATAGAAACCTATGGAAGAGTGTAATGTGTGTAGTCCAGCTCTGTGAATATTTTGAATTGCTGTTCTCTTTCTTTGTGTCATCTCTTGTAGCTATTCCTGAACTGTAATGATCTAACTTGAATTTGAGTTAACACAAATACTTATAATTTTAAAATACGGCAATAGTTAGAGTACACATAATGTCAACAGGGCTTCAAGGAACTTGTTAACAAATGGAAATTTAATTTCAACACACATAAATGGACCCAGGTATGGCAGCAGCCTCATTATCCAATAAAAATCAGTGATGTGAAGTCGTCATATATTTTGCCCCAGGAATCTGACAGCCATTTTCTCTGCAGCATTTGATAGTACGAGAGCAGATGTAAAGATGAGATTCCAATTATGGTACTTCTTATTTAAATCTGCATCTTTTATTAACCTCATGCACCCATTAGAACAGGTGAATGGAAATTATCAGATCTATATCACATAAATGCTTTTTATGTTATAAACAGATGATAGGAAATCTCCCTTGTACGGTTTCAGTGTGATTTAAATCTATTTAATGACTGGTTTGCAGACTTTCATTTCAGAATTTAATGTGGTTATAAATATACAGTGAAGCATCTTGTTAATATTTTCTCAGGTTAACATATTGATAATGTGGTCAGGGAAAATGTCTGGCTGTGGCAAACAGGACATTAAGAACAGAAAGCTATGAATAAGTTGAATTTCTTAACATATGTGAATGGACTGGTGGCAATATGCAGAGGATGGAAGGATTTTCATTAACATAAACCCATTTTAGTTTCTGAAGGGCTCAGTGATCTAAATCCTCTCAGTATTTATCTACGTTTCAGTATTTACGTCTAGATCTAGGTCACGCTCTACATCTATTTGAGGTTTTCATACAGCCTTCATGTTTCTCATGTTTTATGATCCTTAGCTGCATTTTTTTCGGACGGGAATCTGGGACTAGAGAAAGCAAAGGCATGTTCACATTATAAAGGTAGTCTATGTGGTTCTGTTCCCAGGTTTGTGAGCACTGATGAGGTTTGTTACTTTAGGTGCTGGGTTATGTGCCTTCACCAGTGCCAGACCTGGAGTAGAATCCCTACATCATTAGTACCCCCTCCGGTGTGGATGTAATAACTTGATTGTAGCTTCTCCACGATCTGTCTGCAGGAAACAGGTAACCCTGAGTGGCCCATGCAAAGTGTGCAGGATATTTGCAGTGGAACAGGAATGGCATTTAGGTGATGTCCTAGCAGTCTGGTGTACTCAGTGGACAATAATCCTGCATGATCCATTTCTGACATTGCTGATTTTTTGCAAACTTTTAGACAAAGTCATGAAACAATAAATTAACCCGAGTCATGGTACTCTCATTTTGGTACAGGTAAACATATACTTCTTGATTAAACTTCACATTTCTTGGAAGAACTGAAAGTTTGGTCCACCTTTGTGTCAGGAAGCATCATGTGAATACTGTTGAATTCCACAGTGTACACACCCAGCTGTTTCTGTGAACATGGCATCAAAAATACAGGCCCATGTCATAGTTTTATTATAAGCTACAAGTACTACTTTGTGAATTAAATGCTGACATGTTTGCTAAAGGAAAGAATTTTGACAATATCACTGTAAAAAGCCATGATTTTTAACACCAAATACTTACAGCAGCTTGAAGCCTAAATCTACTGCAAGCTAAATTACTCTGGTAGCATGCCTAAGTTTTTGTGGAGAACACAGCTCACAAACAAGCACAGGATGGAGCTGGCAATACTAGGGTTTTATTGCTTGTGTAAACCAAAGGCTAAGTGTTTGAGATATTGTTGAGAAAGAAAAATTAAACTTTTCTCCATGAATCAACAACAAGGAGATACAAACCTAATTGCTGACCTCTCAGGTGTGAGAGGTAACCTGTGTGTGCCACCACCAGCATATATACTGTGGGTGTCAGTGCTAATACCCTTTTCTTCTCAGTTTTGTTTGGGAGGCAATTTAAGTGTTGTTATTATGACATTCCTGCAATTTAAACATATATTTGTTGAAGTTATTCAGTGATTCAAGTCAAATCCAAAGGTAGTTCACAAATAGTCTGAAGTTGATACTTTTTGCAGAAAAAATTTGGTTTCAGCTGTTCCCAGAGCTGTAGCCAGGGCAAAATGAAGAGAAACACACTGTCTAGTGCTTAGCTTAACCTGACATAAGCAGCTAAGCTCCTGCACCACAAACTGGGGTTTGGATTGGGGAAGGGGGTAAGACAATGCCACAGACTTTCTTTCATTATGAAGAAGTGAAGAAGTTGCTCTCTACGTTGTCCTTCTCTCTTCCATTCTCTTGGAGCAAATATTTGGAAGTGTAAGAAGATGATAGATCTTGTAGTCATCACCTAAGTCTGTGGGTGTTAGGCTTTTACATAGAAATGATTCAGAATTCTGACTCTTTGTCACTTGCTTATTCAAGATTTGGTCAGCATCTCAGGAACCTGCCGTGTGTGATGGATCCTTGACAGACTGGTTTAGAGAGAAACTGCAGAGGATGCTGTATTCTTGTCTTAGTTGCCTGTAAAGCTGAATTACAAGGTGAGGGTGAGCCCAGCCTGTAGTTATGGCTACACACTCTGCAGAGGAAACAAATAGGACTGATTCTCCTCCACTTAGGTAACACTTGAGGTGCTCAAAAATAGTGGATTTGCTCTTTCCATCTGCAATTCTCAGTGATTATCTGTTTGTTACTGTTTAAACAGTTGTCAGATGTTTTTGATTGCTTTGTTCTAAATGCGGATAAATAAAACACATTCTTGAGGCTGATAGGAGGAACAGTTCCATCGCTGTTCCTGGTTAGAGATCATACAGGAATATGCATATATAGCAGTGCATATATTATTGCAATATAATTGCATATTCTGTTCCCTGTCAGTATTCAGAAACCTTAGGGAAAGGCAGTTTCTGCAGTGCATCTTCTGTCTAGACTAACACTGAGCAGATGGCTTGTGGCATGATTTGTAAAAAGACATCCGAAAAAATATGGCTGATTTTTGGTTGCAGTTTGTACCCATACATGGATGTTTATTCCCTTCCTGACACATGATATTTACAGTGAATAGCAAAGCAGTTGCAGTAGTTATGGAATCATCAGAAGGAAATGACTCGATCCTTGTGGGTCCCTTCCAACTCGGAATATTGTGGGATTCTGTGATCAGTAATGCTGTTAGAAACCAGTAATGAAAGGAGTTGTAAAGAGTGGCAAGAAGATTTCCTGCAGCAACTACACACCTTGCAAGATGCTCAGCTGAGAACCATGAAATGGATACTTGAAAAGTGCTGATTATTGGTTATTTCCAGTTGTTCCTCTTAATCCAGATCCATGAGCATCTGGATTTTGTAAGAAAGGAGGCTGAGGGTACTTAATCCATACCTAGCCCCCAATCTCTTGATTACTTTGAGTCATCCTTCCTTCCCTAATAGTAATGGAGCCCTTGAGATAGATGGTAGCAGCATGCCATCCAAGTGTGACAGTGATGCCTTTTGGTCTTTTTTATATCCATGTCGAATATGTTTTATTTTTGTCCAATATAACTCAAACTAAGATGGAAATCTGCTTTACAGTAGTAAAGCACTGTTACTTAGACTATGGAAGGCGGGCAGTGCTTTTCTCTGAGCTGTGCTTACCTCACCAGAATGAGTTATGAAGCTGTTTATGAGATGCAGGTTCTTCCATCCCTCAGAGAAGCAAAATTTTATGTGTATAAGCCGTTAACTTTTGTCCTCCTCATTCACAAGTACAAAGACTTCTGCTGATGAGGCACTGAAAGATAAGAAACAACTCGGTGCAGATCTGTTCCACCCAGGTTCTGGATACACTAGTGGAAGATCTTCATCCCAGGTGTTTCTATTGGTAAAGGAAGGCAGTTTGGTTTTCACTGCTGCCCAGAGGTGGGTCAGCAACCACCTCTCCTTTTCTGATGTACGTTGTGCTACTCATTTTGACAGAAATTACTTCTGTCGCTCATATGAAGAAATTCTGTGGTGGTCTAGCTTCAAACAGGTGCTGTTTAAGCTCTCCACCACCTTTGCCTGGTTCCATGTCTCCTTTTCTTGTTGTGTGTCCCTGTAACATAGAAAAATATCAGTCACTCTGTATTGCCACAGCTGAAGACTGGTGCTGATATATATCATTGCCAAGGAATTGCTAGGCCTTCACAGTTTGTTTTGCTTTGTATTTGAGAATAAGCAGGGCAGTTTTGGAAATAACCTAAATGTTAAAAATCCTCAGCTATAGCAGCAATGATGCTCACTGATGGGTTTTGGGTACAGTGTAAAATAATGAATGGTAAGAAGCAAAAAAAAGCCCACAATCTGGTAAAATCTCACTGAATGAACACACAGTGGAGAACAACTCCCAGAGGTACACAGAGCAAGGAGTACCTGTGGGGCAAGAAGAACAAGACAGGAGGGCGGCAAGGGGTTGTGAGATCTGGAAAACAGATTTCATGGATTGTCCCTTCTGTGAGAGTGTTTCTGCAGCAGTCCCTGGTGAATACACTCACAATGACCTACCTTCATCACCTTGAAGTGCAATTTCTGGTTTCAGTGATGAGGATCAGTAAATGCAGCCGTAATAATGGTTGCAGGCAAATCTTTTTTTTATTCTGTCAGTCCTGAGATTGCTTGTCTTTTGTCCTTGCATACAAGTGAAAAAAGATTGTCTCCAGTTATCTATCCTGCTTTGAAAACCTCTTCAAGAACTTTTAACTTAATAAGTATCGTAGTGTGCGTTCTTATAGTTTGCAAACATGGAACATTTGTTTTTCACATGTTGATGCTTTCTTAAGACTTTCCCTTCCTTAAAACCTAATCTTTTCCTGTACTGTCAACAGAAGAATGTAATCTTCCGTTAGAAAAATCTGTTGAAAATTCCTGTTACATTTGTTTACGTGTGTGTGTGACTGTGTATAAACCAGTGCATCTTAAATAGGATTCATTATGAAACGGTAATTCTTTGTTTTCTTTCATTTTGTTTGGTCAACTGAAAAAGAACATCTGTACCATCATCCTCACTGCGATTTTCCACCCTGGCAATTACCCACATGAGCAAAGATCATGTGCTGTTTTGGAGAGCAGGATATGATTGTACAGGGTTTCTGTTGATATGGGTAATTTAGTGGAAAAACTCTGATTAGACTAATCTTGCCAAAAGGTAGTAAGGGACACATTAGATGGCTTACCTGTAATTTAGATTTCTTTTAAGCTAGTTACAAATTGATGTTTTTGTGTACCTTAGAAGACATTAGAAAAAGATGTATTATTCATAGCTACTGCTTCCTAATGGAAGTTAAAACTTTTAAAATGCATAATGCATTTACACTAAGGAAAATACGTCCAATATTTCTTAAATGTCAAATATATTTAAATATTTAAAAAATAGTTGAATTTTTGCTTCATTTAGCAATATATTTTAAAAATGCATTCAGCATTGTGAGTTGTTTTTAAAATGCATTATCCAGTTAGCAACTGAATGAAATATTTATCTGGCATGCTGACATAAAGATGCAAAAATCATTATAGTATAATTATTTTCATAGAGGTCTTAAAGTGAGGTCACATTTCCATTCATTCATAGCCACAGTACAAGGTTACTAGAAGGTCACCTCTTCTGAATAAATAGAGCAGTAGTTACAGTAGAAAACAATGAAAGCTGCTCAGTTGAATCCTTAAGTGCTTGTTCTTTGTGCAACTGCAAAGAATTACAGCAATTGTTGACTTGTATTATTCTGCTCATTTCAAGCTAAAGAATCTAATCCAAATATTGTTGCAACCGTTGTGAGATTTAGTGCTTGGTAGGGCCTGATCCATCCTTTTAGGTGCTCTGCCTTTTGTTTTCCAGGACCTTTGAGACAAATAAGTCTGAATCATCAGTAGCAAAGCTTGTTTGTGAAGCTGGAGATGCTTCTGCCATCAAAAGCTCTGAATACGCTCTCAAAAACTTTGTAGTTTACTGTCATGTGTGTGACATTCAGCTGTTATCAACTGATTGGGGGAATGGACCTGTCCTGCCTTTGGTGAAACTTTCAAGTGCAAGGATATAAAGCCTCTGAAGAGGGTTGGAAACTTAGCCAGGTGCAGAAATCAGGAATAGGTGCAATCAGGAATAATAACTGGAGAGCGAAATTGGAAAAGAAGAACACAGCATACAGACCTCTTCTTCCTCTTTGTTGGTGCTCTCCTGCAGGGGACTAGGGAAAATCTGACTTTTGGGATCTGTTCCATTTGTCCATTGGAATTTGTTCTCCCCAACAACTCTTCTTTTCAGATAAGTCAAGCAAAAATGCTTCTGCCAGAAGGTAGAGACCAGAAAGGGCTTGAAGTGGAGACCGTTGGTTCTTTGCTCATCCTCAACTTACCCCGTCCGTCTGTCTTTCCACCAGTCTCCCTCTGTGCTGAATGCTGCCTGTGCTCAGAATTTATCTTTCCTGGTGGTGGTGTTTTGAATGACAAGCTTTCTTGGTTTGGATCATGTGAGTCTTTCCCCAGTGCATTATACAGTCAGTCATGTTGTACTGTAGAACCTTTGACTACCTCAGCATTTTAGTATTTTACTGTTTCTTCTGTGGTCTCTCTATTGCAATAAAAGACTACAAGTGAGAAGTCAGTCAAGAGCAGTGCACCATGCTTAGTTAAATTCGTGTCTGAAAATTCTGCTGACATTACCCAATTCATAATCTGATCTAGGGAGCATGTCTGTTGTGGACTCTGGCTTTTGAAATTTATTTTTTTAAATTCCATTCTTCTCCAGTACCATTGTGTAGGGTTATTGAAGTGCTTAGGGACCTGATTTTCCAAGATGCTCCTCAGCCAGATCTTCAATAGTTCACTGATTAATAGGTCTGAAAATCAGGCTCCTTGTGTGCATTCTGTTGAGCATTGACCTTCCATAAAAGACATAATGATGTCTTCCCCAGCCAGTCTTGCAGAACTGCCCCAAAAAAGGATTTTACTGACTTAGCAAACTGTTCAAAATTTCTAATAATCTAAAATTGCATGTGTGTCTTGTGGGGTCACTTTATTCCTGCTGCTGTAGATAACAGTGGTAAACCTTTTGTTTTTCCTCTTTCAAAGAAAGCTTTCATTTTATAGTTTCTGAGTGTGGCACCAGTGTTTCCATTGCACTCTTTCTAATGACATTTAGGTCTTTTCCCTGACTGCCATAATTTAATTTATTGCTAGTATGTATACATGCATGAATAGTTCAGATTTCACTTCCTAGATAGTAATTTGCACTTCTGGCATTTAATTTCATTTGCTGTTGGGTTGTATGTTTTATAGTTTCTGACTGGCTTTTCCCTCAACAAAACATTGCCAGCATGAAATAATTGGTATGGGAAAAGGCTGCACACATGGATTATGTATAAAGGGACTTAATTGATTAGCTTTGCAAAAGATCCAGTCTTTGCCTGGTGTACATTTGCCCCAGTTCAGTCAATGATACCAAATTTCTATGGGTGGCTCAGCACGCCACAAAAATGCCTTCTCTTTTCTCATGAGGGTGGATGCTCAGCTATCCTGAGTACCAAGCTACTGGATTGGACTTTGTAATTCTTGAAATACATGGCAAAATCTCAAAGTTTTTGAAGTTTTGACTTTGGATGGTTCTGGGTGTGTTTTTTTTTTTTTTAATACTAAAGGTATTCTTTCTGTTCCTCTCTGCCTTAGTACAAGATGGTAAAATACCAAATTAAATTACAACTGCTATAGGACTATATGACAATACTGCTTTAACTTTTCAATATAGTCTTTTCTGTATGTATTTCATTGTATGATATTCAAAATTCACTTTGCACTGTATGAAAAATTTAGGTGACAACCTAATGTAAAATATTGGTAATTTGTCAGTAACAGAGTAGAGGAAATTAAAAAGTGGTTTGTGTGGTTAATAAAAATTATCAAGACGCTTCTAAAATAATTACTTCATAAAAATACCCAAAGGGAAAGTTCTGCAAAACGTTTCTGCAGAAGCTTTTAAAATCAAAGAAGTATTTCTTCAGTTTGGACTTGTCAAACGATTCACATAGTTATTGGGTTTTTTTCCCCTTTGTGCTTTGGCCCAACACTTGAGAAGAGAATTATGAATGTAAATAAATACAAATCAATAGGAACACTGTTTTATTATTTCACTGGGAATTTCTGTACAATTTGAGAGCAACTTGCTACAAGTTGAGCAGATGATTAAGGTTAACCTTGATCTTAAGCCAGCTAGGTTGGATTACATTCTATCAGCAAGGGATTTAAATTTACTCGGACACATTTTAATTGGCATTTATGCAACGTGTACTCACAGATGCTGAATTCATTGAGAAATACTGAGTGCCATCTGTTTAACTCTGTTTCCTCTCTATTAAAGTATAATAAAATAAGGCCAGGCCCTTCTGGCTTGCTAATATATTTATCTTTCAGAATACAATATGTTAATTACCACATCAATAATGTGTTATTCTGTGCTAGATATTAATTTCTGTGTTTAATTAAAAGTAACCTTATTTTCTCTGCTCTTTTTCATAGCTGTTTCCTCTGTAAAAATGTCTTTAAAAATACTGGATGATTGTTTCCATGTTTGCTGAATGTAAGTGCTACTACTATTGATTTATGTGGAAAAATAATTAAAGTTAGTAAGTAACATCCAACCCATTTCTAAAGAATTTGGCTTCCCATAAAACATGATTGTTATTGATTGATCATGTTGCCTAAAGTAAGCAGGTATAAAATCTAGATACATTTTATTTTATGATGAACAATACATGCACATGTTAGTACATTACATTTATTTGGGAACATGACAAACAAAAGGGATTTTGATTATCTGGACAGTATGATAATATATATATATGTATATATATACGTACAAAAGTCTTCATGTACTAATTTCCAACCCCATGTGGTAAACGTAACAAAAAATATTTTTTGATGGGTTTTGTTTTGGTTTTACCTGAACACTGTAGTTGCACTTTAACCAGATTGAAGACCTTTTCCCCTGCTTTTGGCATTTAGAGGGAGAACTGACAGATCTCTCCCTAATTGAAGAAAACTTTTAGGCATATCTTAAATTTATTGTTGCTCCAGAAACACTGGGACACGCTTAAGCACTTTTCTAACTTGTGTTTCAATATTTCTCTTCTATTTTTGCATTAATGTGACTCATGGAAGGTGTGAATTTTCATGATGAGGAGTAGAAGATTTCTCTTTTTTAATTTAAAGCTTAGAGTCGTCTCCAAATTAGTTACCTTTTCTTTACATTCTTACAGTAGAAGCTGTTTAATGCAGTAAGAGGTTTTCCAAATTGCTGTTGAGATCACACTTCTACTCGTGTACGTGCCAGTCTGTTTTTGTTAGCACTGTTGCTTCCTGCATGAGAAATAAATGTTTTTTGATGATGAAATTTTGATACTAGTTTATCTGTTGCATTTCCATATTTTTCTACTTGATCTTAAATCAGCTTTTAGAGTAATTTGGATGTGCATTATAGGAAAATGTAAAAGTTGCAGAGGGTAAGTTGATTAGAATGTAAAATATCGAGCACAGCGAGTTAGTGAGATGAAAGATGTATGGTAACATCTAACCATGAAATCACATACCTTCTCTCTATCTCTTTTTTTTTCTGTTTCTTGTCCCTTCCTGAGGTTTTCTTTGGAGGGATGATATTTGAATTTTAATTGTTCAGGTTATACAGATAATTTGTGGAATTTTCCTGTTTTACCTGTGCAAGATATTTGCCTTTGATAGTGCGTTTGCGGAGCTGTCTTTATGTAAAGCTTGTTACAACAGTGCCTCACCTTTCATCGTTTCTCTGTGGTGGGTTATATTGAAATAATAGTAATTCCCTTGCATACTATGCAATTAGCCTTGCTAGATGATATTGGATCTACAGATTTAGTTTCAAAGGCAAGGTTAAGACACCATGAGTATCTTTTTCCTTTGAAGTATGCTGTTGAGACTTCAGCTGGGGATGAAAGGGTGCTGACTTATAGGGCAGTGAGGGCTAAAAGAAGAATGCCCATCTCAACTATGGGCAAATGAGATTGTTTCTATTCTCTGCAAATAGTGCCCTATAAAACACTGATTCTTCAAAGAGCTGAAGAGTTAATCAGATAGATGTTGATGGATATAGCAGGTTCAGTGTCCAATAAGACTTTAGGAAAAAAAACCCAATCCTTTTTGGGAAAAAAAAAATCATATTAAATAGACATGCAGGTAATAGATATTTATTTTTTTACTCGTTACCAGCAGGGCTAAGCTAAGTGTATTCCCACTTGAAAAGTATCTTTTTAATTATCCATCTGTTTTTCCCTTACCTTTCATTATTCTGTCTGAATTGGTGGTTCTGTGTGCTTCAAATGGTATGTAGATTAATTTCAGTTCTGGAAGTCTTAAATTATTTATACTGTTTGGGAATAATGTGCATTCCCATTGTTTACAGCTGTGGTGTTTCTGATTATGTAGCATCAGTCTTGTTTTGCTGAGAGTGTCCTCTGTTGATTAACTCTCTAGATAGTTTGATAATGGGCTATATCCAAATGATGTATATACAAATCCCAGGTGTCTGCATGAACTTGGCAGGGTTTAGTGAGGTATTTGTTACTGGTGCTTTTTTTTTAGATGAATATATATAGAGTTACCCCTTTCCTCTTTAAAAATTTTTCCTCTGAGAGATTAGATAGTTTTGTCTGTCATACAGTTTTACATGTTAGAATAGCAAAGGCCATGTGTACAGATTTATAGTGATAACAGAAGTTTGACACCATAATGGAATAAATGCTAGTGGCATTTCTTACTTCTGATTACTGGTAAAAGCACTTTCTGTATTTTTGCTGGTTACTCATACTCTTAAGGGTTCCCATTTTAGGTCAAGTACATTGATTCAATGTGTTTGTATATATGTAATATTCCTCCTGGTTAGTTTTGTAATCACTACCCAAAGTCTAATAAATTCACGTACACTGGAAAAAAAACCCTGTTATGTGAACTTAAAACTTATCTGACATTTCTAAGATTGTTATAGTTGATATTAATAAGGATTTTTTGTGATATCAGTTGTTCTTAGTCCTGCTGCATGTTCACTATGCATGTTCACTGTGCAAGCCAGTAGAAGGGTATTTTTAGAGGGAAGCAGTTGGTCTGAGAAGTGTTGTCCACACTGTGCACGTTTCATGAAGGCTTCATTTTGGTCTGTTGACTGAACATCCACTGGAACCTGGTGTTCATCTTCTGGTCTAGTTCCATCCATAACCCTTCAAATAATCAGGCCCCATCACAAGATACAAATCAAAGCCTGGTTGGTGGAGAAGATTTGGAGATTTCATTCACAGTGCTGGGCTGGTCCAAACTCAAGTACTGACATCGTAAACATATCCACAGGGAAACTTCATTTTGCTTTGGAGTTTGTTTTTTGCTCTGTTTGGAAGCAAAGTGAAGAGAAGCTGAATTTAATTTTTCATTTATTTTGTGTGTTTACTTGAAGCCTATATAAATATGCATACCAGAAACCTAACAAATTAATTGAAAATCTGATGTACCTGGTACAGCTTCCTATGCTAACTAACTAGCTAGGGTGGGAAACCAGAAGTAGACTGCTGAAGCCTGTGTTCTTTTGCACTAAAGACACCAAGAACAATGAGTAGCAGTAAATAATCCCAGCAGTGCCATTCACCAGTAAGTTTTAAAGTGTCTAACAATGAAAGTAATCAGCATCCCACTGGAAAATCCTATAACACCGAAAACATGTTGTCACAGTATATTAGAAAAACAAGTGTAAGGATTTTGGCAATCCAGCTACTGTTTTGAGGTTGGTTTTTTCCCCCTTAACTCAGTTGTTTCTAAATGAATTATTAGAAGATACCAGTCGCTTTTATCATACAAGTTCAGTGGCTTCTAAATACCCTGTTTGGCAAAATTGATAGCAATGTATTTACTTTTTTAAATTGTCCTGAAAATATATTTCTTCTGCATCTACTGATAGTCTTGATCAAGTCTTATCATGTTTTCAAGCTTACTTTTTGTGCTTAAACATACAGGAAAGAACGAGGCCACTGAACCGACTTGAAAATTTATTCAGAGTTCGTGAAGAAACAGAAGAATCCTGGTCTCAATACCGCATTTGCTTTTTCTCTCTATAACAATTCTTAATGGAAATCTAAAGAGTCTTGTGGTTTACCAGGACATTAACCTGTGTGGGCTGCTCAGGATGGGTAGGAATGGAATTAAAATGGTAGGTCTTTGTAGAGTGTCTCGTGGCACTCCACAGTTGAGGTTTGTACGGGCAAGGGAAATCAAGCATAGGCATTTCTCCTAATGCTGCCCCAGCTCGTATGGAATTAAAAAAAAAAGCTTGGTCTGTTGAATTTTGTCCAAACTTTTGTCATTAGTGAGTAGAAATACCAAAAAGGAGGGGCAAAAAAGACAACAGTCAAATTACTGAAAGACCATGTTACAGTTTCTTTACCCCAGTAATTTCCTGGGAAGTTATGAAGAAATGACGCCGTACTGCAGCCTCACAGGCTGTAAAACAAAGGCGAAAACAACATTTCCCCAAAATGCACTCACTGCCTCGATCCATTCTGACTTTCACAGCCACTTCTGTTACGTTGCTTTGTTTTGCCCCAGGTGCATTTATAACTTCCTATTCCAAACAGTCCAGGTTAACATTACAGTCACCCACTTTCCTTTTCCTTTGGTGGTGAGTGCAGATGTGTTGCCTCGTGTGCCACAAAGCCCCCACCAGTCCACGGTGCCTCAAGAGCTTCACAGAGTTGGGCAGCAAGGGATGCCAGCATCTCTTCTGTAGCTGTTATTAAAGATGCTATCTTTAGCTGCAAACTGAAGTTATGCAGCTTGATGTTCTGTGTGTATTAAAGCATTAATGAAAACACAGGGTAGAAAACAATGAATGCGACCTGATATAAAAGGAAGCGTTTAATCAAAATTAAAATCTCCAGTAATGAAATCTGCCTGGCTTTATGTGCATTTGTGTTCACGCTGAGCATCGCCCTCTGTTTCCTTTTGTTAATTCTGAATCAGACTTCTGGCTGCTGTCTTACCACATGGGGTGATCCAGAACTTCGTGCACTCCTTCCTGCCAGCAATACAGCAGACTCTGCTAACAGGCAATGTTTCTCTGATTTTTACTCAGTAGCACTTATTGCACATTAAATACTAACATACTGATCAGCTGGCACGTTGCCTTGGACTATCTCATTGGGATTGAAGCCAGAATAAGAGTCCAAATGCAGAAGTACTTTTCTGTATGATTTTACTGTCTTGCCATTTACAATAACATATAAATTTCCAAGAGCTGCAATTCACAGTTCCAGCTTGGTGAACTTGGTGTGTCCCTTTGCTTACAAAACCATTTTTCATTGTTGTAGCTTTTAACTTTGCTTCTTTTTGTAATGCTCTTGGTAGAATTTTACAGTATTTGAAGCCTTCAGATGTTTTCTAAATGATGAGCTATCATTGTAAATCATGAAGGTGTCTGTCTTGAGATTTCTCAAATTCTGAACAGTAAAAAAATTGAGTGTATGGTATTTTGCCATGCTTCTTTATAGTGAGAAAGCAGAATGACTCATTTCTTAGAATATGCCTGAAATAGAACAAAGGTTTGCCTTGTGCCATTTGGGATCTAACTGAAAGCAGTTAATTGAATTAGATGAAGACTGTATTTCTGTATGGCCTCTGTGTAAGTCTGTCTGCCATTTTCCCCTGAGGTGATTTCTTGCATTGTTTTCCAAAACCAGCAGAAGTAATTTGGAAAGTATATGATATTTAGTATAAATGTAATTTTGAAAAGGTTTATCCATTTCTACAATGGCAATCTCTTGTCAATTTAAATCTTAAATCTTTTAGGAGGAAAAAAACCAATATAATATTATCCTAAGGATTATATATTCATGTATTTGGACATGCAGAGTATAATTAACAGAACATCTACTATCTAACTCAGATATGTCCTGCTGTATAGCAGTCTGGAGAGAGGAAAAAAGAGAGTGGAACTCTGTGGTCTGCAGATCCTGTCAAGAGAATAAAATTGTATACAATAAGAGAACAACAGAACACAATAAAAATTTATGCAATAGTTCAGCAACGTTTTTGAGCAGTGTGGCCTTGCTGTAGTGTGTGGTGCCCACAAATGCTGTTGTTAGCTCTGCTGTTATTTAGAATTAGCCACTCAACCATGTAAAGTTTCTGCATCTTACCCCTTCTGACTGATGGTTCAGGCTTGACCTCACTTGTAATGGGGGAATACAATTTTCCAGAATATTAAAGAAGCGACTTAGCTCTTCAAGTGTGATAATGATACTGTATATTCTCTGATATTAAAATGTCATATTTTTCAACCACTTCAACAGCATAATGGGGATTTCTTCATGGAAATAGAGTCCTTTCAAAAAGCGTTGATGGTAGCAGTGCACTTATAACACCCTAGGATTTGAATGCTAAGCAGAAGGACATGGATAAAATTGCTGTGTTGAGGTGAAACAGTAACATAGTGCCTATGCAGATTTAGGGCTATGCACACTGCAGAAACCTTATCATGGATATGTGAATCTATTTCTTTGAAAATGTCTCTGAAAAGCTTTTTTCTTGAAAGGATGATTATTAGCAGGTATACAAGCATCAGCCATTTAAGTCTTTCCTGCACTACAGGAACAGTGCTGCCACAATTTCATTGGCAAGTCTCTGGAGTAGTCACTTCTCCTCTTTTAACAACACAGGTAAAGACAAATGAGGTTCCTTTAGATCTGACCTACTGAGGGATTTTCGTTTAAAAACTATGGGAAGAGAGTCAGTTTTACACAACTCAAGCCAGCACAACTTGCTATTTAAGAGCAACACCTTTTAAATCAGTTGCAGTCTGGCTCCATTTGCCAGTGCCATAATATCCTAGCTTTAACCTCTAGTTGAAAATTGGCTAAATGTTTGCTTTATGTCCTAGCTACCTGTATTTCTTCCTTTTTTCCCCTGGAATCCTGAGTTACAGGACAGTGGCATTTCTAAGGGTTGGTTCTTGTCTTCTTTCGTAAAAGGGAACCTGATCCTGCTCATGAGATAAGCTTTGGTAAGTAGTTAAGGAAAACACTGGAGTTTTGGTGAAGTGTCTTTTCACGTTTTCTCTTTCTTTTTTTGGTCCGTCTATCTCTTCTTTCATTTCAGTTATCTCTTTATGCTTTAATTTGGAGGGCCAAGACAAGGTCTTGCTGCAGCCTCTTAATCTGCTTCTTTTTCTCCATTATAATCTGCTTTCTAGGAAGGCCATTGCAGCCAACAGTTCATTGCAAACTGAACACCAGAACCTTGATTCAAAGTGTACAGAGAAAAGTCTTTATTTACAGAATGCAGCCAAATCCTTGGATTTAAAGACGCAAACCCTTCTTCGCCTAGGGAAAATTAATGTATGATGTCTGAAAGACGTAGTTATTGGGTGAGCTGTGTTGTGTCTAAAACCCCTTGGTTTGTTTCCATAAATTTAGAAATACACTTTGTTAGTCATGCTGAAAATATTGTCTGTAATCCAGCATGATTCAAACAACCCCAAAACTCTAAATGAAATGAATGCTAATACTACTACTACTATTAGTACTACTATTACTAATATTAATGGTGATGATGAAAAAAACCCGAAGCAAATACCAGTAAATATTTAGGGTAAGCAAAGGAAATTGTCTCTGCAGTCTGTACCATTGACTCTATCCTTCCAGGAGATAAATTCTTACTTACAGGTAGTAAATTCCTTGTCCTAGAGTGTAATACATGGAAGACATTGAGAGGGATCGCGTTTTCTACGCAGTCAGTCAAATTAATTATTAGGTCTCTTCTCCTTATCTATTTTCAATTTTCAATCAACCTAAGGGATACTCTCAGAGCTGCGTGCCTGAGGCATCACAGATCCTTCAGGGTTTAATTAGGTTTCCCAGTGCTGCAGCATGCTCTCTTAGGCCTGTCAGTTACCCTTCTCACAGGAGTTAAAATTACTCTTTATATGACTTATCAGATTTGGTCATTTAATTGATTCCCAATTCATCATCTAATCCATTTACAATTTCCTTCCCACACATGGAAATATTGTTGCGGGTTGACAGCTGTGTCGCCCAGTAAGATTCCTGGCAATACTTAAAGCCCAAATCTTAAACTACTGAAATAAAATCAACATTGTGAGTGGTTTCCATAAATTTTTGTAATGATCATCAGTAACTTGCAGCCAATGGTTTTTACTTGGAAGTCTTTTTTTCTTGCAACCTGCTCCTTAAGCATGAATTTCTTTCTATTGACAATTGTAAGTTTCTTAATGACAGTAACGAATGACAATAAATATGTTTATTTTAGAGTCTTTATGTGCAGTCATATGTTTATTGCCAAATGCCTAAATACTTAACTGCTTTTTCAGTGTAGTATATTGCTTGATTCAAGCATATGACTTGTATTTGTCATCAGCACCTTTTAAAAGATGTAATCTGGTAGGTGCAGCACTCTTTGATTTCCTTCTACATTAATGGATTAGAAGTGTGCTGCTCTTCTGTTTGCTAACATGAATTGCTGAGTGTATTAGGGAATGACCAACCCTTACCTGGGTACAACCTCCTTTCACTGTAGTTGTAGAGAGTGATAAGGTCCCCCCTGAGCCTCTTTTTCTCCAGGCTAAACACCCCCAGCTCCCTCAGCCTCTCCTCACAGGACTTGTGCTCCAGTCCCTTCCCCAGCTCCGTTGCCCTTCTCTGGACGTGATCCAGCACCTCACCATCTTTCTTGTAGTGAGGGGCCCAAAACTGGACACAGGATTCGAGGTGTGGCCTCACCAGTGCCCAGTACAGGGGGACAGTCACTGCCCTGGTCCTGCTGGCCACACTATTGCTGGTACAGGCCAGGATACCATTCGCCTTCTTGGACACCTGGGGCACACTGGATGGCTCATGTTCAACTGCTGTCAACCTGAGGTCCTTTTCTGCCGAGCAGAGGAAAAGCAATCAATGAAAAACATAATACTTTGGAGAGCATCCGTTTTCAAACAACTTAAAGGATACAGTAAAGGAGACACTGCATTTTGTTAACACTTTAGAAGTGTGGTCTAATTTCACTGCTGCTGTTTGTACTACGTGTATTTATTTCAGCTAGTTTTGGATTGTGTCTTGGTTCTGTTCATCTGTTAAAACAAAGCTATGTTTCTTTGTTACTTTGACTATCAGTGCTCTTTACTGGTGTCATCAGCGACGCTGTACTAATAATGTCAATACTAAATTACATAGGTATGTAACATGAACTTAATACTGCTTCCTGACACCTTCAATCTGTTAGCATTCTTACAGCAGAATGTGGTGTGAGATTCAGTAAAATCTTTATTAGATCTGGATGTTTGATGAGAAATAGGCAATTTCCCACTGCTGGGAATTCTGTGTTACTGTGGTGGGTAGTAGCAATACGGGTTTTCTGACCAACTCTTCCCAAAATTGTTTAAAGCATTCTATGTATACAATTCAGTCTCTAATTATCTCATTAATTCTTTTTTCATTCATTCAAGTTAAATAATGCTATTCTTTAGCGCTCTTTATTCTTCCAAATTTAAATTACTGTTAAAATTTCTGTATGTCTCTACCAAAATCTTAAAAGTGCTTAAAAATAAATCATTGACAATATGAAATGTTAGCACAAGAAAGAGCATAACAATAAAAGGCAGATCTTAAATTTTTGAAGTGTCTGAGAGAAAGGACTTTTTCAAATCTTTCCTTGCATTCATTAACCCTTCATCATGGAGGAAGTGTTTATGAACCACCTGTTTAAACTAAATTAATTGGTCTCAGTGGTAGTAGAGTTCAAAAAATACAGTTGTTTTTCTGAGGGTTTTTGATGGTTGTTTCCTTTAACTAAAGGAGATCTTAAATAGAAGTATATGTGTGATGCTGTGAGCTTAGTTACATAGACTCAGGTCAGGTGCTGAACTAATTCATGCTAACGCATATGAATACTAAGCAAAAAAATAATATTTGACTTTAAAGTAATTTTGTTTCTTCAGGCTTTGAGGTAGTAAGGTTTGCTAAAGGGCAGAGTTTGAAGTAGAGCAGGACAGCACTGTGTGAATACATTACATCGAATGTGTTGTCATAAATGATTAGCCGAAGATTCAAACTTGATCTCTACTGTGATGGTGTCAAGTCGTGGTCATTGCTTTATGATCATTCTCTTTACAATGAGCAGTCTCTTCTGTCTGGAAGCCTGTTCAGTGTGAATTCTCAGACTGTGCAGTCAGGGATGTCCTGTGCTGTCGGAGAGCTGGCCACGTGTCTGGTGGTTCTAAAGTATTGAAGCGCAGAGAAGGCTGGAAGTGTATTAGAGATGGAGGTGGTGAACTGATTGGCATCTGCTTGCCTGTAGAAGGCTTTTTGTCCAACTGAGGAAGGGGTAGAAAGAGGTAAAAGTGCTCCAAGGTAGGAAACATAAGAGAAATGGAAAGCATGGAAGTGAGGAGCCCTGGGCGTGCTGGCTGCGACTTCCTGCCTCTTGGAGGCCTTGTAGAAGTGTGACATCTTTGAAACATTCAATACAATCGCAATCCAGTTGCTGGACTCAGTCACTGCGTAAAATTATTGCCTATGTTACATGAGTGATCTTGTTAAATGTAATTTCTGACTATTTATAGCCCTACTCCTTCTGTTCCATTTTAATGACTATGTATTGTAGTTAACACTGGTGTTAACCTGGTTTTAACACGTTCAGAAAGGAAAGGAAAGGGTTTTTTCAGGGAACATATTTTTCCTTTAACTTTATATGACTACATGGAGACTTTTAGGGAGGTTTCTTCAGAAAACATTATTTCTCATTTGTAAATGATCAAGTTTTTTGGTCAAACCAGTTTAATAAAGTATAGACTATACTGTGGTAACACATATGTTGACTTAAATCTGATAATGCATGCAATTTTTTTTGTTTCTTTTTAACTTAATTAGGTACTCCAACACTTTCTTTTTAGTGGCACGAATGTATTAAAAACTATATCCTGACATCTGTATAAATTTCATGCCAGGAAATCTTTAAACAAGGTACCATAACTCTGGCTGATGCTTAAGTTAGTTGTAATTAAAATTAAGCACCTGGTCTGAAGTCCTGTTCCAACTGACAACCATCTTATAATATATTTGAGTGCCAGAAATGTCTGGTGTGTCTTACTAAATTTGAATTACAAGTTCAGTAGGTAGTGGGGAAAAGGGATCATTGCTGGTCCTAAATTGCAGGAACAGTTCTGCTTTTGAATAACAGCTCAGTCCTGACTGAGAAATAATTAGTTTCTCTTTGATTACAGCTTCATGGGATTAGAGGATTTATATAACCACCTGAATCCTATTTCTGTTTTTCTAATCTTACAGCATTTTAAAGCAAGTTCTCATTTTTGTTGTTCGTTCGTCATATTTTATTAGTCAGATTAGATATTAGGTGGAAACTTTGTTTGTAAATACTGCTGTTTTGTTGGGGAAGAAAAGGGGAGCATGGAAATACTTTTTATATATTTGCAGGAATTAAAATAATGGAATTGGTGGATACTAAAAAAATTTAAGGTCTGTTACATAGGAGTTTTAACAAAATTAGCCAAAAGACAGGACAGTGGGCCATTAAGGCTGCATTACTCAGCTTTAGCTCGTTTGATGTTAGGATAGTTTTGTTTGCTGGTGGAAACTTGCTCGTTAGCTGAGGTCTGGTTGTTTTCTAAAGGAATGTGAGGAATTTATTTCACTTTTTTCCCTTTTTCCCCCATTTTTGAGGCACATGCTGCTATTCAAAGAAAGATTCCAATGATCTTCATGATGAAAGAGTGGAAATTGTTGGGATCTCTCCTGTTACCCGGTTGTGAGATACTTTGTCTTGCCAGTCTCTAGCAAGTAGACTTGCCAAGTAGTGTGGGAGGGTGCAGGAGAGTCAGTGGGAAGCAAGTCTGAGTGATGTCTTTTATAAGATTTGAAGTGTATTAAGATTGCCTTGGTCTGACTAAGAAACTGCACCCCAAACACCTTTTATTTCCCTCTCTTCCTCTGTTCACTGAGTGACCATGGCTGTAAGATCTTGGCTGATTAGGGATCCCGGATGTATTCTGGTGCACTGCTTTGAACTGATCTAACTTGAAGTGTCTGTACTAGAATAGACCTGTAATCAAAATTTTCAGGAGATTTTCTTGTTTACAGATCTTGCATGATACCACCTGTTAAGGCATGATACCCAAAATGTGTGATGGTAAATGGTGTGTTCCTTAAATATTCATTCTTTTCAGGTATTGACTAGAACTTTCTGGTTGGTTTATTTTTCCTTGTGTTTTCTTTACCGCTTTTAATCACAGTTATTTAAAGATAAACTGGAACAATAATCTTTCTTAATTATCTATGATGTATATAGGCAAAAAACTCCTGCCTACCTTCCTCCTATTTCACCCAGTAATTACTTCATACTCTTTTTTATAGTAGCCAACAGAGAACTTAAGGAAAAAAAACCACTGGATGCTGCCTTTGGCAAAACCTTGTTTAGGGTTTGCACCAAAAAAAATGCTGTCTCTACTTACTTGGCTTGTCAATAAAAATTTATCCTCAAGTGATTGCAAGTTCCATTCTCTGAGAAAGGTTCTCTGGGGAAAGTAAAACTATTTAGGTGATTGAATAGTACGCAATATGAAGTAGTTGTGTGAGCAGTTGACTTTTAAGTGGAGTTACAAAAGTTGCTCTTGAACCTGATTAGTTCATCATATTCACACAGCAAGATCATAGAGTTGTCCTAGCTGTGCAATGACAATGATAACAACCATTAGTCATTGTATTTTAGAAAATATGAGGCAAAATGTCAACCTTTAACCATAGTCTGTCAGAAATAGGAGGGTGGGGTGGGCAGAGAAGGGGGTGTTATATCTGTGAAGATTCTACACAGAATTTCTATTAAAAAAGAAAAAAGCCAACAGCCTCTTAATGTATCTATTTTAATTCCGGCTGCACATGTGTAGGAAGAGGTGCCTGTGGTGAAATTTGACCGTTTGGTGACAGAAAGCATTTGCTGTACTGGATTGCAAACTATACTTCCAATATATCTTCAAAAGGAAATGCATTCTCAATTTACGGTGAGCCTTGACTATGAAGGAAGAAAGGAAAAAATAAGCTTTTTTTTCAGTAAGGGATGAAAATTGTAGATTTATAACTTCATGCAAGATTGCCAGGGCCTGAGGCAAAAAAAAAAAAACAAAAAACAGAGCATGTATCTACTTTACAGCTGCAAAAATAATTACATGATGACTATCTGTGGAGTAATCTCTAATGGATTACATTTTGTTAGCATTTCATTATATAATGTTAGAGCCAAAATAATTCATAGTAAATGGGAAAAAAAAATACTTGTTTTGATGTATCTGTGGCCTGGACCTTTGATGTCCTCCTAAGGCATTCTATTAAGAACTGGTTAATTTGTGAAAGGTCTTGGTTTGCAGACAAGGTACGGTGCTTGTAAAGCTATTATAAGACTAAGGAGTGAAGAAATTACAGAAGTAATTTGTTTTTATTATGCAAGCACTGGACTTGGTTGCTTCAGAGGTGCTAAAGTCATCTAGGTGCTTTCCTCTTAGATTTATGGTGTCTCTCAGACTTGAAAAGCAGTTATGGTTTATTAAGATCGCTTGATTTCATTTTTTTAAACTTAAGGGTGCTTTTTTTGTATGTCTCTTAGATTTATCCAGGTGATACAAACTTCAGCAGTAATAAGAGGCTTCTTACTCATGGTCAAAACACCCCTTTTATTGTGTTGCAATAGAACTGTGGCGTAGCAAATAAACTCTTCTGCACTTTCATGTGCTGTTGGCAAAGGGAACTGGATATATGGGGTTTTTTTCGTAACTTAGGGCAACTTCTGTTCCTTCTTCTTTAATATTCTTTAGTTTGGAGAAGTGGAAGAAAAAAAAAAAAGAAGTAATATTATGACCAGTTGTTCGAAGCCAGATCAAGTCTCTAAAGTATTAAAGTAAATAGAAAAAAAATCTTTGACTTCAGTAGAAGCAGTGTCAACTTAGCCACTTATGCTATGTGATTTACTGTGCCTGGGTGGCTTGAGGGTTGCTTGGGAACACCAGAAATTACATCTGGTTATTAATGCCATATTCAGTATAAATGGAATAAGGATATATAAAGTTTTCAGTGTATGTGAATAGTATTTTAATGCTTCCATAACTAAAAATAATTTGAAGAATCCAGTTTTGATGCATCAGTATGTAGGGGAATATAGTAAGGAAGATGTAAGAGAATGTGGGTTAAAGTTAATAAAGTCTTCTTGAAAGCAGAAGGGGAGCTAAAGGGCTGGTCTTTTGGCTTACCTTTCTGAATAACTTAAAGTGACATCATTCTCCTCTTTGAAAACATACTCTTTCCTCTAGATGTAACATAAATTGATATTATAGCTGAAAATATTTTGAGTTTTCCCCAGGTTCATATTAGGAAAATATCCATGAGTTTTGCTTTTAAGAGAGAGAAATTCTTTGTCCTTAGATGGAGCATGCTTTCTCAGGCTTTTGTATAGGAAGCAGTAGGTACATGTTTTATTTGTTGTGCTGTTTCTTGGGTTGGTTTTGTTTTTAATGAACTGTATACCCTAGATCTGTTTAAGAGACCTTGTCTGTCCAAGAGAACATGTTCATCCAATAGCATCTCGTTGATGTAGACTAGATGACCTCCAGAAGTCCCTTTCAACCAAAAATATCCTATCATTTCTTCACTAGGTCCTATCATTCTGTTTTATTAGTTTGTATTATTAAAGTGATACAGACGTTTCACCCTTGATTATCCTTTTTCAGTGCATTAGTATCTCCCGGTTCCAGGGCATCCAGAAATTTCAGTCATTGAACTGAAATATTTTAAATGTCAGTGCTTTAGTATGGAAAGGGGTTAGTAAATTCTGAAGATGTCTGGTGAGATCTCTACTATATTTAACTCTTGTTGGTACACAGATGTTCTTCATTACTTCCAGAAATTGTGTCTTTTTCCTATAATAGTGGCAAGATATTTTTTATTTATTGCTTTTGATTCCTGTCTACATTTCTATATCAATGTGGAACTTTCCCTGTTGTGTATTATATTCCAGTGAGCCAAACTGGAGACACAGGCCCGTGACTGTAGCTACTAAATGGTAGGGGACAGAATGTAAGGAATGTGTACTTGAAAAGAAAAAATCAAAGACAGTCCTACTGATTATTGACAGGGCTATTTGCCAGTAATCCTCCAAGACAAATAACTACAAATAATTTTTTTCTCCCCTCCTTCATTTTGGATGAGATGGCATTGCAGAAATCAGGTGTGAGGAAAATGCGTACCTCTGGCCCAAAGGAGATGACCCATTTGCCTTCTGACCATTTTCAGAGGTCTTAACAGCATGAAAGACCTTACAGAGAGGAATGTTTTGGTGGTAGTGCTGTACCTGCCAATCCCTAAGCACAACCACATTCCTTAACAGCTGACAGTAAATCACACCTCACTTTGAAGCAGCATTAACAACCAAACCTCTATTCAGTGGTGAATGTCCATATATCTGTGGTCCATGGCTTGGGGGATATATTTTTTTGCTGCAGATTCTTGGCACTATTTACTGTTGACACAGTAGCAAGAATGACATACAGCTTTCTAAAAATCTTAAGAGTCCTTTGGTTGTAATGTGCTTTCCCATTACCTTATCCTTTTTCAGCATGTATGGAGTAACAGCAGCAGAGAGAACTGGGATGTTAGATTTGTTATCATCTGAGTTATTTTTATATTAAACCTAATGCCACTTTCTTGGCAAGACTTAGGAATGCCTTTATTCTGTTAAACTGTGTCCCTGTGTAGTGGTCTGCTGAGCACAGTATGATGTCTCCTCTCCCAAAAAGAAAAATAACCACACAGCTATTGATAAAATTCATAGTGAGTCATTGGAAGAAACTAGAGTTTCCTAGGCCTGGGCTTGGCAAAATGATGAGAAAGAACAAATTCTAGTAATGTAGCAAAAATAAAAACCTATGTAAAGGTAGCAAACTTGACTTCTTCCAATTAAAGGATGTGGTCGTGGCTTAGGCTAAGCCATGGCTCCCAGAGATCAGTAAAGATTGTTAATATTTCTCCTTGAAAAAGACACAAGCCAAATTGCAAAGATGAGTTTGCCTAAGGCTGGACAAATGTTTAGTGTCTTGTAGTGTCATCAGAGAACTGGGAGTTTTGGTTAGTGTATTCATTTTTGCCAAAAATTCAGGGATGGATGCAATTCATAAGGCCAGCTACCACTCTTTAACCTCAAACCTTTGAGTTATTGGCAGGCTGACCTTGTATCTCAGAGAAAAAAGGGACACAAAGGAATCTCTGCAATGCTTATCTCGAAGTCACCTGAGCAGAAGAAATTGTGCCATCTTCAACTGTGAGAGGAATCATAGAATGGTTTGGCTTTGAAGAGACCTTAAAGATCATCTAGTTCCAACCCCCCTACCATGAGCAGGGACACCTTCCACTAGTCTAGGTTGTTCAGACCCCCATGCAATCTGGCTTTGAACACTGCCACAGATGGGGCATCCACAACCTCTTTGGGCAACTTGTTCCAGCACCTCACCACCTTCCCAGTAATGAATTTCTTCCCAGTACTGAATCTGAACCTGTCCTCTTTCAGTTCAAAGCTATTGCCCCTTTTTCCATCACTACATGCTCTTATAAAAAGTCCCTCTCTAGCTTTCTTGTCACTTGGCTTGTATGTTGGAAGTTAAATAAGAGTTGCACATGGGTTTTCTGTGTTACTGTGTGGAAGTACCAGAGACCATCTGTAGGTGTTAAATGATGTTCCTTAACTGATGTGTTCATTCATATGAAGTGCACTGACAACAGGCAGCATTAAAGGCCAAAACAAAACACTTTTCTGTACTGTTGGTGTATTGTTGGGTAATTTTTTGCTTCGTTTTCTTTATTCTTTCAGTTCTACGGGATGACTTCAGACAAAATCCATCGGATGTAATGGTAGCTGTGGGTGAACCTGCAGTGATGGAATGTCAGCCCCCAAGAGGTCACCCAGAGCCGACTATATCGTGGAAGAAAGATGGGACCCCTCTAGATGACAAAGATGAGAGAATTACAGTAAGTATAAAAAGTTCTGCAAACAACACAAAAATCAACCAATCTAAAATTACTGGGCTCTTGAGCATGTGGGCATCCCGCTGTGCTGTACTTTAGAGGATGTGTTCTTTCCATGCCTCACAGGCAAGGGCTAGTTTGCATTTAGCTTGGAATGTATCCTCTCATCTCATACTACTTCATTGCAGGGTATGGATTCGTTTGTTAAAGAGGCCCATGCAAAACCTATGTTCTTCTCTTCCTCAGAGGAATTAGAAGCTTGTGGAAATGAAATTCATTATGTTCATCACTGTCCTATAATTTTCTTACCTTTTATCCACCTACAAATTTCTGCAACCTATAATATCTGCCTTCTTCGGTTGGAAAGAGTAGTAGTCTCAGTGAGACCTTCTTTTGCAATTCCTTTGAAAATAATACATGCAGAAAAATTGGGTGTTGTATGAGAAAGGCTGAAAAGGGGTTGAGGATATAGACACATTTCTTTAGAGGGATGATGGCTTATCCTGCCATCTCCAATTAAGCTGTTTTCTAATTAGTGCTGTTGTCATACTCATTTGTATCTGTACTTGCTGAATGAAGTGCACGATTATTCAAGATAAAGCAGCATCTCAAATCAGAAAACTGTCCATTTTTTAGTGTTTGACATGTGAAACAATAAGCTAATGAACCTAAATGTCTTACAGAAATGGCAGCAAAAAAGGGAGTTCAAAAACCATTTGTATGCTGCCAGTGTGGTGATACAAAACATCTTCCCATATGGTGAGAAACTGTATCCTCCGAAAGCACACACACGTAGGATCCTGTTGGTACTGGAAGGTTTGCAAGCGTAAAACAAGATCAGAGGCACATACCATTTATATGTCTCAATTATATACTGAAAGGAGGGAAATGTATAATGGAAGTACACTTAAACCCCAGCAACCTGAGTAAAAAATTACCATTTTTGTTTGAGATTTAAATTTCCTGTTATTCCATTTGTTTTTTGCAAACAAGACAAAGCTCAGGCGTTCTGCAGTTGTGGCATATGCATACATTTAAATTTTTAAGTACCCTACCAAACCTATACTGATTGCTGGCTATTAACTCAATTCTTCCAATCATACTTGCTAAGAACTCGCAATTTCCTTTTCAAATCTCCTTCCCACCGTGACAAGTCAATTGACCTGAGATAAAGAGAAGATTCTAGTGCTACCTTCTTTTTTTTTTTTCCCCCAGGAAGTGCCTTCTAAACTTGCATTTTCTATTGCTATCGTTTATTCTCTTGAAGGATTTTCAGGTGTTTCCTATTAAGTACATTTCTTTTGTTATACATGAAAACTGCTCTCCCAGCTGCTGGAACAAAGACATACCCACAACAAAAGTAGCTATCACTGACTGGCAGTGCCACCTGTACTCTTAAAAACTGTTCTTAGGATGAAATAAAGCCCCTCAGTTTGCTTTTCTTTTCTGATGATTGTATCAAATATTCACCTACACAGTATTCTTTTACCCTGACATCTGGTAGAGTTATGCTGTGTTACTAGTTTCTCCTCCTATAAAAAAAAAGAAATGAAAAAGAGTTTCGATGCAGGTGTAGATATACATTTGTTTCATGTACCCAAGTGAGTGTTTTCAGAGGTGTAAATTAGCAGTGCTGCCATAGCTCAGCTCAACTGCATCCATTTATTTCATATTTGCCTGGCATGGTCTTAAGCAGCACTATTAATATCACGGGTGCTTTCTCACACAGGTGAGAGACTGAAGCTACATTGTAATGCAGATTTGCATCCTCTTACAGCTGGAGCAGGATCTTGCCAAGTGGATAAATATACATTCAGATGTACCTCTTTACAGCTTTGCAGTAACCTTCTGTATTATCTTGCTAATGGCTGGGAGGGTTCAGGAGATTGGGAGCTGGAATGGACGACTTGCTAAAGGGCAGATGGGAAAAAAATATTAATTTTGAAACCTGACTTGGAATTATTCCATTTCTGTTCACTTATCTCCTTTAAGGCATTTCTATTTCAGTTTAGCAATAGGAACATAAAAGATTAAAAGGGTACAAAAGCTGAAATAGGGATGAATTGCTGGAGTTTAAGTGACAGATTTAATTTTTTCATTAAATCAACCTTTTATTATTTTTTTCTCATTTACGTGTCTGTATTTAAAACAAACACCTACATTCATTTGATGATAAAATTTTAATTGACTGAGTGGCAGTAAATTTCTACAATACAATTTACTTGTGTTACTTTCCTCTTTTTAAGCCATGAAATTACCAGATCAGGAAATGTGAAACTGTATGTGTTGGTGTTCAATACGTATGTAATACCAGTGGGCCTTTAATCAATGAAAAAACTTGGATGGCTCCACTTCTAAAGCATTTCCAGTTCTTTTAATTCTTAAAGGCCTGTTGATCTTTGACTCATTGCAATTTTAAGAGTTCTCTGTCAAAGGCTGTTTGAAGCATTTCATATTAATGCTTTCCTTTCTAACAAGAGATTTAAAATAAACATTAAGATTGTACTTTTTTGAATAGGGAATGATGCTTGACATCTCTTTTTTGATTCATATATATACTTTCTTCAAATAAGCAACCTTATTTTTAATATATGGAAGCTTTTTTCTCATCTGCGATGACACTTGATCTGTGAGTCAGCAGAACTGGACTTCACAGACTGAGTATTAAGGGGGCTAGAGAAACAGAGGCGGAAACTTGGTTCCTGGCAGAGGGTTTAAAGCAAAATATGTGGATAAATAGCAGATAAATAAGATACAAGTTAAGGCACGACTTCCTTGGGAATGCAATAAAAAGAAAATATTATTTTGTCCTGGGTAGGGTTAAGGAAATCAATATGTTTATATAGGTGAGATAATAAAAATCAAAGTAGTCTTTGCATGGTTTTGGTCCATTTGTAGGGCAAATAAATGTGCTTTGAGGAGAAATAAATGTGCATGTCTTTCAGGTTATAAACTAGTGAATGGAACAAATAAGAAGTGAGAGTTAGGGTATAGGCACATCTATCTGTGATGGGGATTATAGAAACAGACCTTTTATTTCAGCACAGCTCTCCCAGTAGTGCTCAGTGTTAGCACAAGTGAGACTCAGTGTAGGCTCTTCAGTGCACACATGTCTGATGAAGAATTATCATCAAAAAGGTTTTTCTTCAGCTCTTGAATGTGTTGTCTGTAAACAGTTTTCTCAGTGCATTGGAGCTAAACATGATTTTTCTCATGTGTGTTCTTTACACCACAGTATGAAAGCATATGCTTGATGTGGCTAATCCCTCTCCATATATTACAAATGAAGCGGGAATGATGGTCTTGCCTGTGAAGCAAATGCTTACCTTTCACTTAATTTATTGAATTGAAAAACAGTTATCATGAGGACAGAGCAGAACTAGTGTGATTTTGTGCTCATCTACTTAACTTTTCTCCTGGGATTACCGTGGAATCAAGAATCCCTCCTGTAATATAGACAGCTAAAAAAGAGTTCCTTATTGCAGTCCAGTGAATAGCTCTAATTTCTCACTGTGGGCAATGTAAAGCTCAAATGTATTTTTCAATATCTGAAGTGATCTGTCTGTGCTAGGAGAGGCTGTGTGATGCTCCTCTTGGAGCTGAGACATGGTGGAGAAAGGAGATGCAAGGTTATGTCTGTGAGTGAGAGAGAAGGGAGCTCCCCGGGATGGGGAAGGTCCTGGATCTGTTTCCAGCCCCTCGTGGTGTTTACCCATTTGGCATCTGTGAAGTTCATAGACCCACTCATTGCTCGGAGTGAGGATCTAGGCCAGGACTCCAGGCTTCTAGTTACCCTCTCCAGGAACAACTCTGCTCCCAGCCCCATCGGTCTAGCCATCTTTTTTGTGTGGCAGCACAGTGTCATTAGGGTGTAGCCACATGTGTCACCTTGGTGCCAAAAGCTGTGAGTTTGCATTCCCTCGGGCTGAGGAGGAAGTGCAATCAGTGTAGTTTCTGCTGACTGCTGTAATCACTAGGTTTGGTCTGTCCAAATGTATCGTGTCTGGATACAATCGGCAGGAGTGGCAGTGACTGTGAGTACCATTAGCAATGACTTGCTCAGGCACTCACAGTAATCACAGTGAATAGTGGTTGCTTGTAAGCCTGTGAATCCAGTGTGCCTTCATTCACTTCTCACCCGTCTTCCTGTTGTACTCCAGAAACCTCCCACTACTTTTCAAATGGTGTTCCCACTGCCTTCCTCCCACACACCACTGCCATTAAATTTTGACCTGATTCTCCATCCGTTTCCTCCATCTCACCACGTGTGCTTGCGTCCATCCAGCCTGTCTGACTCTGTCATCTGATTAGTGGTATCTGCTCGTGTGGAGGTACCAATTTGGAGGCTTGGATAAGCAAACTGCTGTAGTATGCTGGGATGTAAAGGCATTCCTCATCTGGCTCTGCTGTGGATGCAAATGGCTGGTGTGCCATGATTTGTGACGGACATGGGGGTGTCTGTCTGCGTTAGGCTTGCTCAGAGCCTCCCTCAAGGAGCTGCCTTACTGCTCCGTCTTCTTTGTGAATCCCAAATGCAATTGCCTGTATATAAGATGCTGACATCAGTAATCTAACCAAGATAGTGGGGCCTTTGAGCATATCTTTAGGCAAAAACTGGCAGTAATTACAGACTGTCAGGAGCGCAGAGCGTTCAAAGAGGATTTTGCAGATCTCCCATCTAGACAGGGCAACCTCTGTGTGCTTTTGGATCTGTCTCTCAATTTGTCTTGTAGTTTAGCTGCCATGCCTGCATAATTGACTAAGCCTCAATAAAATCAGGATGCAGTCAGAGTGCCTGTAATTATCAATACTTTCCCAGGGGAGAATGTATACACATTCTGCATAAGCTCCAGAGCAAACTGATGTTTGAGCCAGGTTTGGAGGTCAGAGTTTCAGAGCTGCATCTGTTCCTGCCCCATGACCACTAGTAGCCCATGCTTCAGAAAGCTGCCTAATTGTTCACATCAAGTCATGGTGTAGGTAATAGAAGAAAAAACCTAGACATAAACATGAAATTTTAATAGGTAAAATCTTTTACATATACATGAAAAAGGATGCTGGTACCTAAAGAAAAAATTCTTTGTAATTGAATACAAAAAGCGACGCCTTTTCATTGAAACTCCGGTGCAGCACTGTGATTGCAATTTCCCCCTCTTTCGTATTAACTCTTATCTCTCATTTATCCTGAATCATCCTCATTTGATTTTTAAAAGAAAAAGCTTGAGAAGCCATTTATCTTTCCTTGTTCAAGTTTCTTAGCTTTAAAGATCAAAGTTACAGGATGAATAATGCATACAGGTTTTCATTCCTTTTTTGTGTGGCTGTCATGTGACATCAGCAGTTTTGAATGACTTACACTCTTATTTTAGATAGGTTGTAACTTAAATTCTCAATTCCCATTTCGTTTCCCAGCCCTCAAATAGTATCACAAGTGCAAAGCATTTATTACATCTTACACAATGCTGTTTTTACGTGTGAGTGATGAAAATGTTTTTTACAAAACGTGAAAAAAGAAAAAGCCTCTGATCTTCTGCTGTGACAGGAAAACCTCCTGAATGGTACCATCCCGAGGAAGATGTTTTATTTATTTGCCCCAAATTTTTTGTTAATGAATTGTCAAAGAGAACTACATTCATTCTTCTTGGTGGAGACCACTCATAGCGTCATCGTGCTTTGGCAAGTTTAAAACTACATAGGTGATCCCAATGTGACCTCGATCATGAGAAGGAAGAAGAAAGAAATGGAAGATATTGCTATGCCTGTCAGTTAGAAAGGAAGAGAAAGGGTTGTTTCTACTGGAGGGAACAGTGGAAAAAGCAGAAACTAATTGCCTGTTTAGGATACGGGTCTTTCTTTCCGCAGTTAAATTGCAGTGGGAAAAATTGCAATGGGGAGGTGAATCAAGAGAATGAAAACAAAAACTGATTGAATTTGTTGGTGTGTGCTGTGCGGAGTGACAGTCTTAACCCGTTACAGCAGCAATGCTCCTGACAGAAACCATACTGTTATGGTGCTGCTCCAAATTAATTCAAGATGTTTATCCATATTTCTTTCTTCTTCATTTCTCTTTTCTGGCCTCCTCTCTTTTTCATTTATTTGTCGGTTGTTAATCTCTAAAATTCTTAATTTCCCAAAGTTATGTATTTTAGATACACAGCAAAAGAATGCATATTCCTGAAGATATAATTCTAATGGCAACACTGCATGAAGGATCATGGCCTGAGTGCACAGAACACAAAGCAATGGGGGTGAGGGGAAGGTGGGGAGCAAGGACTTATACTTCAGGGTTTTATTTCATTTTAATTGTTTTTCTTTTTTGGGGCAGATTAAAGGGCAAGCAGCAATTTCCTATATGCCCCTGGAGGGTTAGAAAGAGAAGTGTATTTTTATTTCTGATTCTCAATATGTATTTGCTGCCCCCCCCAGCAATTTCCTTTCTTCTGAGTCCTTTTTCTTTATTCTGTCTCTTTTTCTCACTCCCTGGGAGGGTTGGCTTCGCACTTCACCTCTCTTTTTCCTTCATCTCCTGATCCCTACAATGCTGGCTTCCTTGAGGATCAGGAGTAGTTTTTGTTAATGTTTTATATTTCTTCTGTTATTAATATTGTTTCCCCTGGTGACACAGCTGGAGCTGCTGTGAGTTAACTTGGCACCCCAAGGGGGAAAAAATGCAAAAGATTGTGAAAAATAATTTGGAACCACACAGCTGTCCCAGAGGATAGTGAGAATGGCTCTAAATCTTGCTGTTTCTCCCCCTTAGTTTTTCCAAAATGTGACATTGTTTTTCTGTGTTCACGCTTAAAGCTCTGTTTCAGGGTCCCTGTTGCTCCTGCTGAAATCTCTCTGCTCTCCAGATTCCACAAATCTTTGTGTCTTCTGGATCATTTCTCTCTTTTTTTCTGTTCTGATCTTGGCATGTACTTGTACTGTCCTCTGCCTTATCATCAGGACACCTTTCCTATCTCTCTCCTCAGTTCTGACTGCATGCCTGCCTCTCACCCTGCCATATCTAAACCAGTCAAGTTTCCACATCTGCACAACCACTCTGTTCAGACAAAAGAGTTCTCAGGGTATCTTCTGCTACACTGCTCCTTCCCATGTCATTTTTTTAAATTATCATAGGCTTATCCACGCTCTTTTCATTGGTACATTAATCTTTCATTAGCATTTGTTGCATCATTTTGTACATTGTTTGTGGAGGTTTTGGCTGAACCGTGAAAAACGCTACCTTCTCCTACAGAGGACCATGCTCATCTTGGAAGGCTGTAAAAAAATCTAATAGTCTGGGCTAACATAAAGAGGAGAAAATATCAGACAGACTTTTATTTTTGTATTCATTTTCCTCTTTCGCTTCTTCCATCCTGTTTGGAGCCTTACCATACTCACTTCATTTTTCAGGCTTAGCTCTTTGAAACAAAACTTCTCATCTCCAGCACATCCACGAGCAGTTTCCAAGCCTGACCACAGCCGTTTAATAGCGAGAGCTTGCATTTCTACGAGCAGGCACCGAAGTAAATGTGGGTTGAAAATCCTAACCTATTACAAGATTCTCCCCTCGCAGCTTTTATTTCGGGTTTGCCATTCTAAAGAGCACAGCTCTGCAGACTTTGTCAGGCAGATGTGAGCTCGCTCAGCTCGCTCTTTGAGCCGACCAGAAGCCATATGGCAGCAGTTAATGTGGCGCCGAGCCTGAGCTAATAAGCCCTGCTGAGAGACAGGCTCGGTCGCTCCAGCACGGCACGGGGCTAATGTGGCCACACAGCTTCTGCTGCACTGAGGGCGAGGGCAAAATGAGCCTTGCCTTGGCTTGGAGGCTCCACGTGCCAAACCAAATGGCCTGAAAATGCCTGTGTGGACATTCCCTTAGAATCAGCTGGGTTGGAAGGGACCTCCGAGATCATCAAGTCCAACCCTCGATCCACTTCCACCGTGGTTCCCAGACCATGGCACTAAGTGCCACATCCAGTCTCATCTTAAAAACCTCCAGGGACGGAGAATCCACCACTTCCCTGGGCAGCCCATTCCAATGCCTGATTACCCTCTCTGTAAAGAATTTCTTCCTAATATCCAACCTAAAACTCCCCTGGCAGAGCTTAAGACCATGCCCTCTTGTCTTACTGATCGCTGCCTGGGAGAAGAGACCAACCTCCACCTGGCTACAACCTCCTGTCAGGGAGCTGTAGAGAGTGATGAGGTCTCCCCTGAACCTCCTCTTCTCCAGGCTGAACAACCCCAACTCCCTCAGCCTCTCCTCATAGGACTTGTGCCCAAGTCCCTTCACCAGCCTTGTTGCTCTTCTCTGGACCTGCTCCAGCCCCTCAATATCCTTCCTGAACTGAGGGACCCAGAGCTGGACACAGCACTCCAGGTGAGTGTGTGACTCACCAGCGCTGAGTCCAGGGGAAGAATCACTTCCCTGGTCCTGTTGCCACACTGTTCCTGATCCAGGCCAGGATGCCATTGGCCTTTGTGGCCACCTGGGCACACTGCGGGCTCATGTTCAGCTTCCTGTCAATCCAAACTCCCAGGTCCCTCTCTGCCTGGCTGCTCTCCAGCCACTCTGTGCCCAACCTGTAGCACTGCAGGGGGTTGTTGTGGCCAATGTGGAAGACCTTTCTCTGTAGCTCAGCTGTCCCAAGTACTTGGTGGGCAAGATACTTTCTCCGTCAGCGTGATGTTTGCTGCAAGAACATGGCAAGGAAAAAGCCTGTTAGTCTGAAGTATTTGGGTCATACTCAATGCCCAACGTTGTTCTAGTTGGTTTAAACAGCTCATTATTAACCCTGAACCTTCTGTGCAAGGTTGCTGGATAGGGTAAAATGTGCATTGGTTCATACTTGTTGTGATATGTCTTCTCAGCAGACATCTCCAAAGGATAACGTTGGTCTGTGGAATTAGAGGAAAGGAAAGGAGCATCATGACACAGGGTAAAAGGGTGGCCCAGTGTCAAACATCTGTGGACTGAGGAGAACACCAGGGTCTGTGGGCTTGTGCTGGCTATCACAGAGACTAGATTTTGCATTTAGGATCAAACTGACCTCCTGTGTTCCCAAGAACATGCCTGGTAGTAGTGCAATCTACTGTGTGAGGTTATCATATTAATTGACTTTTTTCACAGTAACTGAAAGTGCTGGAATTAAAACTCATCATAATTCAGCGTTAGATTGAATTAGATTCAAAGGCTGCCTATGGTCATTAAACTGCTGGCTTTTTAAACCAGGTTATTGCTGATCATATTTGACCCTATAGACAACAGTATCTGTTCCTTTTAGTTTCTGTCACAACTTTCAGAAATGTTCTTTTGCATCAGTGACGCGCTTTGCTTCAGCTGTTTTTGTCTTCTCACCATTTAAAAAGTTGGGCATTAGATATGCATAACTATGGTTTCTCACTATTGTTTCACCCAGCAGTAGTGAAAAGTACTTTAATGTGAAATAAGTATGTATTTTTCTACAGTCAGCTTTATTTTACACCAGTTTCTACTTTCAATTATAAAAGTAAAATGAAGAAGAATGGAGTTCTTTTGCAGATACTCTGTGGACTTACTGGAATTTGAAAACTCCTCATTGAGTCAAAATTCACCATGGATTTCTTTTGTCCCTAGTCATGAACTGATGACCTAGATAGTAAAAGAAAGTAAATGCCTGCAGCAAATACAGTATGTGTTAGATATCTGAGTTTTGAGACATCCACAGGCCTAGACATTAGACTATCAGGATTTTCTTGTTAAAACAGCTTATTGAGAGTTTTGAACCTCTGGGACCATCTGAAATTATAGAAATGGTATCTGGGAAGCTTTTCCTTAAAAAATAATAAAAAGCCAGGTGGTTGGTATCTCAGACTAGGTTACTTGAGCTATCCAGGGTGTGTAGGACTTTTGTGATTTGGATGGTTAGGAGCAAAGGTGATTTATTATGCTGAGAAAGTAAATTCTTTGTTTTGTTTGGCTGACAGTCTCGTTGTTGGGGTTTTTTTGGATGGGCAAGAGAGATGAAAAAAGGATGTGGGAGGGAAATTATTTCTTCATTCATTTTATTCTCCTAATGAAAAAGAAACATTTTTGTTTGGTTAGTTTTTTTAAGCAGTCAGGAAAGGAGCCTTTGCTTATATTACAGACAATAAAGTTAATTCTTCTCTTCCCCTCCCTTCATCAGCTGCAGGGAAATCTTACATATAGAGTGTGGATATCCTCCTCCAAGTTAAAAATCCATTTCTGGAAACACTGTTCTCCCCACTCCCTTAGGGACTGCTGTGCTGTATACTTTCTCTGATTCCTCAGCATGACCAAAAACAGTGACAAGCAAAGCAATATTGGAAACATCAGGCTTTCAGAGGCTTTTATGAATCTGTCACACCGGACATTAGGACTCACACAGGGAAGTGTGCAACCTGTGTACAGGCAGAAAACAGGTTTAGAGTTCAGTCATGGGACTTAGGATTCCTACAGGTCAGATGTGCAAAAAAGCAGCACAAATCCTCTGCGTTCCAAGGTTCTTTCATGCAGACTCCTGGACATGTGAGCAGTTAACTTTATTTTTACTGTATTTATGTTTACTTTATAGTCATACAGAGAGATATTTCCATTAGTAAAGCATGAAAGGCCTTTTAATACACAAATATCCTACAGAAATCAAAGTATTATTTGTGGCAGGTATGTACAGTGAAGCAGAGCAACCCAGCTCCTCGCTGTGTTCAGTTTTCCAAACACTGAAACCCTCTCCATTTGGGGGGATGGGAGAGGGACTGGGGGGGGAAGTACATTTTTGTTCTTGAAAGTCTCTATTGGACCTTATAAATTTGATTGTACTTGGCATTTTTGATATTCCTAGTCACTTGCACACCACAGCAGCCACATGTTGTCACTTAAAATCTAAATATCGGATAACTGCTAACTGAGACTTTATTGTGTATCATGCTTATTTTAGGAATTACTTTTGTAAAGTAAAAATGACACTAACTCTAAAAGCATGTTTAATAAAACCTCAACAATCTGTATGCTGAGTTTGCACATATTATGTTCTCATAATCAAAAGAAAAATGTGGAATAAAAATAGTAGAGAAGAACAGTGCCCGTTTTTGGAGCCTTGAACAGATGTAAGTGATTAGAGCTTCTTGTTTGGTTTGCTTTGATTTTTTGGTCTACTTTTTGGAAGTTCTGTCAACTTCACTTTTGCTTATTTCACTTTGTTTGGATAGTTTTGCCTTACTGAGTTTCCTGTGATGCTTCTGGATATATGAAAAGTCTAGTCCAAATCACAGCACTTCAAAAATAATAATTTTTCAGTTCTTGGGTTTCCTCAACCCAACAGAGTACTTCTCTCTCTCCAGGTAATAATATACTCACAATTACTTGCTGCCAAGTTTAGATATTCACCACGTGCAGTAGTGTGGGACTAGCACACACATTGCAGGGTGTTATTCCAGACTCCTGTGTAATATTATGCAGGACCAAGTCTGCCTTCTTATGGTTGTCCTCTTTAAAAAGGAAAGAAAAAAAAGAGCTGCTTTCTTTCTTTATCTAGCTGTAAAATAATTCTTGCTAATATTCATGCTACACTGAGCAATTAATTGATTTTTTTTTTCCTCCTGAAAAATCGTTGTCTAACAAGAATCTATTTGGCAAGTGGTCACATAAAGATGGTTCTTTTATTTAACATGGAAGTGTGGGTGGTTAGTTATACTTGGATCTATTTATACTCATATTATTTTTTCTAACTCAGCAGCTTTGCTTTTGCCTCTGTCTGCTGCTGTTGTCAGTTGTCTGCTTGCCCCTGTGAGGCCTCCTGGTTCTGGCTGCATGGGGAAAAGTAAATTACACAGAGATTGAGGGGGAAAAGTGAATCAGGTTAAGAGTGAATAAAACTCGCTAATTTTGCAGGGAAAATAATGCTGTTAAAAAAAGTAAAACATGAGAAAGTAAAATGCTTTCCTGGTGTATGTCTTGGAATATTTCTAGTGCCACATGGAATTAATTGAATTTTGAAACTAGCCATGGAGATGCATATACTTAGGTAACTTTACCTTCCCTCACAAAATGTGAAGTTTGGTTCCTTGAACAAAATGATGATGGATCTGTAAGTTTATGGGGGTTTTGCATCATTGTTTTTCAAAGTGTCTATGCCATTCAGAATGTCTAGTTGTTGAAAGATGTTGACATGATGGCTTGGGCTTCTCTCTGCCATGCCACACATTTCAAACTCCGCAGATCTTGCTCTCAGGATCTGCATATATGAAATCCTTTGTCTCTTAGGACTTCTTTGAACTCTGGTGCCCAGTTTGAGCGTTTGTCTTGGAGTAAGACCCGATGCAAATCAAATAGGAAAAAAATTGCTTGTTCAGGGTAAAGTGTTGCCACAGGAGCTGCAGGTTGAAGCAATTTCATGGTGCCTAGTAGGTATTCCAGAAATGAGCGGTTCTGCTCTCTGGCAGACCTGTACACTGCATAGAATTAAAGATCTGTTTTTACCATAAGGCTATACAGTCATTGCAACATGACTTCTAGCAGCGTGCTGCAAAAACATTTTCCTACAGAGAAAATTATTGTGCAGTAAAGGAAAGATTGCCTTGAGGTAGAAAGTCTGCAAGCTAAGCAAAGCAGATTGCTGGGCTGCTGCAATCTTCCTGTGCCATTTTGGGCAACCCTTGAAGTTGTTCAGTTCTTCTTATTCAGCATTTCACGAGTTGTGGGACTGAATTCATACATGTAAAGCAGCCTGACACTATTGCAGCAAAGCTGTGTTATGCCACTTAGCCAAAGTGCAAAGTGTTATTACATCCTAAATCATAAATAGGCTCTTTTTTTGGTAGACAAAACAGTAGAGTCATATCTCTACTTTCATATTCAGGCCATGTCTAGGTGCTTATGATGGTATAATACCTGCAGGATCTAGCCCAGCTACAAATACTCAGAGATTTTCTGTGATTGTACAGAAAACCTCTATTTATCATTCAAGTTATATGCTGAAGCAATTAAGTGGTTTTAAGATTATTGTCCCTTGTGTTCAAGGATCTCAAAGGTTTTTAATAAACTAGGAATGTTTATATGGTAGGTACTTCGCATGGCTATAATCCTGGGAAGTTTTCATTTACAATGACTATGGTTAATGTGTTTCACTGAAGTACACTTTGCACACATCCTGAACTCTCAGTGTGAAGTTCTGGCATTACTGAAATCACTGTGAGTATTGCCACTGTCTTTCCTGAGACTAATGTTTCACCCTCTCCAAGAAAGTATATAGTGTAATTTATAGCAAGAGAGAAGCCTCTTTTTCATGTGCTTTTTGTTGCTAGTGTTGTTACTGCTTCACTTCTTGTTTTTATTGGCTTATTTGTCATTAAGGTGACTTTCTGCTAAGAAAATTCACGTGTTATCTGTCTTGCCAGTATATTTTGCATTGTCATTCTCAAATATTAGAAATTATGCAACTGGAGGTGACAGCTGTTACTCTGCTTTTGTCATCTAAAATTGAACACTTCGGTGGTGTAAGAGGTCGTCTGTTGTATCTGTTATTCTTGAGGTTAATAAATGTAGGTGGTTGTAACAGGTTTTTCAGTAGGAGGAGAAACCTTAACTTTAGCAATCCGAACATTTTAAGTAGGACATGGGTAGATAACTTTTAAAATTTGCAAAATCAGGAGCAGCTGGAGCAACCAGAATAAATCAACCTGTCATCCTGCTTTGCTAGTTATTTCCAATTCAAAAAGAGAAGGTGATATTTGGAAATGTTCACTTTTAGGATTTCAACTGTAGTGAAGCGTGTTCTCCCTACTTTAGCCATCTTAACAAAGGCCATTTCTTCCACTGCTGTGAATAAACAGTTCAAGAAAAAGGCAGTTCTTCGTCTTTGTAACATATACATTTCTTAGTCTGCAGTGTCAGTTTTACTGTGCTGCTCTGTCAATGAGTCTCAAATTCACCTTGAAGGATCACCCCCAGGGATGCCAGCTGAACCTTTGACCCTTCTGTTCTGACTGTCACCAAGGTTAACACATCATTACAGTTTGTGATGTCTGGAATACCTGCGCTTTTGGAGCCTTTATCAACCTACACTGTTTCACACAACTTAAACAGAAGTCTGTCTCTCGTTGCTTTTGCACAGAAAAACATTTATTGATTTTGGAGAATGAGTTGTATTTCTTCCTAATTTTGTGTTAAAATAGATGTGAAATTTTAAAACTTACAGATTTATCTCTGTTTTTCCTAAATTGCTAAAACAGTAACTATTGGCTATAGACAAAAGATGAGGAAGCATTTTCTATTAAAATTTGAAAATTGGCAAATTCATACCTGACGTGTTGCTTACAGTGCTGTGTTGCTACACGGTGCAAAAAAAATTGTGGTGAGAGACAAAAGGACAACATTAAATATTGGTTTTGTGGGATAAGTTCTAGCTACTGAGAGGTTAAGGGCCCTCTGTTAATTTGGAATTTTTTTATCAAGGTACCATGTTGGATAATTACCTGGTTATAATTTAAATGGAGTTTGGTTTGCTAACCTGAAAAACGGTATTTGCAAATATTTTTCTTGTCTGTGGCACTGATATGTAGCCAAGGGAACTCTTCTATAAGAGAAGCCCACTGACACAGATTTTCCACATATGTGTTACAATATTAAAGGTTGGACTCAGTGGTCTTAACAATTCTGTGATTCTAAATGTACTCTTAGTAGAGTTCTTTATTTTTTTCCAAGATTGTCCTCTGGTAAAACATGTAGGCCATTTGGTTGGCCAGACCTGCTTCTGGATGCTGTTAATGGCCATCAGCTTTGTGTTCATGAAATATAATGAAACCAATAGACATCAAAATCAGTTAATTCTATCTCCTATATTGTTTCAAAGGACTTCCACATTGGGGAATTGACATCACTAATGTTGAAAAGTCTTATAAGGTAAAGATGACCTATTTATTCTGGTACAGTGGAGAATGCCAGTGGAATTTTTGTTTCTGCTGATGGAGATTACTTTTAATCCCAAGCAGCCCACAGTCTAGTAGTTTTTACTTTTGTATTCGCTCCTTCTTACCTGTTACAAAATGCAGTCTTTAAAATAAGTCTACACACATTACACCTAGGTACCTATCTGCAGGATTCAAATGATATGCAAATTTATTCTGTGTCCACATTCAGCTGAGAGAGCTGAGATGATACTGGGACAGGGTTGTATCCCTTTTTGTCCTCTCTATAAACACTTTGAATAGTCTTTTAGGTAGCAAGCCTTAAATCACTCCTTTCAGTTAGATTTATCTTGTAGGTAACAAGTCTTAAATCACTCCTTTCAATTAGATTTATGTCATTTTCCTTCTCTTAGGCTTGTCTGGAAACTTTTAATAGCATAACAATTAGGCTAACTCCAGTTAGGTGTGATCCAATGGTTTTTCCCTGTGGAACTGTTTGAAGAGTAGTTGACAGTGCCACGAAAGAAGTTTCTGAAAAGGAAAAATATTGTTTATTTAACCACATCATTATACAGAAAAAGAAACACTCCAAGCCACTCTAATATCTATGTGCTTATCTGATTCATTTAGCATATGAAATTTCTTTCCAATGGAATTCCATATGTATACCTTCTTTCTTCCAAATCCCCACTTAATGAGCTTCTGGTCTTTTGCTCCTCAAGGAAGTATGCATCTCATTAAATCCCTCTTCCTGCTTTGGTTTTTGCCTCCTCTTATGTCTCAGGAACAGAGTTGCTGTTTGGGCTACAAGTTACCATTAGGATCATAAACTAATACCTTTGTGGTAAATTTCCAGGCAATTCTGCTATGGAATCAGTTTGCTGTGTGAGCAGAATGAGCCTAGATCAAAATCTAACACATTATTAAAGGCAACTTTAAATACAGCAAAGATGATATTTTAATATTCAGTGCATCAAAAGGCCTGCATGTCAGCTTGTTCTTTGCAGGCATGTTTGAAACCATTAGTAGTCATATCAATAATACAGCATATGTACTTCAGTTCTTACAGGTCTTTAACAAAATTTTGAATCTAATAGGATCTTCCAGAACTTCATATTCAGATATTTAAGAATATTAAAGCATTCTTCTGAAATATAGTAGAAATATTCGTGTTATATTCTACCAAACATTTCTTGCCAAATCTCAGATCTGGAAAAAGATGTAGTATTTCATTGCAATCCACCGAAAGTGAATCTCATCAAAGGACAAAACTAGTTAAGATTTTACAGCACTTTGGTCAAATCTGGAACTATTTGAAAGGCAAAGAGAATCATAAGAACACTATTTTTCCCCCCTCTTTATCAAATATTCAATGAAATTATTACTTTTCTGGTCATGATTGACTTTCATTTTCAGTAGAATTTGGCTTTCTTTTTTTTTCAAAAGTCAACAATATGACTGTCTTAGAAAAACTCTGTATGAAGCACTATTAGGGACTATAGTCCCTAATAGTACAGTGCAAAGGACAATGCACAGCTCATGAAGTCTTAGGTTAGCTGAATATTTCTTTTTTAATTTATCATACTGAAGGAGTTTTAGAACTTTTCCCCTTTATTTTCAGAGTTTGAAAACCGCGTTGAGAGTCTTCCACTAAAAATGAATTTTCAAGGGTAGCAAGTATCAATTATTTAGCTTTTCTGGACATAAATAAGTGAAAACAGTGGATCTATGTCCTCTAAGATGAACAAGGATGATATTTATTGGTAACAACATTTTCTATCAAGTTATACCTTGGAGCAGATGTCAGGGTAGTGATGTGACCTACTGTACTTTGTTTACATATTGCAGCAGTGTTTGATCCTGTTAATGTTTGTGTTGGAAAAGGAGGCAAGAAGACTCAGGAAGCTTATTGATAAGGTCTCTAGTTTGCATAAATGCTATCAGCATAGTCCTTAAAATACTGTCTTCCATGCCTGTCCAATTTTCCCTGGCGATCTTTAGTGTGTTTTTGCATCCTTTTCCTTACAACACAGAGTCTAAAATATTTTTCCTATAAATATTTGTACATATTTGGAGCACTGATTGGAGTCATAGAGTGTCTCAGGAGTGGTGAGTTCAGACCTTGGTGAGGCTTCAGCAGGGGGAAGCTCTTACATGTCCCCTTTGTAAATGGTCCCTGATGGGTCAGGATGGCACTTGGTGTATCCTGACAGGCCATGGGCTACAGGCAGCACCTTTGGTCAGCATTTGGGACCAGGTTTGGAAACTGGAATTGCAAACTCAACTACCTGGACATGTCAGTATGTCCGTCTGATAGGCAGAAGTGTTGACTACCACACACCTTCCCCAGCAGCAAAGGACTCCTAAATTTTGCCATCTGCTTTTGAGAAATTTGACCAGAATGTTACATTTTAAAAGCAAAAGTACAACCTTTTTTCCTGTTTGTCATGCTAAGTAGCTGGCAAAGAAACAGTAATGTTTTTAAAAGTTAAGTGTTTGCTTCAGACTCAATATTTGGATTTGTATCTGTTTTGGAAGCATAGTTTAGGCTCTTTCTGTGTTCTTAGGGAAGAAAGTTTACTGTGGGAATGCATATGCAGGTTTTAACTTCCTGTCACTGTCATAAAAAAGCTAATTCATACCAAACAAACTGAAATCTGATCAGGTAACACTCTAAGTTTTTTGTAAAGATTTCTTCTTATTCATTATGTGTTTTTACACTGCTCACCCAGAGACGTCAGAGCTTCTTATTTATGTTAGGATAGAACTAATTTAAAAAAACGGCATGCACACAGACACAAGATGAAACAAAAAGTGTGGAGTAATTTCAATTTCTCTGCCACTTTTGCAAGGCTGTTCCACCAATAACAAACATCAGAAAACAGGAGACACTGATTTCCACAGAACCTGGCCAGCTAGACTGTTGTTTGCTTTGCTTTGTAAATACAGATGGGGAAAGTGGAGCAGCTAGTGTCCAGTGTCCAGAACAGTTTTTCCCCCCCTTCCAGCCACATTTCTCTCTCCACCTTTTCCATTGGCGCAGTTTACCATACCCTTTTAGAAACAACAAAAATTGTACCAGGAGTTTAAACCCCACTGTGGCATCTGAGAAGAATGGCAAGAAACTACTGCAAAGGAAGCAATTATCCCAGCAGGGCTCCAGAGCCCCCCCTGAATGGCTCGGGCAGCCCCCAGCCGTGAGCAGACAAGGCAAGGCCAGAGGCACAGCTTTCCAGGCTTCAGTCTCTTCATTCCTTCGGGCTTTTCACTGGGCAATCACCTCCAGTTACACACTGAGCAATGGGCGGGTCGCTGCTCCAAAGGCGAGGGCCCAGTGGGAAGAGCCCAACTGGTAGGCAGCCTGTTCCTGCTGCCACTGGAGCCGTGTTTCCCAGTGTCCAGCCTTGCAGTAGCCCACAAACAACAACTGTGTGAGGGTATCATGGTTAAAGGATGGCAGTGAGAAACATGTGAACATCAGGGAGCAGCGATCCCAGTATGTGTAGAGAATGGGAACAGTGTGTGCTTTGTTCTGCTTGACTGCAACCTGTGCTGGCTTATTTTATGAGGAAGAGAAACTCCAAGGAGCTCCTGGCTTCACTGTCTGCTGCTAAAGATCAGCTTGTATTGTGTAATCCCCCGTGGCATCAGAGGGCTGAACATTTGTGAACGGACCCGAGATCTGCAGGTCATTCATTGCCTGTCGAGTCTCTCTGGAGGATCCAAAGTTGAGCACAAAAGTAATGATGCTGGGCTGCTGTGTGAGCCAGGGCAATTGGGGGATTTGATCTTTACCTCTCTGTGCATACATTCTCCTTTTTCTTTGTAAGTTTAAATTCTAGCATCTTCCAAGCAGGAGCATTTCTGTAGCTGTGATGTCTAGCCCAGTCGATTTTTCAGTGTTCCTTCAACAAAAATGAAGGTTACACTCAGATTTGCTTGTGATTGCCTGTGACTGCAGGCTTTTGCCTCAGTCCTGTAACACAAGGCTTGTGTGAAGACCACAGAAAATACAAGGAAATCTGTGATTTATGATTTGCATGTGCTGCAGTCACGAGAGCTGCAGTGATTGTTGACGGAAGGGTGAAATGTGGCAGATTAATATATGACTTTTGTGTTTAACCATTCATGAAATATGATCATTGTGGTGCATGTGTTCCTTTTTTTGACAGTGTTACACAAATGATGTGAAAGGTTTAATGTTTTCACAACTTTGTCTGACCAGTATAGTCCTTCTATAAAAGTTAGAGTTCTACTTAGGCTCAGTCAAAGATAAATGCAATAGAAACTTAACACAGATTTATATGCTCCTTTTGCAGCGTGGTCTCATTTCCATGGCATGTCATCTTGGTCAAAAGTCAGAGAATCAGTAGGGTTTTAGTTATGTTAGAAAACATTTTATATTTTTTCAAGGTTAGTTTTGCAGAATATTTGTTTATTCATAGTGTTTACTTGACGGGGCCAACACTCCTTTGGAAGTAAATTTGATTATAAAGTTTTGAAAGAAAATGTTTTGAACGAGAAGTCAAATATGTCTCAAAATATAAAACTGTCAAAACACAAACTTGGAAATGTATGAAAGAATCCACTGCGTTTTTGTCACCTGTGACTAATTTTATTTGCTTAGTTTGGTTTTCTGTTTATGTTCTCTGCCATAAAGAGCTCAGGTTTATCCCCAGAGGAACGCAGAAACTCATTCCTCCCTTGGGAAGCTGCTGTGCCAGCTCCAGGGAGGAAAGCTTTCACAGGCAATTTAGTGCAGGAAGTGCAGCAGTCACGGGAAGGATCCGGGAGCCTGTGATTTGCATCCCCTTCAGCAAGGAGCCAGCAGTGGGCAGCCAGTCTCAGAGGGGATGTGCCTTCTCCTCGAGACAAGTGGGAGTCTGAGCCAAAACTGCTGCATCTCAGAAGGTCACTGAATGACTGAAGCCACAGCTGAAAATAATGACCTACTGCACAGACCATGCCAAGAGAAAAGTTTTGAATAATTAATTTCTATTTCTGTCCTCTGTTCTCAAACTGTGACCATTTTGTTGTTGTTTCACAGTTGTACTTTTAACTCTAGGAGAACCTTGGGTTTGCATGTTGAAAGCCTTTCATTTTCTTGTGGGAGCTCATGGTAAAAGAAGACCTATGAACTCCTACTTCAATTCTCTTGGTAACTCGAGTCCTGTCAGAACAGTTCCCTATAGAAGACCCTATATAAGGACCTTGAAAAAGCTCATATTTTAGAGCGGTCACTGTGAGAGATCTACACTCTGAAAAATATCTTTCTTCAGATTACAAGTTTTGGTGAAGTTTTATCTATCCATGCTTCTAAACTTTGAAGTTGAAAGTTAGGACTCTGCTGTTGAAGACTCGGGCTCTGCACAGCTCCTCTTTCCTTAGTGGAAAGTAGGAAATTTCCTCTTGATGAAATGCACCCCATGATATACAGTTGTCTTAAATCCATGTCGTTGTTCTGACAACATTAACCCCAGCCTTAGAAGAGTAAGACAACTTGGGTAATGCCTACAATGACTGTTAGGAACTGAAATGCCCTCAAAATTACCATCAGACTCCATACCCCCCTGAAATGGCATGGTAGTTGTACTCCTCCCTCCACCTCTGATGCTGTCTGCAGGGTTTAGGAACGCTCTGCACTGTGCAGAGTTACTGCAGAGTTGGGTCTGGTCATGTAAATGGGCCTTTGGGCTCCCTGGAGAGCTGATACAAAACCACCCTTGGCCTCATCCATGGAGACTTTTTAACACAGCCCCTCAGAGTGACCTTGGCTTGTCTTTTGCAGCATGAGTACTCTCAGTAGGAAACGGGCTGCTAAATTCCTCTGGAGATTTGGGTTATGTAGTTTCTTTTTTGGTTACCAGGTAGGATTTTTTAATATGTTTTAAAATGTGTGGTTTGTTAGTATTATTTTTCCATATTACATTTGTGATTCTTTAGGTAACGTAACTAAAAACTGAGAGATTCTGTGTGGCAAATTAACCCTGGCTGGTCGGAGATTTTGTCCTTGGAGGTGTGTAAATAACACAGTAGTGGTGATGCTTAAAAGAAAATTCCTATGTAACTGATACTTCAAATCATCTGACTTGCTAAAGGGGAGAGAAATGAAGACATACCAGACATGGAGTTCAGTTCAAGTTCACTTTTATTTCTGATTTCAATCACTGATTGCAGTGAAAGCTACCTATGCACCAGTGCATCCAGGGCAGACTCATACATGAGGTTAAATTTTCAGTTTTACAGAAATGCTGTAGTTGTCATTACAGACATGTCATTCCTATGTTGAGCCTTCTTTGGGTGTTGCACAAAGATTGCTAGTTCCATATATTTTTTTAGTAACCCATGGAATGTGACTTATGTGTTGCCCATGCGTTGAGTTTAGTGCGTTTTTTGTACTCAGTAAATAACACTGTGAAAAACAGTTTCGGAGGTGTTGTGTGTCCTTTTTTTTTCTTTTTTTTTTTTTGAGATCTTTGTAGAGCAGATTTAAGGCTATGAAGATAGTTGTCACATGCTTCAGTTATGGGATTTTAATCTTGGTTTGCAATAAGAAAGGAAGTATTACATAGTAGATGTTTTGTATTGTAGCTGTGAAAGCGTTCCCGGGAAATATTTTCCTGGTTCATATATTGTCATATAAACGTAACTGTCTGTTCAGAAATTAATTCTGACTAATGTGAGCCAATATGGATTATTTTGAATTAAATCTTCCTTTGTGATTAACAAAAGCCAAATGTTTGTAGAAAGTTCAATTTGGGATCATTACAATTTTAAAACTTCTGAAAATTGTATATGCTGAAGTATGGATTTTTCTTTTCTGAATTTGATTTATGACATTTTGCACATATCTTGGCTGTTTCCATGATCTTGTTGGGTGAAGTATCAAACACATATGGTAATTCTGATATTTGATGCCTTGTGATAATGGCAAGGGCTGAATAACTCAGCTGCCTCTGAAGTCACCAAGCAATTCAGGACACAGATAAACCTTAAGCCTTTGTAGATATCCATCATCTTGTGGTTACAACCGTTAATAATGAGGCCATAAAAGTGAGAAAGGGAGTCTTAGGAGCGGACTTGAATCTGATTCTGACTCTGATGTATCCTATCTGGATTGGCAGGGGTGCCAGAAGCAGCAGCTTGAGTCTATTGTCATTTTATCTACCTTAAAAGCTCTTTCTTTTTACGTAAAGCAATCTTACTATGCATTTTGTACCGTCCTTTAGACTCTACCATACAGACCAACAAAACAGTCTTGCAATACTGATAGGCCTGAAGGTAGAGGGGAACAATTGACTTGCACTTTGTCATGACAGATTTACAGCACAGGAAGACCACTTGAAAGAGTGTTTCAGACTACTCTCAAATAGAATTTTTTGTGTGTTTGATCTGGAGGAGGCAGCATGTACCTTCCTGGGGTCCCAGAGAATGGAACGGAAAGCAGGACAGACTCCTCTGTCTGAACTTTGAAGTTAAACAAGAACAAACTTTAATCATTGGTGAAGACCTGTTCCAAACATGTTTTGATGTCTAGTGTCTGATATTTAAGCGTGCTATAATAGAAAGGGAAGACTGCCGGGGATTCACAAAGCTTGGAACAAAATACAAATTTTTAAATAAAAATTTAAGATGGATAGTCATTTATACTCTTTTTTTTGTTCAACTTTGTTGAAACTGCAAAGTTCTCTTCTATTGCTGATATTCCATGCTTTACACTCCATGCTGCAAGTCATTTTATGGATATTTTGGGATGCTAGACCACCTAAAGGAAGATGAGAAAACTCTTTGTTTCTTAACTAAGAATTAAAACCTTCATTTTACTTGGTGACACTATTAATTACAATTACCTGTACTCAGCTTGTTCTTTACTGTTTTATTGTCATTTATAATTAGGTGGTATGCTTTTAAAGCAAAGACCGTGTCTGATAGGTTAATATCACATACCCATCACTCTCCATTTAAATAAAATGTATTGTCATGTATGCTGTATTGTAAAAGACTGAAATAGATGAAATTTATGGTATCACATATGCAGAAACCATGGCTATACAAACAGAGGTCAGTATTTCATTCTGTAGTCTAAATTTCATTTTCCTTTGGATTAAAGTTTGCTTTAGAATTATTTTGCAATAGACCAGATTTCATTTCTTAAATAGAACTAAACTAGGAGCTAAAGGAAAGCTTAAAAAAAAAGTCTGTCACCTTTATATTTGGACTTCTCAAGCATTTCTCTCATTGCTTCATTCTGTCTCATATTTCATAGCACATTTCTGTGAAAAGTAAATGAATCACCCACATATATAAAAATATTTCTTAACACAGACAGATGGATATGGATTTATACATACAAAAATTTACGCTCATATACACAACACACATAGGTATATAAAATATGGTCTTAGAATAAGAATAAATGTGTGTACAGCTATACTGAGTACTTGGTGGTATGTTGTAGAACCCTTGGGTAAGTTTTTATGGATTTGATTTATTGGCTGACTGAGTTGATTCATTATTTGTATATGATTTTTTGCTGCTGGGTGGCCATAATTTACAATTCTGGACCTAGTTAACTCTGTGGGTGCCTCGAGATTTCTGTATGAACATCTCTGACTATTGTTTAAAGAGATAAATGAAGTGGACTTGCTTGAATGAGCAATTTACTCATGAGGAGCAAAATGTGGTCAGGCAGGCAGGTCATAGATAATAGCTTTCAATAAGTCTTTGTAAGCCACCATACTATCATACGTTCTCTCAATGTGCAGAGGATAATCCATACATGTTACAGGCAACTGAAGATCACCTGTGATCACAATCTTTTTCTCTTATTAGAATTCAGTGCTATTCTTGTATTACTTGCAAAGCCCTGATAGATCTGCTGGTAGGCACAGGACAGAACAAAACCCTGAAGAGGTGTGAAAAGTCAAAAAGTGGCTTGGCTTCATTTCGGTATAAAGGAAACACGACAGGCACTTTCAGAACTGGACTGAAAGCTTTGGCAGTTCAGCAGAGTGATTCTTTTCCCATGACACACAGCATCTACCAGAGTAGTGTAATAAAACTGTTTGCTGTATCTTGTTTATGGGGAAGAAAGGACTTGTATCCAATATGGTAACAACTCTTCTGGAGTTTTGGGGTGTAATGGCACGCTACCTATCCCTTTTTCAAGCCATTATACCATTTGCTGCTATAAAGTCCAGCTAGTGTATTCTGGGGCAGGGGCAAAAATATGAGAAGAACCAAAGCACTCCGATTAAAATGCCTTCATTAACTGTTAAGTATCCACAGACTGTAATTCGAATTTGCAGGATTTCAGATACTGTCCCCAAAAGTGATTTGAGTCTTTCCTGCTCTAAATGCTGGATATGAACTGGACTTACTGAACATGAGCTTAGTAAGACAAAGAAATGCAGCAGTGATTCTTTATGTGTTCCTCCCAAATTTCACACGAATGTGTCTCATTGTGTCCTTTCTTGCTTAAAACCATTGGTGTACAGTCCATAGGTATTTCTGGGGTTTCCTGTTGCGAGGAAAAGTGGCAAACATTGCACACAGACAGCGTCAGTTTGTCATAGCTGCAGTTTTCATTTGCATTGTCTCGTTAACAAACAGAAGGGCTTGATCAATTTTACCAAGATGGTGGGTACTTAATTGTTAAAATTTAATGAAAAACTTTAGTAGTTACCAACCACCCACCAGCGGAAGTTTGCTTTTTTTTCTAGCCATCTGTGGCCGCTGCAGTTACAGGCGTGTAATTCCACATCCACTTGTGGTACATTTTATTGTGGCTGTGTAATTCATCACAATTCCATGTGGCATAACCATCACTGTAGCTAAAGTTCTAAACATTACTTACATTTTAAGAAAAACAACCAACCAAACAGAAGATCAGCGAAGTAAAACCCTTTGCAAATGCATTCAGAATTCCATCTTGGAAGCACAGCTTCCTCCAGTAGGCATGTCACATCTTAGGAAGTCTTCCTCAACATCCAAGAGGGAATGTTTCCTCTGCCTCTTCTTCCTTATCTAAATCTCAAATAACTTGGAAGAAAAGCAACTTTCAGTGATTTTTTTAGCTGTTCATGTGTTTCTGCTTTAATGCTGCTTCTCTCCATCTATGCTTTGAAGAGAGTCTTGTGGTGATTCCTACAAGAAGTTCCTAGGATAGCTCTTGCTGGAGGTTACAATTTCTGCAAGAAATGCAGTTGTGTCATATTGTAATGGATTTGAATGGGATTTTATTAAGTGATAAAATAACAGAGAAGCACGAATGCTACTGAATGTCAGTGGGACTTAGAGGACATATGAAAATCACTGCTTTCAGTTTACACGGGTTTGAAATCATCAGATGAGTTGGTAAATTCCTGTGATATGTAAATACATTTCTTTGTTAAATCCAGTGCATTCATTATTGATATACATGAAAAGTATATATTTCTGCATGTGTATCTCGATATACAAACACCACAAGTAGAAATCTTTCTAAAACTGTTTTTTAAAATTCCTTGCATAGGTTAATTGGAAAATAAATCACTTTCCGTGATGTAGGGAGCTGTAAAACAGTAATAATTATAGATAGACTTCTAGTTATATTTTACATTCCCTTCTCCTGCTTGCCAGTTCAGGCAGTCAGCAACCTAAAAATTCACGTAGATTCTTGAAAAATGTGTATTTGCAGGTCACCCTTATTTTTTTCGTTCTTCATGCCTCAAATCCCCACTGAAATTTCGTCTTCCTGGATGATAAAGGACATTTCTCTTCTGTTCTCCAGCAGCGAGTGCCAAAGGCAACGGGATGAAATTTGTATGCAACACTATCTGCGTTACACGTGCACGTTCATTTATCTCAATAACTGACTGTCATCTCCGCGCGCCCACATCTTACAATGATAATAAGAGCCCAACGCTGCTCAAGATGTCAAATTTTCAGGGATAGATTTCTAGCTGCAGGCAACTCCGGCTAAATGCCTCATATTGAGAACACTCTCCTCCTTGTCACTGACCACATCAGACCCTTTCATGTAGCTACATATGTGGCTTTTATTTGTTGCGGACTTCCACCCCTGCCTTGAACTGTGGTGGTTTTCACAAGTGATTTGACTCTTAAGCATATGTTCGCTTCAAAATGTAGTTAATGCAATTAAGTAACATTTTTGTGTGTTGAAGTAACGTATTCAGCTGCCTGTACAAATTTTGCTGCGTTTTGGTGAACTTTGAAACTTGTTCAACCCTTTGGTCAACAAAATGGGAGAATAAATAGTTTTAAAGGAAGATCAGATATTTTCATAGGCGTTTAATAGGTATTTTTATATAACATAATAAGATTTGGAATCACAGAGGGTAAGTATGTTTTCTGATTTGGGGGTTATTTGTATTCCGTTATCTTCCAAAAGCTGAATCCAAAATTAAGAGCAGAACGTTATTCATTTCCCAGTAAGAATTTAATTGCTTCTGCCCATCTGCTTATCAGCCTTTAAAATTACTAATTTAGAGGTGAAAGAACTAAAGAATAAAGAATTTCCTTCACTTCCTTAAGAAATGAAAACGAAAACAAACACAAAATTCATAAATAATAATGAGCACAACCAGCAGTAGGATAGCGTACACATATTTCTTGTCAAGAAAAAGTAATTCCAGCACTTGATGTGAAAATGAGATTTATGTCTAGTACTAATTTTTACTCTCCACCTGATCGTATCAGTACATGGGAAGGGATTGTAGGTTTTCTGGTCAACAAGCATTTAACAGGCTGTTGAACAGCCAGTATTACATTATGGAGAATGAAAAAAAAAAGAGTAATGGTGTCCAATTCTGAGAGGTTTTAAAATACTGATATAAAACTAAGAGGCATATTTTTTTTATAAGAGAAAGAAGTTGGGCTAATACTAATATTTTTCACTTTTTTTTGTATGGTTTGGAAAATCACTGTTGGTTCCTTTTGTTTCATTATCTGTAACAAAATATTTTTCAAGTCGATATTATTAAGTCGATAATTCATATTAAGGTATTTTTATCATTTTTACTTTGTCCTAGATCAGAGGAGGGAAGCTTATGATCACATACACAAGAAAGAATGATGCTGGAAAATACGTTTGTGTTGGAACAAATATGGTTGGAGAACGTGAAAGTGAAGTTGCGGAGCTCACTGTTTTGGGTAAGAATTCCTCCTTTAAGACTTTCTTGATGAAAATGTCCAATTTTAATTTTTCCTACTAAGCCTTTTATTAAAGGTCATTCTCATCTATTGAAACTGTAGAAAATGTTTTTAGCCACGGTTGTGTTCTAGCAAATGGGAGGCAGTTAATGGCTCTTCAGTCCACCTGGAACTATTTTTTATATCAGAAGACACTTCCATACTTAGTTCTCAAACTGAAAAAATTCCAGTGTCCGCTGATTGGATCAGTATTGTAAAATAATAGCGAAGCAAAAATGTTAAGAAGCAGAGGATTAACTTTTCCATCTTGCTGAATAAAATCAGAATTATTCTGAGTTTCTATTTTAAATAATTATTCTTTCATTTGTAGTTGTGTGTACTGAGTACAACAGGTCTACTTATTCAAGTGATCCTAATGATGGTTCCTCTGAGCATCAAAAAATATGTTTTCATTCAAGATAACTGAGCTTAGCTGAAAACTACATTTTTTGCTGCTATTGCAGAAATAAAGCTTTTACTCCAAATTCAATGTCAGAATTCTTCAGCATGGAAAAACTCCCTCATGTTCACTGCAGATGCATCTTTGGTAGTTTTCATTCAAAATATGTCTCATTTTACTTTAAAAGAGGGGAGGCTTGAAGTAGCTTAATTGTTTCTGGAAAATAAATAGATGTTTTATCACCACAGGGTGAGAATACCCAAGGCATGGTTCATAGCACGCTTGTTTCCATCACAGCGCTGCTGCAGCCCTTGGTTTTTTTTGTTGTTATTTTTCAGGATGTGAGGCAATGACCTGAAGTTGTGTCAGAGGAGGTTTAGGTTGGATATTAGAAAAAGGTCCTTCACCCAGGGTGTGGTTGGAACGTGCTCCCCAGGAAGGCAGTCACAGCACCAAGCCTGACAGAGTTCAAGAAGTGTTTGGATGATACTCCCAGGCACTTGGTGTGACTCTTGGGAGTGTCCTGTGCAGGGCTAAGAGTTGGACTCAATGATCCTTGTGGGTCTCTTCCAATTCAGCATATTCTGTGATTCTGTGGCTGGTTTTTGATTTGGGGATTTTTTTAAAATTCATGGTTAATAGCTGTCCTGTCAGTCTTTGGCACTATTATTTGCCTTCACTACTTTGTAGGAGTTAGGACTCAGGCAACTTGAAGATGTGTTCAGAGTTCTATGTGAAGCAGGGGTTTCCATAATAAAAATGAGGTTGTGTGCCATCTTGAAGTTGTTCAAACTGAATATCCAAGGAAGATAGTGGTGTGTAACCCCTTAGAAGCTAAGGAATACTTCCTGTAATCCACTGCACTTTTTTGGTTTTGTTTTATAAAGACTTCTGAAGCACTTCTGGAGGAAGTTTGTTGTCAAATAGACTTATAGAACTTCCAAACAAAATCTAAAATTGAAAGTAAGTTGTAGTTACATGAGTGAAGTCCTGACACCAGGCTCCTATTTAACTGTACCAGTTAATAGCTCATCACCAGTCTACTACCAACCAGGGGATCATGGCATGGACTATTTGGTAAACTAGGCTGAAAAAATAGTACTCTTGCTAAACACCCATAAGAGAGAGACATTGCATCAGAGGTCTGCCTGGCTTTTTCTTCATTTCATGTTCCCTTCAAACATATTTCTGATTTTCAGCCTGGGGAAACTAGTGAGGTTTTGTTTTCAAACAGGACAGTAAAGCTTTGAATGTCTTACCGGTCTGTGTCTAGAAATCCTTAATACACCTTATTCTTTCAACTCAGACTTGGATACGCGTGAAAAAGCACGAGAAATATGCTGACTTCATATATTAAAATATTTCTACATAAATCTTCCGTTTATGGGTTTTGGTTATTTAGAAGTTGAACTTTTGCTTTTAGGTTTCTGCTTTAGATCAGAGGGAGAATGCCAGAAACTGTAATATTAGACAGTTTCAAAGTGATCCTTGCTAAGCTTTCCTTGTATGTACCAAATAGTCGTGTGACAAAGATAGATACTGAAATCAGTGCTGATTTCCCTTATCCGTTTCTGCATTTGAATAAGAGTGTTATGAATGGGCAGACAAAAACTCATGGAAGTCCATTAGTCTTCTTTTAGGAGACTGATCTAGAGAACAATGTGCCTCTTGTGGGTTTTGCAGTCAGGCAGCAGTCCTGGACTTACCAGATCAGTCTTTTTTCTCTTGCATAATTAAGTTGAATATTTTTCCCCAAACTATTCTTACACTGAGGTTTAATCCTAAATGTTCTTTTCTTGCATTCAGGTTTCAGGTTTTTTCAGCACCTACAAGGAAGGGGCCAGGGCAGGGGGAGTTGTCTGTGTTTGTGTCGTTTTAAATTCACAGCTACATTCTGTAGATCTCTGTTTTATTTCTCACATCTTGTATATGAACCTAGTCTAGAACTGACAGCTTAAAGATCAACTTGCTATTTAATTTAACATTATTTCCTAATATTGCCAGCAAAGTTAAGTTTTCTACAGCATAAGTGTCCAGCTGGTCTAGACATCCTCGAGAGTAAAGGAAGCTTTTTTAATAGGGCTTTGTTCAGTTCACATTTCCACTTCAGTACTTTTTGAACCACTCACTAAGTTTTTATAATACTGAATCTCTGTATCTTTATCTGCAAAGTCAGAGTAATATTTAGAACTGCCGTTTTCAAACACAAATGTGACACATGAAGAGAATGGGCTTGTCTCTTTATCCTTCTGTCTGGTGCTTTTGTACTTCTCTGAGAAATTTGTGACGTATTTTTGGGTATTCGCACTTCCTGATGGTGCCAACAGCTTCAGACTCTTCCAGTTTCAAGGAGATGATATTTATATCTTTAATAAATGCAAGTCAAAACATGCAACTGCCTTCTCAACTCCCTCAGAGCTTTCACAGGTTTATAGGCAAAATGGTCATCTGCCTCAGGCAGAACCTGCCAAGTACTCTCCTGTTAAACCTTCCCTGCACTCTGCAGTTAAACCTTCCCAGTTCTTTTATGGACATACTGTTGTCATCTGGTGCTGCTTTTTTAGATGGGTAATCATTCCTGGAGTATCCCAGAAATTGTTTAAAACAGTTTTTTTCCTTGTGAGTGTGCAGACCTTATTACACTCCAGCCTGGTGTGGAACTATGAAAATATGAATAGCCCGGCACCATAAAACTTTGAACCCTGTTGCAGGTAGAAGAGTGTGTCCATACCTTTCCTGAAATTTGCAGCTAATATCTGGGATGCCAGAATAGCACAGCCTGTACTGAGATCCCATTTTGTTTCAGAAATTCTGAGGACAAATATGCAGCAATTAATCTGACTCTGGCGAGCCAGGACTTGGATCATCCATGTCCTGCAATATAAGTCGGGGATAACAGCAATTTTTATGAACAAAAACTACAGAGAAGACATTCTGGGTTATTTTTTGGCTTGCTTTACTTTATATGTGCTAGTGAAAGAAAATGTTGCCTTTCTAACTTAGCATTGGAAGTTCTTGCATCGAACACTTGGTGCTGCTGACACCTGCAAACAGCTTCCTAGAGATACTGTGCTGGGCCTTACTTAGCCTTCAAATTTAGAGGCTCCACTGAGACAAAACCTCCAGTGAGACAATGTTTGGTTTGTGCCTTCTGTCTCTTTGAAGCAGTGCAGCAGATGAGTGGTCCTTTGAGTCATTGCAGCTTTCTATCTGAGGATGGACGTGTATTTAGAATTTGTGTTTAGATTGTGTTTTCCTTTAGCTGTATTAGCTGTGACAGGGATGTGTAAGAAGTAAGAAGTCCCTGCTTGGATCCTGAGCCGCTGTGGAGAGTGGCTGCCTCGTGCTGAGGTCCACAGTGCTGGCCATCTGCAGGGCTACAGATCTGCTTGGGGCTGTGAGCGAGAAAAGCGGCAGCCGAGGCACCTCCATCAGATTTGTCACTCTGCTCCCCTCACTCTGACAGCCACAGTTCAGTGACAGCTGTGATTCAGACACAGAACTGCTGGATTAATCCTTTTTTTTTTCTTCTCTTTCCCTTTAGAGAGACCATCTTTTGTGAAGAGACCAAGTAATTTGGCAGTAACTGTGGATGACAGTGCGGAGTTTAAGTGCGAGGCAAGAGGTGACCCAGTCCCTACAGTAAGGTGGAGGAAAGATGATGGGGAGTTACCAAAAGCAAGGTACAATACATGGAGTTACGTTTTTATGACATCCAGCTTGGTGTATGATGTGGCCACTCAACATTTGACAGCCAAAATTTCTTTTTCATGAATAGAGAAGGCCTGTCTTGATCTAAGAAGACGTTTCTAATTAGCATTGCACTCTACTTAAGGTTACAATTCGTGTTGAAACTTAAGAACAGCCTCTTCTCAAGTTTTTTGTTGCAACAACACATGACAAAAAATAACCCAGTTCAGTTAGTAATATCAGATACATGTTAATTCTTCACCTGAAGAGACTTTTGTGATTACTAAAAGTTTTGAAGATCGTATAACAAATAGTAAAATAGATCACAACATCAAGAAGTATATATTGGAATTGCAATTGGTATAAAATGTAGTCTGGTAGTGTAGAAAGCTGCCTTGGTTGTACATGTTTTTGTCACCAAGTTTCCAATTAACTGTTTTTTCTGACATTGCTTTAGTTCAGGACAAAAAGTAAAACACCTTATTAAAAATAAATACATTCTCTGATAAGTAGATGGATGGACAGATAGATACATACAGACATACATAAATAGATGGATTAATTACTTATTTACTTACTTTGAAATTCTAATTATCAGTTTTAGAAACTATTAGGGGAGTGGACTGAAAAAAGAAACCCTTTAACAGTTGACTTCAGCCATCCAAATCCAACTTCCTATTAGCCTAGTCTATAGCTTTAATAAAAACTACATAATTTTTAAGAGAAAAATCTACTTACCATAAATAGAAACACATTGACTGCATTATACAAAGAAGCAAAAAAGGTGATGAAAGGAGAGAAAGTGGTAAAAGGCCACATTGTTCTTAAAAAAAAAATAATGAATTGTGATTTGTCTTGACTTTCAAGCAATTCTGATCTTCTTGAGTAGAATATTTTCTTTTCGACCATATTAAAAAAATCATTCAGATGGAAAAATTGTAGGGAGAATAACTACTATTGTATTTACTTGTTAAAAGTATTTTAGCAATAAAAATGTTCTGTGTTAGGGCTTTGCAATTGTAGTATGCTGGTGAAATTCTGCTGTCAGTTAACTCATGTTGCAAATAATATCAGAATAAAGTTTTCAAATATTTAGATATATTTTGTTCCTAAAACTTTATTTTGCATTATCAATTTATGTGTTTATACTTTATTCCCTTATGGGAAATACAGCAATAAGAATATTTGAGAGCAAACCCACCATACCTTTACCCTTTGCAGAAATTGTACAAAGTTGCATTATTCCTATTCATTGTTTATTACTATGTGTATTTAAAGATACGAAATCCGTGATGATCATACCTTGAAAATCCGGAAAGTTATGGCAGGAGACATGGGATCCTATACTTGTGTTGCAGAAAATATGGTTGGAAAAGCTGAAGCATCAGCAACCTTAACAGTTCAAGGTAAGAATGTTTCTTTGCAAAATACTAGAATAAAGCTGATTTTTTTGCACAACAGCTTTATAGAGTTCCTGTAAACAAACTGCTTGAGACTGTACACAACTATTAGAGTTGCAACTTATGCAGGGACTCTCTGCTGTATTGTAAAAAAAAAAAGTGGAAATACAAATTTGGCTTGAGTTGTATTCTGAGGAAATGGAAACACTTCACATGTAGGATGTTTTTGTGAGCAATCTTTACAGTATTGGGATGGGGATGTTTTGAATTTCAATTCTTCAAGTTCAGAATCATGTCACTTGCAATCTTTGTATCTGAAACCCTAACAGAAAGAAGAAAGTCAATTTTTTCAATTAAATATAGTAAAGAAGCGGCGAATGATGAATCTGTTTGTGTATTTTTTAATACAGTAACCCAGACCACTGGAATTACTGTTGGTTTTTTCATTATAAAAGCGTATCATGGCACTACTGGCTCTTTGTAAGATAAAAATTCAGTGGAACTCAGTGAACTAATATGTATAAAAATCCTTCATTGCCTTTATATACACAATCCAGATGTTCACTATTCAGATAATCCCTCTCTTCCTTTCCTGGCTAGCAGACAGGCAATGATGTAATCCTAATGCTTTTTTTCTAGGCACTGATGGTTCTTCTGTCCTTTTCCCTGTTCAGTGGGAATTAGTCATTATGGAGTTCTGGGGAAGGATAGGCTTAAAAGTATTTTATTTGGTAACAGGCCTCTATTTTGACACATTTACTGTAACAGGAAAGGTCTTGTCCTTAACCTGCTTTCCTTTTTCCAACAGAAACATTTGGTGTCCCTCTGTTAGGAAAATGGGAATTCTTTTGTTGAAGTTCTCATAAAACCAAGAATTTTTAGATGTTCTGTTTTGTTAGTCACCGTGATGTTTATACATCAAAACTGATACCTTATGTTTGTAAAATAACCAGTTCTTATGGTCAGTGTTGCAGAATAAAAGATGAACATGTAAGCACTAAGCACAGTTTATTTAAAAGAAAAAGGCTGAATTATTTTTTAAATCATGATTTGTTCTGAAGATCATGTCTTGTATCAGCTGTTAAACCTGTAAAATGGTAGTATTAAGAAAATTTGCTTTATGACTGGTTGAGCAGTTATTTTTCTGGAAATAAGCTATTGGTAACACTAATCCTTCATAGTCCTATTCAAAATAATAAGCAAACACGTTCTTGTAATCCTATTTAGGTTAATGGTGCTAGTAGATATAAAATGACTTAAGTATGTAGATGTTAGAGTCAAGTGAGATCTTTTTGATAATAAACTGGTATTTTTAAGGAACATGATCATAGATTAAGTCCTGATTCAGCAAGATTCTAATTTTTTAAGTAGTTGTATTACACAGTAGATATTCATGTTATAACAGCTTTGCTCTGAGGATATTGTTATGGGATAATTTGTTTCCCAGTGTGAATGGATTACCTCCTGAGCCATTTGTCTGCACTAATGCCTTTGTAGAAGGGATTGATGTGAGAAACTGCAATGTGTAAGGCCAATTTGTAGTTGGTAATGTAGTAAATAATGATCAAAATCCATTTATTAGCGTATCCAAGAGACCGAGTTGTATGGGAAGAAAAAAAGTACTCCTCTAGAAAATGACTTTTTCACATTTCTCCTTCTTTTTCTGCCTTCTCCTCTTCTTCCCTTCGCTTCCTGTGTTTAAAATGCTTATTTTTTTCCTTAAGGGTCATCTTCTTGACTTTGTTCCATCTAGAGAGGTAGTTTTGATCTTGTTTCAGTGCTAAGCTGACATTGTTCTGATCGCTTGCGGACACACAGCTCTTTGAGGTTTTGTTTTTTGTGGGTTTTTTTGAAAGATTTTATGATTTTTTTTTTCCCCTTGGTGATTGAAGGAATGCAAATGACAAGTCTTTTCTGCACTTTTGGTAATTGTCACATGATCTGTTGACTGTGGAGTTTAGTAAATGTCTGTTCTGCTGTTATTTTTGTTACCTATTTGTAAACAGAGGGCTCTGCTGCAAATCACAGCCTCAGAAGTTACAGCTGCCACTGTGCGGTCTGGTTAAATTCATAAAAGGGCAATGAGAAGGTTGGGCTTGGTTTTGGGGTCGTGTGGGTTAGGGTTTTTTTGTCTTGGGTCTTTGTTTTGGGCTTTTTTTCCCCTTCAGTAACTCGGCAACAGGCTGTGGTGTTTTCATACCAGACCATATGCCGGAGAAAGAATATGAGAGTTGTTAGTGGTGCCCCCTGATGTGTGTCCATGCTAGGAAAGGGGCAGTTGTCACCTGTCAAGTGTCTGCACAGTGGAAGTGCTCCACTGCAGTGAAACGTGGCACGCAGCAGACAGGGCTCCTGATGACACTGCTCAGGCTCAGGGCTGGTAAGCACTGCTAAGAAGAGGACATATCTCCTTCTCTACTCATCATTTTTCAGGCCTCAAGCACTGTGGTTGACCCGTGTATGTTCTGTCCCATGCAGGGTTATCTAGGGTGTTAAAAGGCGGAGCGTGCAGCACCAGAGCTAATTGAGATACCCAGGTGTCAGGGAGGTGTTGATGTAACAGGGCCAATAACCAACCTGGTGTCTCGGCAGAGCTGCCCTGGGCCTGGCAGGGTCCTTTCCTCCAGCTCAGCTCTGACCCCTTGGGATGCAGGTACTGGAGTGCCTTGTGCATGCCCTGCAGGGCTCCCTGTCTGGGGAATGCTGCACAGCTCTGCCTCAGAGCTGCTGAGTGGGCCCACACTGTGTCCCTGGACTAGGAACTGTCAATTTGGATAGTTCAACTCTCCCTCTATATATAACAAACTCTTAACTGTAGAAAATACAAAAGAGGGGAGGGGATGTAAATTCCATTTGAATGTTCTTCGTGCTCATCAGTAGCATCACAGATGCTCGTTGTTGGAATCACTGTTTTCCTCTATACAGACTCCTAACTTTGGGGATCGTGTTTCCTACATGAAGTACAGATGTTGCATTCTTATTGCAACTTCAGCCATGTTCTTAAACTAAATTTGGAGTTCTGTATTAACACGGAACTTTCAACCTTTCACTTAAGTCTTTTACTGTTACTGCTTAGAAGCGTTTCCATCCCTGAAACTGTGAAGTTATCTTGTTTTCTCCTTGGAAAATAAATGGTTAAGAAAATGTCATCCTGATGTTGTTTGCATTTTCCTAAAATTAGAGAGACTCAGTCTTCTGTTTTCATTTTGCAACAACGTGTACTGCATCTATAAGGCATCCAGAGACGTTGCTAAATACATGTGGAAGCATTTCATTCAGGAGATGATTAATTATTAAATAAATACCTCAGTCAATACAAAATACCAGGAAGCAGCCCAGAGTATATTTTATTTTGCCAATTCATAGTATTTTGCCAGGTAGCTGATGTGCTCCAGAAAAGGGAAACAATGGCCCAAAGTCCATCTCTGGAGCCAGTGGATTTCTCTCTTGCTCTATCACTAAGCAAGTTGGATCTAGTTATTTATTTATATTGTATTGTATTTTATATATATGCAAAATGCTTTTCATGTTTTGTGGACGTTTCTATTACATAATTTGCTTAGTTTTATGCCTTGAAGCAGGACTGTAGAAATAATGATATTATATATTTCATTATTACATATATAATTGAAGACAATGTTCCTAAGACAAAAAATTACCAAAATTACCAAATTTACCAAAATTACCAAAAATTACCAAAAATGCATACCTCAGAACTTTGGTTCTGAAAGAGAATTAGTTTTACTATTAGTGCAAATAGAAGTAGGGCTTCTTTAAGGGTGCAAATTCCACGTTTAACCATGAAAATGCTTTTAGGCAAATCTAAGAACCAAAGGTTTTATATATTTTCACCTGCTTCCATTTGCTTTGCTCTGATTTGCAGTACTTAATTAGGCTTTTTTAGCAGTTAGTTTTATAATAAGTTTATGATTTATGGTGAAACAAGCTGTACTCTCTGCAACAAGTGTAAGTTACGGCTCCAGTGGAAGTCCTTCTATGCAGTTGGCCAGGAACCACTGTAGCAGTGACAGGGTAGATACTTGTCAGCAGGAGTTAAGAGAAACAGGTCAAGGAGGTCAGTTGACTTGAGGATTTCCCAAGAATCACCAACACTGTGGCTGTTGATGTCTGTGGGTCAGCCACCAGCAGGTTGGTCATGAACAACAACCTTTGAGTTCTTCTTAACTCTCCTTGTTCAAGTAGTGACTCTGGAGGAGTGTGCAGTACTTGTTACAGTACCCTGCCTAATATACATCTAAACCTACAGCAGCACCGATTGAACTCTAAAATGTAAATTTTTACCATTCAAAGGCACTAAACACATTCAGTGTTATCAGTTTGGCAGGAAAGAAGAAGAATTCCTGTGGAAATTACACTGGCCAATCCATATTTTACAGTGGTGATCTTGAATACCAAGCCTTTTTAGATTATGGTGTCTTTAATTTTAGGATTAAGAGAGCTTGTCTGCAAGGTAGATAGTGAGCAGAACTTTTGATAAGTGACTTCTGGCTGTGATTTTGCTGTACTAGTCAAGTGACAAGGAATTTTAATCTGAAAAGGTGGCACATGCTTCAGGTCTGGAATTTCCTCCTCCTTTCACCTCCTCTTTGTGTAAAGTAGCTTCAAGGCATGCAGTAAGAGACATCTAGTTGATAAGGCTTCTGGGAAGGGCTGAGAATACCACCCAGAATAAAAAGGAATAGGATTTGTTCTTTCATCTGTCTGATACCACAGAAATGTTTCCACTGTGTCAGGCCGCTGGTACACATTATAAACTGGCTGTAAATGTAATTGGTTTATAGTCTGAACTATCTACATTAAACAACAAAGACAAAATTCAGAATTTGATGGGATTACAGAAATGCTGTTGAGGTATAGGGTGGTTACTATGCGTTGCAGCAAACGCCTCACAGCATCATGTGGGAATTTAACCACTGGAATTTTAAAACTAGGATTTGGATTAAAATCTGAACTTGTCTACATGGTCACTCTTTAAGTCAGTACTTCTCCTTTTGGAAGAACTAATTTTAAACCACATTGTGTCTTCAGTGCCATAAGAGAGGAAGGAAGAATAGTGACTGTCCAATGAACTTGAGGATTTTTTAATTTATAAACTTTTGGCAGGATGAATGAAGGAGACTATCTCTTGTGATTTGTGTAGCTTGAAGAGCCCATTTCCCCCTTAATGACTGCTGTAAACTGTGACAGTGCTTCAGATTTCTATCAAGGAACTGAGGAGTTTGACTGCCACCTATTTCTGCTGAAAGAATAGAAATCTTAGATGTTAGTCAGAAGGAACTGGGAAGACTCTCTTCTTCAGAAATTAGTGCCCTGCAGGTTTTTGTCCTACTGATGCAAGGGATGAGCACTAAGATTCCTGAAGCATTTCTAAAATACAGATAAAAGAAAAATAAGTAAATATTTCAGCGAAATATTTTTTTACAAAAATTATAGTTGCTTTGAATTGATGTGAAATATTTTAATAAATAACTGCCTCCATGGTTTCAATGTTTTGAAATGGAGGTTGCTTTTCTTTTTACATAGAGTCTCACAACAGTGACAGCAATAGCTTACAGGAAAACAACACATAAAAAATGTTGAGATTCCTTCCTTCAGTTTGATACTTTGAAACAAGAATTTGAGACAGATGTTGCTGAGCAAGTAGAACAGAAGGAGTCCAAATAATTTTGAGAAATGTTTCTACAAAAATAAGTTGAACTTAGAGGCTTTCTCGTGCTGAAAGGGATTTGTTTACTGTAAAGTTCTTAAAAATTCTACATTTTAATCACTTGCTGAAGAGAACTGAGGCAAGTAGATTTGTGTAGCATACTTCAGCACTCAATTAAAAAGCAGCAAACAAAATCTGAAGTCTTTTTCCTAATGCCTGAAATTTCCTAAATCCCATGGCTAGGGAAAAAACAATTGGTTTTGTATCAGGTTCCACTGCTGCAGACTTTACTGTGTGACTGCTGTTATAAAGATAACATTTCAATAATTCTGTCTTTGGAACAGACAAAATGGAATTTTACTACAAGTTGTTGAGTTTGCAGATTTTTGGTTTTATGAATAAATAGAGCTCAAGGAATAGTAATTTTAATTGGTTGTTCAATGAACAATACTTCTGCTATAGATTCATTCTGAAATAAACATAGGCTTTATTAAATATGTTAAACATCCATAAAAAGGCAATACACACTTTATTTTTGCCTTGTTTATAGCCTGGAAGTAATTTTAATAAAGACTGTACAGTGATTGTAGTACATTCTCTTACTTTTGTTAGTATACATGCATCAGTAAAATCAGCCATCTCTGAATTGCTCTTAAGAAAACAAATTTAAAAATGCTGACTTACAATAACAGTGCATTCAAACATTGTTTTGATAAGCTGTTTGGAGTACCATTTGTTACTATGAATTGTGTTTTGTTTGAACACTAAAATGCTTTATTGTTAGGTGCTGAATAACACTCAAGAACTGGTAATAAAGTATCTTGCAGTCTTTGTATGTGAACTAAATCGCCTCCTAGGCTCAGTATCAGCATCTTTCAGTGCAGGAAAATAATGGCTTCTTCGGGTTAAACTGCTAAATATCAAATATGGTCACAGTATTTTCTTCAAGAGGTATCTGCGTGCTCCTCTTGTCCCTATGACCACACGTTAATTCCCAAAGTTTAGGGTGATGTTTTTTTCCCCTTTCTGTACAGACTAGGACGACAGGACTGAGACAGAAACACAAAGCTGTCTGGAAGGTTGCTTGTCTTGTTCTCATAAATGCTCTGTGCTCTCTAAACCCAGCAGTGAGGGGGATTCTGTTCTCTTCATCTTTCAGTGGCCTATGAGAGCCCACTTAGGACTTGCACCTCCACAAATTAGGCAGCAGCTGTTCCTTTTGACACAATTAAGGTAGCACATTGAGGCTTGGGTCTCAGTACAGAGGAAAAAGTCACCTGAGAGTTCTGCTTTGGTCCAGCAAGGTCTGATGGCCTTTTCTGTACTTCTTCCTTTGGAGTTCCTCGGTGCTCAGAACTTTCCAGATTTTTTCCCCGAAGACTATAACCTAACTAAACACTGAACTGCAAAACATCTTTACTAGTCTGTCGTGCACAAGTTTTAATGTTTTGTATTTTTTTTGCTACCTGAAGTTAAAATTTGTTAATATGTCACAGTTACCTTCCTGTGGCCATTATGAAAGAGTAAGTTCAGGTATCAGTGTAGACTTAGGTTGTCTATGTGGGGGGTATGGCATCCCTGTGAGAAGAAATCCAGATTTCTTTTGAAATAGTATCTGTTTCAGTCGAGAGTATTCCTCCCTGAGTATTGCATGCCCAAAATAACATTTTTTAATGATCACAACTTACTGCACTGTAGAGATTTATTGTCCTTCCATTTTTAGTGTGTGCTTGGTTTCCATTGATCATGAGGCTTTGGCCACTTTTCACAAATAGCTTTAACTTGTTATAAGAAGGTTGCTATGGATTTCAGGTTCTTCTTTCCAAGAAGTAATCTGTGCTATCATAAACAGCTGGGAAAAAAATCCCACTCCGTTTCCTTTTCAGCTATACTATCTTTAACTGGAAGTCAAAAAATTTAGTAGGAAGCTCCTAAGATTTCTTCGAATAGTATCCAGCTCTCATAATCTTTTTGTACTTCTGCACAGCTTATTTAAAATTCAGCTTTTTTTCACTCTTTTAAAAGGCTTTAGTATAAATATTTGTAGCCACGACTACTGAGATTGCAGTAGTGCCTAAAATTACATCAGTAAAACACAGGGGAAGACAACTCTTTTCTGAAAAGAGAATCCTGGGAAACAACTTCACAGTTTACTGCGTTACTCTAGTTTTTAAATAGATGGAATTAGACTTGTCATAAGTATGCTTTCTAAATTATGTTTGGTTTATAGCATGGTTTAGGAGATTCAGAGCAAGGAAGGGGTCAGGGAGACTAGGAGAGGAACTTTTGGAAGATCTTAAATCCCTCTCTCCCTCTCTCTGTCTTCAACCTTCCATAGTCTTGTCACCTCAAGGCAATGACTACAGGATTTATACGCATTTTAAACTGCATACTACATGTATTAACCTGAAAAGTGCTACCTTTTAAAATCATATTGCAAAGTCTATTTCCACATTTTTATCTTAGAAATCTTCATTGACTCCTGCAGGAGGAGAGATTATAAACTACTTATTTTGTAGCTAGTATCAGCAAAATCAGTTGCAAATCAAAAATACCTCATGTGAGTACATTTCACACACTGTTCTCTTCCCACGAATTTTTGCAGTAGGTTCCTCCCCCACACGCATAGGCAAACACACACACACTTGTGTAGCCCTTTTCACCTTGACTTTTTAAGTGTTCTGAAGGGAAGATTTGTTATCCTGCTGTGAATCAGACTTTAAAATAATATAGTTCCATGGCTGATACAGAGCTGAGATAGAGCCAGATTTTATTGCTCAGCCCCATCAGAGTTTTGGAGGGAAACACATCTCAGCTTAAACTAAATCTCAAAATGGCCGGAAATCCAAAAGGAGTTGATGCTGTTTGATTGCTCTTGAAACAAGAATATCACCCAAGCAGGGCATTTTGTTAATGCACAAATCTTGTGCAGTTTAGCAGCAGAGGATGGAGTTTAAGCCACCGAAGAGAGAAAAGAAGCTTAGTAACATTTTAATGCCAGTAACGAAACCAACAAGCTGTTGAAACAAATTGCTTGTGGCTCCGGCTGCAGAGCTGGGAACAGAAGCCTTTCCGCTTCCTGCAGGAGGGAGAATCCTTGATTTTGAATGCGTGGCACATTAGGCTCATCTCTAAAATTGTTTCTGGAGTTGGTGATGTTGAGCTGCCATGCTGTGTGTGTTTAGGTAGGTGTTCTAAAGCCACATCCTCGCCTGTCTCTCTCCCTGGTATGTGTAGCAGCTCCAGATGCACTTGTATTTTCAAGGTTTTATTTGTACTGTCAGCACCAAGGAGCGATACTTGCCTTTTTTCCCCTGTCAGACCACTTTCTTCTGGAGTACACGAGCCCTCCTGAGTACACACAGGCGCCTGCCCTTTTTCCCTGGGTTTCAAGTCAAGAGGCATAAGCTAAATCCAGCCAGCCAGGCATGTGCCATGTGCTGAGAATGAGTCATGGTCAGAGTCAGCGTCAGGGTGATGTGACTACCAGGTTTCCAGACTGCAGCTGTCTTGTTCCTGCTGATTGCAGTGCAGATGGATAAGTGCACAGGGAGGAGTGCAGCTGGCAGCCTGCTGGTCCCCAAGAGTGGCACTGTTTGCATAGGGTGTAGTCCTCAGCCAGCCTGTTTCTAAGTTACTGCCCAGCACGTGTCGTGGTTTAACCCCAGCCAGACGCTAAGTACCACACAGCCCCTCACTTGCTCCCTCCACACCTTCCCCCCCAAGTGGGACAGGCAGAAGAATCGGGAAAAAATACCCTCCTCCCCTCAAAAAAAAAACCCAACCCCCTAAACAACCCACCACCAAGAAAACCCACCAAAATTTGTGGATTGAGAGAAGAACACTTTAATAATTGAAACAAAGTAAAATATATTCCTACTAATAATACTAATGATAATAATAATAATAACTTTTATGAAAGAGAGAGAGAGAGAAATAATAAGTGATGCACAATACAATTGTTCACTGACTGATGGCCAACCTGTCAGCAATCAGCAGTTCCCAGCCAACTCCTTCCAGTTTATATATTAGATGTGATGTTCTATAGTACAGAATATCCCTTTGGCCAGTTCAGGTTATGTTCCCTCCCAGATTCTCATGAACCTCCTTACTGGCAGAGCATGAGACACTGAGAAGTCCTTGACTTAGGGTAAGCCCTGCTTAGCAACAGCCAAAACATCAGTGTGTTATCAACATTATTCTCATACTGAATCCAAAACTCAGGCCTGCACCGGCTACTAAGAAGAAAATTAACACTATCACAGCCGAAACCAGGACAACCTGACAAGTTTTCAGTGTTCAGACAGAAGAGGGAGTGTGAATCAATTGTAAACAAAAATAAATAAATACAATTCTTTTAAAAAAATCATTGAGAAGTCTAGTGAGAAAAACAGCATCTCATTGATACTGAGGTTTTTCCCTTATTAACTTTTTTGTGCATGAGCCTGAAATGTTGTAATGGGTTTCTGGGTTTTCTAAAGGTGATCTTACCATCAAAACTATTTTTCCAACTAATAAGTCAACTGCTTTCTGTCTTAATTTCATTCTCTTACAGTACCATTATAGAAGACAATTACTCTCTTTCTTTTCCAATCACTTAGATTTTTATCTTCTTGGGTTTGGTACATTTGAAGTTATTGTAGTCACTTGTCCCTTTAAACCTAAGAAGTGCTTATCTGACACATCAACAGCAATCTAAAACAGAATTTTTCCAGTCATCGTAAATATAATAAACCACAATCGCTCCCTTGGTGGGGGTTTGGAATTACAAGTCATCACTTTTGATTTGAAACATCAAAAATCTCATGTAAACATTTTACCTCAACTTGCATGACTGTGACATGTTTGGCGCCAGACTCCTGGACCTTTCCTCAGAAGTTTGTGCTGCACTGTGTCACACTTGGTGCTCTGGGACCATGCACTGTGAAGGCATTCATGGTGAGTAAGGGTGTCCCAGCCTGGTCCTACATCAATGTGGATTTTATCAGAAAATTGGGGAAAGTATGAATTATTTATATGCATTTAGACCTCAAGAAGTGACAGCTGAAAATAGAGAGACCAGTGAGGATGAAAAGTGATACACCCTGACTCTTTTGTGATGTACCTGGTGTTATTTTCCCGTATTTTTCACTGGCTGAAGCCAGGAGGCAGCTGAATGGCAGCATTTATATTTTTTCAGAATAAGAGATTCAGGCCTTTGTTTATTTCTCTGTAGAAAGTGATACTTCCCACAAATGACTGCAGAGAGATGTGCGTATCGAGGACACTGAGTGTTTCAGATTGCTTTGATAAGAACAAATAGCCTACAAATCACTGGATAGGAAATGGAACATGGCACATTGTCTTAAACTATCTCCCTTAATAATAGTTTTTGCAAAACAGCAACATAAATACCTGGTAGTCATGTTGCCAGAGGCATTCAATGGTCCTCATTCAGATACTTCGTAAAAAGTAGTTAATTAGATCTCAGAATTTAACAGGATTAACAGTTAAACGTATTTTTGAACAGAAGACACTGGCAGCTTTTTGCTCACTTTTTGTTTGGAATTAGGGAAAGATTTGGAAAGTGAAATTGTTCAGAATTTATTTTTTTTTTTTAAGGCATGAGCAATCTGAGCTTGACCGCGTTGTTAAACATACTGAGACTCTCACATTTCCTCTGCCTGTAACTCTAGTACCCAAATTTACTGTGCCCGCTCATTTCAGACAGAGATTATAAACAGTGGGTTTCTCACCCATTCCTTTCATCCCAAGATGATAAACAGCTGAGTTTCAGCCCCTCTGTAGAACTGCAATGCTCCATGACAGATAATGCAGCTATCTCTGTACTATCCCTGCTCTGGAGTTTCTCCTCTCTCACTGTCCATTCTGTATCTGCCCAATCCCCTCGAAAATGCCTGCTTCCCACTCTGAATTGTGTCCCTTCTCCTACCAGTTTGTTTCTGTAGGCACATTCAACCTCTGATAGTTTTCACTTGAACTGGGATTAACAGATCACAGAATTAATTGAAAGGAATCTAAATTTTATTGTGACTGCCATTTCCTAGATGAGTCATAATGGCCAAAGATTTGTACAGAAGCTAAGGATTGTACATGAGCTTGACTGTTGTATGTTATTATTGGCCTGAAGATTGGGATTGTTTCATTTCTCTGGTGTAGAGTTGTACTTTCTTGCTTCTTTTATTGTTGCCTCTAGGAGTGTCAAGCACTCCTTGAAGACATGAAGATTTTTATTTAAAAAATCAAAAGTGAAACACACTGAGCTTAAAATGAAAGTATTCAATTTGTGTCAGTTAAATAACAGAATATCTTCTGAGCACCTGGAAGGTATTCCTAAATAGTACTAGTCAGACCAATAATTAATGAGTATTTAATATGCAGAACAAAATACTGTTTGATAATTAAGTACCACCTTGGATCTCAAGATCTCAAAAGCGCCGCCTTAGTCTAAATGAATGAAAATGTCTATAATTCTACTCTCTTCGGGATAAATAGGTACTACCACAGCTTTCAAGAATAGGATACTTAAAGTTTATAACTTGTCAAATATGAGACTAAGAAATAGACACGACGCTGTAATATTTTATTCTAAATATGAGGAAACCAATGAGTTACAGGCAAACCCTAGATCAGCATTTACAAACCTAAGCTCATCGCAGCAGTGCATAGTGGGAGGACAAGAGACAATTGATTTAAGTTGAAACAAGGGAGATCAAGGCTGGATGTGTTGAGGAATTTTCTCACTGGGTGTACAGCCAAGTGGTGGAGCTGGTTGCCAGAGAGTCTGTGCGTTCTTATTCCTTGAAGTTTTTCAAGGCCTGACTTGGTCAAACCTTGGCTGACCTTGTAGCTGACCCTGCTTGAGCAGGAGGTTGGACTAGAGACCTCTGAGGTTACTTCCCACCTGATTCTCATATGAACCTACAATACTACATCTGTCAAATACAAAAAAAAATAGTTACTCCATTAACATCTGGCAACTATACTGGTCTGTAGTTTAAGTCCTAAAACTGCAAATTCCTACTCCTGTGAGTGCATTTAATGATACCAATAGTCCCAGTGAGGTTGATAGGATTGCTGGTAAGAATAAGGCATTAAAAGATCACATCACTAGTCTGGAAACCACTTTTCTTTTGGTTTTTTGTTCAGTGACTGGACACATCTTCCCTAAAAAGCCCACATGTCAAGGAAGTTATACAAAAGGCAAAAATATTATTCCTTTGGTAGTTGTGGTTTTACATGCTAACTTCCTGTCTTTACAAACAGGTTATTCCTCCTAATTGCCATGTGAAAAGCCATGATTAACACAGGGAAAATTAATTTACTTTATAATTGAAAGTGCTGTCAAATAAAATATGCCATAATAGAGGAAAACCTCTTCTCTGTTTTAGTAACCTTAGATATCAGTAGACTGCAAATCAGACTAAGAATGTGGTCTTTGTTGTAGATGTTGCTATTATTGTTGTTCTTTTAAACCACATGATATCCCTGTGACAGAATTGTTTAAATTTTTCTATGAAACTTCACCCTTTGCCCTTTCCACAGATTTGCAACCAATGCGATGCCCTGTTTCTACAGGGATTTATTTTCATGTATCAGTATCCCCTCTGTTTTTACAGGTGGGCAAAAAAATATATTCGTTTGACAGGGTTACTTTTGACCTACAGTAAGAAATGTCTAGTGAAAAGAGAAGTGGAAATTCAGCACTTAGAAGTTAATTTAATTTGTGGAAATGTAATTGAGCAACCAAGACAGATTTCTGTCTGTTAGAGGTTTTCAGGTGAGTTTTCAGTAGAGGACTTGAGCAGCTCTGCACTGCTACCAAGAAGGCTGAACTTTTCTCTTCTTGGCACTACTCAACTAATGGAAAATTGGTAATTTAGAGTTACTTCCTCCATGCAAGAATTGCATCCCATTAAGTCTCTTATCAGGCTGCTTCATGTAGAATATGAGTTGTGTTTTGTGGAGAAGCATTTATAATTCCAGAGCAGGTCAGACTGTAACTGCAAGTTTAGTAAAGAGCTTTTCAGTTAAAAAGGAACTGTTACTGGGTAATATGCTTACACACAAACAAGAGCAGCTAGGAGCTGAATCTTGGAGAAGAGCATGTTTCTCTCAGGAATTCATGTGTATAATTTTTTGGCCACTTCTCTTACAAATCACAGACTTGCAGATAGTTTGAGCAGAGTAATGCACGCTGATGTTCCTTTTGAGAAATACTGAACCCACACACCTAGAGAAACCTAGTGCACATCCGGAATAGTGCCTTAAAACTGAAACTCAAATGTTTGAAAAATGGTAATTTCAACTTCCTCTGTTTGGGATCATTTCCTTAAAAAAAAAAAAAAAAGGTCTCTAATATCATAAAACTCAAATCTCTTTGATCTGGTTTTGGCACATTGAGTTGCAGCTTCTTGGCTTCAACATGTTCCAAATTCCAATATTATATCATATTCTGTTTCCGATTCGTTTTCATAATACACCTGGAGTCCCCTCTATTCATTCAACAGGAAGCCACTATTCCTCATGCCTAGTGAATGTTGGCAAATTTGATTATTATTGGTTTCCTCCATGTGTTTATCAGAGGATGCTGTATTGAGGGTGCTTAGCTACTTGATACGACAGTGTACCGTTACCCTTGCTGAACAACAGTTGTTTTACTTTCAACATAAAGAACACCAAAGTGCAGAAGGGCTCACTATTTTTAATGTGCATTTAAAAAATTATGTATTTTTGGACTTGTGCTGTAATTATCTTACACCAACTACCCTTTTTTGAGTAACTTTTTTTTTATTGGTCAGTAGCTGTGTATATTTTCAAAATGCATTATTTTTAGGTTTTTATTTTCAATCTGTTCTTTCAATCAGTGATATGTGGTTGGAATGCTTTCTAACATGCCTTTCTTTTACAAGCAAAGTTAGCCTGCCAGGATCTGTGCCATTTCGAAGTTTATGAAAATTTTCAGCTATGGTTGAAGGATAATTTAATGTTTGATAATTAACCGCTGACCATTTCCATTGGAAAATCTAATATTTTGCAATAAATGTCTGGTTTTGAATATTTTAATGAAATTGAGGTTTGAGGGGCAAAAAAAAGAGTTAAGAATCTTTTCAAATTAATTTTAATTGTGGTTTACTTTTAATTTACATTTAATAGCAAGCATTATGACCTTGACACAGCAGTCCTGTACTAAAGAGATTCGTGTGTGGGCTAAATGCCTTAGCATATTATTAATTTTTTAATAAACTTTCTTTTGTAATTGCTAGTAGCTTCAGAAAAAAATATTCCATTTGTAAATGTTTGGATGCTTTAGAAAGGGTGTAAATGTCACTGTTCCATTTCAGCAACATTTCAGAGTAATATTTACTAGAGATTTTAAGTTATTTTACCATGGAAAGCTCTTGATGCAGAGGAATAATGATAAGGTAAAAAAAAAAATTTACTCTGGGTTACACAACAGTTCATTAGAAAGGCTTGGAGCAGAACCCAGACTGCCTGATCATTATTTCAGTCTGTTACCCATTTTCCTCTACCACCTGCTTTCAGTATTTGAAAGACTGCTGCTTAAAAAGAAATTAAAAATATGTGGTTTAACATTTTAAACTTATTTTTCATATATCAGAATATATATATGTGTTCTCTTCGGTCCTTACCAAGGATCTTTTTTTTTTTCCTTTTTTTTTTTCTTTTTAGTTTTGCTTTATTCTTTGCTTTGTTTCATGTCTATTCAATTTTATTTATTCCATGTTTTCTTTTTGTTTTGTTTTTGCTTTTAGTTGTGTCTGGTAAGTTGAAATTTTATTGGCCATCTTCTAGTCATCGTATCACTGTGACGGGAACTTCTCCTCCCCTTCCCATCCATCCCCTTCCATGTCCTTCAACCAGTCAGCTCCCATCTTTTACTTGTTATTGACAAGACACATCGAACAGAATAAATTCTGCATGAAGTATGGGTAACTTAATGGCAAAGAGAAAGGTAATGGGTTGCAAACTTTCTGTCTGTTTTTATGTGATGTAAATGAGTCAAATCCTGATGTCTTCTTTCTTCGGTGACTGCATTAGTTGAACTTCAAAATGTGCTATAAAAAATTATGTTTGCTTTAGAGGTCTCAAGGATAAAAGTTGTTCTGTCTTTACATGGATTATTATTTTGGCATCTTTTACAGTCTTATCATTACATACCACATGTGTGTGACCCAAGGTGTGAAATCAAACTGGCATTAAAAAAAAGAGACAGTGAAAATGCTTCCAGTACAGTTAATGTTGAATGGAATTTAATAACAGTTTCACTTAACCCTGCTTCAATTCTTCTGACATTGAAGCTAATAAGACTTTTATTATTTACCTTAATGGGAATAGATTTAGAATAATACACATCTGAGTAATATGCATATATATTTAGAATAATATCCATACAAATACATACTTAGAATAATATCTAAAGAAACATGTGCATATTTACATTTTATAAATTCTACCATGCTTGCCTGTAAGACTAAATTCTCCCTTCTTTTTTGTGTTCAGTAGTCCCTGAACAGTCATCTACAAACACAACCATTCAGCTGTTTCTCCAATGGTCAGAAAAAATATCTCTTTATAGCTGTATCCATCCTCAAGTTCAACAAAATCTAAAACCTTATAAATCCTCTGCACTACCACAGGATTTAGGAACCTCAGTCCCATTTTGTGTGACATTGTGTCACAGTCTAGTATAGAACCAACCAAGCCCTGAATTCAGCTAGATGCTAAATTTATTCTCATTATTAGAATGTAAGAGAATAACAAAGGTGCTTCACCCTCATCTCCATTTTCCCCATCATGCCTTACAACCCTGTGGCAAACCCCCAACCAGTTCACCTTCTGTTCTAAATGAAACCTGCTGTTATGTCAGAGTGTTCCCACATCTTCTTCCAAGGTACTGCTTGAACATTTCAGAGCTAAATGTTTTGAAGTCTGCTAATTACTGTAGGTCAATCTTACCTTCACTTTGCATAGTTTCTTATCTAAGGAAATGCTAGGGAAGGTAGCATTTGCATCCAAAGGTACATAATAGTATGTTATGCTTTAAAAATTCCTCTGAAAGATGGAGGGTAATAGGAAGAGTATATTCTGATGTGAACTCACTAGGGAGGAGAAACACAAGGCGTGGGGAACAGATAAATGCAAATCTTGGCCCACAGGAACACTGAAAGTGATTTTTTTTTTTTTAGAAAGTACTTGAGTGTTGTTGAATTTATTCTAGATAAAGCCACAATAGCTTGATATTTGTAAAACTCATTATTATAAAGCATGTCTTTGAATTATATATATTACACTGTTTCTAATGAAAAATCTTGTAAATACATAAATCTTAGGAAGGAAAAAAAAAAGAAAACACCAAAAAGTGTTCGAGTTATTGAAGTCAGATACAAAACATCCCCTTTAATCTCAGTCCAAAGAAGAAGGAGAGCATAATTAGTTTTGGACAGATGATCAGAAGAAATTGGAAATGAATAAGTAAATGGGCTTTCATTGAATGCACATTTTTTAAGAAATAAGAGTTAACAGCATATAAAACACACTAGATATTTTTTCTGTGCTAGCCACCACCAAGATATCTAATGCTGTCATCTATGCTGATTTTTTTTTTTAATGTGACTGACATGATTTTTTGACATTCTGTTTACCACTGGATGAAGGGGTTGTTGAAGTCTGTACAAGTCAAACAGTTTGAACGATACTGGCAGTATTTATAACGTTAGGCTGAGCAGATGTTTCAAATTTGCCTTCATTTGCATATATATTTTGTTTGAACATGCTCTTGCCTATGTAAATGAGGAAGACATTTAGCTCTGCTGTTCCTTTAAATTCATTCCTTTTCAGTGTTTGAACTGAAGATTTTAAGTGGTTATAATTTGTCAAATGGTATTTCTTGGGCTTTTAAGTTTTTTTGAGTCCACGACTACATCAGAAGTCTCTTATATAAGCAATTAAGGGCTTTTTCTCTCCTCAGTTTTCCTAAATCAAAGATGATGAGTTTTGTACATGTAAACCTGACTTTGTAGTTACTCAACAGTGTTTCTTGCAGTCCTTAACAAAGTGTGTTCCCTGGGCCAGTCGTCCCTCAAGGGTTTCTCCATTATGACTTGCAGCCCTATTCGTCCTTTAAAAACCAAATTGTAACAGATTTGTTTGTATTGGTGACTGTTGCTCTGCAAGTTGTCTCATCAAGTTGGTGGGATTTATTTCCTTGTACACACGGTCAGCAGTAAAACCACGTGTCGCACAGTTTTAATTGGGAGATCCAGACACTAAAAAAATTATCTGAGCGATGCCAAGGCCATTAGAGACTGACGTGTCTTTGTGCTGCCTCTCCTTATTAAAGAAACTTTTCTGGTTTACACCACTTAAAGTCAGTAGGCTGATTATTCTTTTGAATCGGTTGATAGCAGTGTGATTTATTTTTTGGTTTTTTCGGTGCTTTCCTTTCAGAGCCTCCACAGTTTGTTGTAAAGCCTCGAGATCAGGTAGCTGCACTGGGGAGAACGGTGACTTTCCAGTGTGAAGCAACTGGGAACCCTCAGCCAGCCATCTTTTGGCGGAGAGAGGGAAGTCAGGTAAAACAGCCTTTCTCTCCCTTCTTCTTCCTGAGATGATTTTATTTATTCTTTTAAAGGTGTAGAAAACAGGTTTGGAGCTTGGAGTTGCTGGATATTTATTTTTTACTTCTAAGTCACGTGCTTGCTATGTGATGTCAGCCCTACAAGGAGGGATGTCTATGTTTTGCTGTCTCCCATTTTCTCCATGAGTGTAAAAAAATAAATCTGTAAATCAGCTAGAAACATTCCATGTTTCACTGCTGTGATAATCTACTTCATCTAACAGGGAGAACTTTTAAGAGATGGAGGTGGAGATGAGTTATGCTAAAGTTTGTTGGAAACTCCCAGATTTTCAGAAAGTTTCTCTCTGGATTTATGGTGCAGCAGTTAGTTTGCCATGTGTTTTTGAGTGTCTGGCAAACTAACCCTTTTGCTGTATTGATCTGCATCACTGCATGGGTAGGACTCTAGTTATGGGCTGAGGAAATCTACTTTCCCACTCCATCAGTTGATTGACGGACCATACCTGAATAGGTCACTTTTTCTCCCAGGTTCCTTATTTGAATGGGAGGGAAAATTATTTCCAGCCTCTTTGTAAAGGATCTTGAAAGCCAGTGGGTGAAACACAATATAGCACAGCAAGAGAATCACAGTTTTCTTTCAGAGTCATCTTTTGAAGGAGGGATGTGGCACAAAGTATTCTTTATTGGAAGGAAAGAAGGAATATGGGATTCTGGTTTTCCTGTGAATGAAGGAATGAATGGTGCAATAGCATATGACAGGGTTCTTTGTGTTACAAAACAATAGGTCAGAGAAATTGAGAACGCTTAGAGATTGGCTTCTTTACTCCATTTGCAACATTTCTGTCTGAATACCTAAGTACAACTAGACTGCAAACCAAATTCAAATGATAATCTTCAATGGTATAAGTATACCAGAATATTATTCTTATATTTTTGCATTAGCTGGATCTTGTTTATTTATTTTCTTATTTTACCAAGTGTTGTCTAGAACATCAATTTTTTTGGCTCATTTTTGACTCTACTGAGTAATGACCACTTGTGATGATTGAAGGAACTGAAAGAGGAGGTCAGCAAACAGGGTTTGCCAATACTGAAGTAGAGGATGTTGTTTCCCATTCCTTTGGATGATTTTTGGAAATGCAAAATGTAATTAAACAAGAAAGAGAGTTAAAAAATAGCCTCTGTAACCTCTAAGTATTCCCATTCACAAATTTTTCAGCCAGCAATAGACATTTGGATTCAGTATTTGATGTAAAGGACTTATATTATTTTGATTGCCATTTTGATTTTTGACCAGTGTTGGTAAATACTATGTACTTCATACCAAAACTATCTAAATAGGCATAGGATTTACTCCTGTATCATAAGACTTTTCATAAAACACAAACACTACGATTAACAAGAGCTAAAGAGCATCAGTGAGAACATGGTGCTTATAATGCCAAGGTTGTGGGTTCAGTCCCCATACAGACCATTCACTAAAGAGTTGGACTCAATGATTTTGTAGGTCCCTTCCAACTCCAAAAATTCTGTGAACTAAGCTCAGTATCTCTTTTTTTCTTAGAAACTTCTCCATTCTTAGAAAGGCAAATGTTAAAATACAGATAAGTAAACCAACATCTGCATTTAAATGAAAGAAATCGAATGCCCTGGAGCAAGTTCTAAAAAAGAACATAAAAGCAAATTACTGAGGTTCACCGCAGTTGCTTGCACCGTTGTGGTATCTGTACATATCACATCTTCACTTTGTGCAATGTCTGGCATTAACCATAGAGGATGTTAGACCATTCCCAAAAATCTTACACAATTATGTGTGCGTATCTGCACCTATTTTATCACAAAAGATCCTATAGAATACCACATTGTGGTATAGACGTGCTTAAGACAGGAAGAGCAGCAAGTTTGCTGTATAACGTAAAAAGATTGATTTGTTTCGATATATTAAAGTTAAGATTACTGATGTTTGAATTTGTTTAACCCTTTCTCCCCCTCCCCGTTTTCTTTCCTGTACGTCTTGCAGAATCTGCTTTTCTCATACCAGCCCCCTCAGTCATCCAGCCGATTTTCAGTTTCCCAGACAGGAGACCTCACTATCACCAATGTCCAGAGATCTGATGTTGGGTACTATATCTGCCAGACTTTAAATGTTGCAGGAAGTATCATAACAAAAGCCTACTTGGAAGTTACAGACGGTAATCATGGATTCAGTTTATCATTTCCAAGTTTTTGTTTTTGTTTTGAAGACAGCAGTGGAGTGATGTGACACTGCTTTGAAATCTGCTTTGCATAAATGTGGATTGCATGTGTCTTTGAACATAAAAATCCTGTTTTGGCCGTCTCTGTCAGGGGTTTAAAATTCTGGATATTGTGTTACACTCTATTTCCATTTTGTATTTGGTAAGTACGTTCAGTTTATGGATTTTTGTCAAATCTGTTAATGTTTATCTGACTCTTTTTTACCTTCCCCCACTACATTGAGTTTACTTTCAGATTACTTCCTGACTCGCTCTTTATCCCTATTATTGCGTGTCCATTTGCTTAGCATCTCCCCTGTTTTTTAATATTCTATTTTAGCAATGAAAAAACCTCAGCCTATATGGAGATCAGCAGGATAACATACAAATTAAAATTTTTATACATCTCTTTTTAGGAGTAGTTGGGAAAAAATTAGGATGAAAAAGCTACAGGGAGCATGACTACAAGCAGTACTACATGCTAATGTGAGGCCAGTTTCTAATTATGAGAAATACTCCATATTTTTAACAGCAAAGATACTCAGGGAAAATATTAATCTTAGCACTTATGGAGAAAGAGGATAAGTGCAGAGACTCTAAGAGGAGGGAAGCTGTTGTCTGAGAATAGTTTATATAAAATAGCCCTTTGCACTACAGAAAACATAGAAATAATGCAGTACTAGAAACATGCAGTGAACCTGGAGAATAAAATTTTTTATGTACACCCCCGAACTGAGATTGGAGGAATAGGACTACATCCTTTCTGGTTTCTCACAAGTGATAAACCACATTTTGTGATCCTCTTTTATCCAATTTTTTCACTGGGGAGAAGGCTGTGGCAAAGTGAGAGATGAACTTAAAAGAGAAAATTAAGGAAATGAGTTTTTCGGCTGGTGACGTATGTCATCTGAACTTGGAAAAAAACCAGTTTAAATATATTGTCTTTATTCTGTGCACTGGATTATATGTCTGGACACATGGATATTTGATATATATGGTAGGTAAATATATGATAAATATATATAGAGATATGATTTTAAGGTATATGGATATCTGATATATCTGATATATGGATATCTGATGGGTAGTTGTTTTCTATAATGTCTTGGGACAGTAATTTTTTGGTACTTTCATGAAAGTGAAGACAGGATATACTGAATGATGATACGTGGGTATTCTTAAAGATAATAGAAGTTGCCATCAACTTCAGTGGCATTCAAATTAACTGTGAATTTCAGTGGCATTAGATTTCTCCCCTAGAGCACAGATGGGTCAGACTCTTGCCATTGGCAACTGCAAAGCTGATTACAAACTTGTCAAAGTCAAATACAAATTTTAGGTGGACTTATTTTTGACTGTCTCTGCAGAGAAAGATACTAATGGCCTTCACAGTGCAATGCAACAGGTTGGGACAAGAACTAAAGGATAAATTAAGCCGTTGAAAACAGAGTGTCATTTGAACATGCAAATGAAATTATGGGTGTTGGAATTTAGCCAAAAAAAGCAGTACTAACACCCTGTCTGTTGTTATGAAAAGTAATTTAGAAATATCTGATGTTCACAAATTATCAGAACTTCAGGTTTGTATTTCAGCTACCAAACCAGTTTTTAAGTTACGTGAGCCCCGTGACACTGTTGAACAGATTTATGTCATTTAAAGTTATGGCTATTTTCAGATCATCAGTCCATGTCATCTTGGATGATACAGGTACAGCAGATCACTGAAACACAATAAGATAACTTTTACCTTTTTTTTGGTAGACAGTCATGCAGACAGTCATTGTTTTCTGTGAATACTGAGACTGCTTTATACCTTTCTCTGTACAGTTATTAAATAACCCATGAAAGATGCATTAAAATTGATGTAAACACACTGTGGGATTTTCTTTGTGGCTTTGAAGTCATGTTGACAGATTAAGTCATCACAGAACTAAAAGTCAGAAACTACTGGAAAAATATTTCTGAGTTGAAATTTCAGTAATATGGTAGTTCTATCTATTAGCTTTGTGTTTACTTTACCCCACTGCTGGGCATCTCCCAGTTGGGAAGCAGCACCAAGATGAGTTGCTGGAACGTGATGAATGTTTTTTTAAGTAGTACGTGTTTTTCAGGTTATTCCCTGACAGCCCCACGTCCTTTTTCTCTGTCTTTAAATGCTGGAAGTATGAGTTCTGTTATGCAGGCCTGCCAAATGGTAGAAGATGAAAGAATTTGGGAAGTCCTTTCGTTTTCCATGATCACTTTATAAAGACATTGGAATAGAGAGTGCCTAGCGGGTACTGCAGTGAAATGTGCAATAATACTCTTTACGTTCTGAAAATCCTGTGTTGGGAATCATTTTAAACTTCCGTAGTTGTGCATCATTATAATGCACCCTGCCCTGAATAATGCGTGCCTCCAACTTTAATTACTTGTTTAATTATCTTTAGTTTGTTTCTAAGCCTCAAGCAACTGCTGTTGCTTAGATGATTAGAAAATTGCTTCCAGTTGCAGAAATCTCTTTCCTGTTGTTTCTCCTGGCAGTGATTGCAGACCGGCCTCCCCCTGTCATTCGACAGGGTCCTGTGAATCAGACCGTAGCTGTAGATGGTACTTTAGTACTGAACTGTGTGGCCACAGGCACTTTAATGCCCACTATCCTCTGGAAAAAGGATGGAATCCTCATTTCCACCCAGGACTCTCGCATCAAGCAGTTGGAGACGGGAGCGTTGCAGATCCGATATGCCAAGGTAGCTTGAAATGGCCAGTGGGTTTCCTTGTTGTTCGTTTCGCTTTGGTTTTTTCCACCTCTGGGCACTTTAGATGTAGTAAATCCTACATTTAGAATTAATGAAATGTTACATAAATGTATGAAAATGTCTGATACTTTGTGTTTTCAGATAGTTCATTCTTTACGCTTAACACCTGCCTAGGGCACGTTATTTCAGATTTCATAAGGAAAAATGCTTTTTAAAAGGTATTAATTAAGGGAATTATTTGGTACTTGAAACATGAAAGGGAAAGCAAAACTTGTATTTCAGTAAGACAAATCATTAAATTATTTGGGCTTTAGCACTAGTAGATTAAAATTATCTAGTTAATTCAAATGTTTATAAAGAAAACCTTTGTTCAGCATACAGCGGTAATAGAACCATGTGCACATCTTTTTCAAAAGAATTTTTAGTGCTTAAACATATTCACTCCTCAGTGTACTGTAGTTTAAAATGGTTAACCCCCTGTCAAATACTCCTCAGGGAGTTCTAGTACCTGGTCAGTACTGCTGCTGGTCATGCCTTGCACAGTGTAAAATGTTTTAAAAATGTTAAATTTTGTCATACTGCTTATTCTCTGCCATCTTTTCTGTGTTTTGAAATGTAGTAATTTTTTGAAATTAGGCTGAATACATCACTTTACCATATTCCCTAGAGTTGCCCTGTTGCCAATTACAAGTTAAACTGGCTTAGAGCTTGAACCTCTGAATCTTGATCACTTCTGTCCAGCTCATCTGGTGAGGCTGGGACCTTAGGAAGATAGCATTTCTTTCAGGGGAAAAAAAGAAACTCTTATGAAATGTGATTAAGTCACATATGGACAAATAATCCAACATTCAGGACTGGATGAGAATAGCATATGGAGATTCCTTTTTGGGTCTGCTGTAGATTGAAATTTATACTAACACAGGGAACCCCATGTGTACCCTGTGGAATATTTAAGCTTTGATTTAAGGATGACATGTTCTCCAGTGCTCAGTCCTGATAAATCCCCAGGCATTACTTACGTAGAGGGTTGACAGTTGCATGGGGTCTTGTCATCTGAGTTCCTTCTCAATTTATTTGTTAGAACCTCTGCAGAGTAAGGAATAAATGCTACAAAATTTGCTTTCACTTTGTTCATTACAGAATAGTCAACACTAAATTAGAATGTGCGGCTTTTCCAATTCTGTTGTGACTGCTCAGAAATAAATACCCGTTTTCCTTCTGCAGCACACGAAATCATAACTTCTGATGGGAGAAGTTTGTAGTTTGAAGTTTTTGCAGCCTCTAATACGTTCATCCATATTCATGGGGGTACATAGAGAGCTGTAATTACTTTTCTAGCCCACTGAGTGCCTGATTGTTTCAAATATTTATTCTGCTCTTTCCCCATTCAGCTGGGTGACACCGGTCGGTACACCTGCATCGCTTCAACCCCGAGTGGCGAAGCTACATGGAGTGCATACATTGAGGTCCAAGGTAAATCAATTAGGGTTCCTCTGCAAGGAGAGAATACATAGAGGGAAATCAGCAATTGAAATGCAGAAGTTATCTGACTCTGTCATAAATTGCCAGTGCAGGTGTGAACAGCACTGAGCTTACAGCTGCGTCCTGTCCATATTCAGCGTTTCTCTCTCTCCTTTGTTAGAGTTTGGAGTCCCAGTGCAGCCACCAAGACCCACTGACCCAAACTTGATTCCTAGTGCTCCGTCAAAACCCGAGGTTACAGATGTCAGCAGAAATACAGTGACATTGTCATGGCAACCTAATTTGAATTCAGGTGCAACACCAACCTCTTACATAATTGAGGCCTTCAGGTATACGAGTCTCGTGATCTTGCTGTATGTACGTTTGTGTTTAATATGTTATTAAAGAAGCACGTGCTAACCTGCTGGTGTGTGTGTTTTATCCTTAGCCACGCATCTGGGAGCAGCTGGCAAACTGTAGCTGAAAATGTGAAAATGGAGAGTTTTGCAGTTAAAGGGCTAAAACCTAATGCGATTTATCTGTTCCTTGTGAGAGCAGCTAATGCATATGGACTAAGTGACCCAAGCCAAATATCTGATCCAGTGAAAACTCAAGGTAAGCTTTTGATACTGAACATTTTGGGTGTCCACAGCAGCTGTCACAAGTGGACTAAGTGATACCAGATGCAGGAATTCTGGTAGCTTTTGACTATCTGCCTGTCCTGGCTATAATGTATACTATAGTAAAATACTGTGTTTAAAATTGCATTTCTCTATGGCATAGACTCTGACAGCATGTGGCGTTGCCTAAGGGAACCCTAGTATCTCTTATCCAAAGATAGTTACATCTTGCAGAATAGCAGCTCCTGTTAGTAACAAAAGTAATCTTTCTTTTTCTGAGTTACCACACAAATCCTCAAATTCCATGGAAACGTTATTACTATGTTCAGTGAATCAAATGAGGCTTAGGACTGAGACAGAGAGAGAAAAATTATGTAATCTAAGTTGATTTCTGCTGCATTAGGAAAGAGAAAAGTTTAAAATTTGAAGGAATTTGGCATCATGAGGCAGTAAAGAAGAGGTTTTGGCAGTATGTTAAAAGTATTTCAATAATACAACTGTTGGAAGTAAAATAGTAGGGAAGAGAGACAATGCTTACAGATAACCAAGTGAAAGAAAAGGTTGGGTAGAAGTGGATGAAGGAGTCATGCACCAACTCCAGCTGTGACTGAAGTCCAGCTTTGGACTGAATCGAGCTGTAATGTAAAATTAAAAATAGCTGTGTTCACTGTAGCAAATAAATGACACTTTGGATGATGTACAGGGAATAATACATTGCGACTTTGAAGCCTGTATTTTCCCACTAGAAAGACTTAGATTTTTAAGAAGGGAAAACTAGAAATACTCTTTTTCAAAGGAAAAGTGATACAGATCATACTTTTTTTGTTTGTTTACTTTTCTGCTCTTCCTACTCACTGCAGAAACTGACCCATTGGCTTATTAAGAGTGTCTGTGTTATATATTTGTTTCTTTGTTTGCATAAGTAAGTACGTGTTTGTTTTTGAAAGGAAGTTCTGTAGAGGAAACAAAGCATTTTCTTTTGGTGACTTCTCATTTTTTCTGTAATTGGTCTGAAAGCAAGTCTTTCTGATCTCCCCTGGGGAGTGACCAGTTTCACATTGCTGTCTTTTGGTATTATGCGTTTCTCCTGATGGATGACAATTTCAGTGGATATATGTAGACAGCAGAGGGGTTGCACAGGTTCCTAAGTCTGTTACTAAGGAAAGATTTAGTAACCTTTTACTGATTCCTGACTCCTGGAAATAGAGCAAGACATGTTATTATGTGGGCAGGCTGCAGTGTTCTATGTGAGTCTGTTCTTCATGGAGCGTAGTGTGGTTTCATTCTTGAAGAGAAGGTATTGTGTCTGTCCCAAATCAACTGGTCACTGACCTGATTCTGAGAAACAGCAAATGTTCTGTTCACTCAACTGAATGGTTTATAGTAACATGGAAAAGCTTTGCTGTTCTCTGAGCACCTAGTAGAACTGAAAACCGGAGAACCACACAAAACCTCAGTGAAAATAACAACCAATACATAAAGTCTTCTTCAATAGTAAGAAATACAATCAAGTGTCAGGTTCTTTAAAGAGGTTCTTCTCTTCTTCCAATACCATTTCAGTTTTGTTTCAGTTGTGGTCTAGCTAAAAAAGTTCAAAAATTTCCCAGTTCACTTTTGTCTAGAGGGTGGTATTGTCTTGCTATAATGCATGTCCAGTCCAGGAACCTAACTTACTTTCATCTTTGCACTTTACCAACATTACCAACCACATGCTTAGGTGTTATCACTGACAGTCCCTGCCTTGGAAGCTTGGAGCTGAAACGAGGAAACACACACATCATTGTATAGCACAGATGTGCAAATGGCTGAGCCTGTGAATAGATTGATTCATATTGCTGATGACTCATCTTTTTTGACTAGCGAAGATAGAACTAATTATTCCACTGACTTTCCTCTTACATTCTAAGCAGGGTGATGTTTAGGCAACACTCCAAACAGAAGCTTCTATCTTTAATGCTTTCAAACTTTGGGAGGAGGGAAATACTCTGATAAATGGACTGTTTGGCAGAACATACTACACGTGGAAATAGCAGTGACTCATCGGAGAGTTTTTTTGTTTTGTTGTTTCGTTGTTATCAGTGTTGCTTGCTAAGAATCCAGATTTGTCACTCACAGACTGCACACAAACCTCAGTTTGCTTCTTAAACTTTGAAGAAATACCAGCTTCTTGTAAATATGTTGAGGAAACCGTATGATAAAAGTTCAGGGTGACATAGGCTTTGTATGAATGGGAACTGTATTTCTGGAAGGAAAGCAGGCCTCACGGCTTGTCCTGGTGCAGCCTTACAATGGTTTCACTAATATTTAGGCAGGATTGAAAGCTGGTAAATGGAGAATATGACCACCATGCAAAAAGCATGTTTTACAACTGTTGCACTCACTGATGTAGAAGACACTTAGTAAATGCATCATCTCCTCTTTCAAGATAGTCTACACACCTGCAGTGACTTATTAGAGTAGTTGTACATATATATATATACAGAAATTCTGTATACTTTAGCACTTCTTGAAAGCAGACAGCTATGGAAATTCCCAGGAAATTCCAATCTTCAGAGAACAGAACCCTTGAAGATTTCCTGATGTTGCTTTCTCGCTAGAGGAGGTCCGGCAGGAAAGTAGTAGGGCTGGAGCAAAGTTTATGTAATGCATTACTCTACATTTGGAATTAGATTAATTAAAAAAAAAAAAAAGAAAGTAAGAATTTCAAGTACTTTTCATGAATTTCTCAGCCTGTGATTTTTAATGATACTCAGCATGGTATTTCTTTAAAATTAAGTGATCAAGGAGAGAGGTATGAAATCAATACAGAAACTGTGTTAGTCTGCTGTCCATAGCATGTGTCTATTTTAGATACATTGTTAGTGCTGCCCTATAAATTTTATGCATCTGACAGTCATCTATTTCAGTTAAATATGCTTTTCAAGGGCTCAGCATGCAAAAAATATGTTTCCATTGCACCATTGCATATTTTGAGAGGAATTTGTCCCTTCATTCATACGAATAACTCTTCTAGCTATAAGATGGACCAAGTATCAAACAATGCAGACAGGACTCACCCAGGCTGTGCCTCCTGTTTACAGAAGCCACTTGCCATCAGAGAAGCTGCAGCCATGTGACTAATTTTTCTTTTTCTTTGGTTGTTACATGATTTTGTAGTTAAACACAGCAAGTTTGCCAGGAATTTATCTGAAGATACAGCTTCTGGTTCTGCCGTTCTTTACAGGTTTCCTGATCTCTTGGAATTTGCAGAACATTTTTTCTTCCCAACAGGAAAGAATACAGAAATGCTGCTTTAGCCATTTACCAAAGCCATCCTTTAGTGTGGTGTGTCTTTTTCTGCAGCATTTCCCTCATGTTTCTCTCTGAGGAAGTGCAGTGTATTGATTTGGTACCACCTCAGCACTGGTGATTTACTCAGGAAAATAATTGATGTAGGTTTTTTCTTACATAATTGGGAAGTACTTAGGGTAAACTTCGTAGGTGATAGCATCATATACTTTCTGATATATTCATTTGTATTTATGTGTATTTATTTTAACAATCATATGTACTTGTGAGAATGGAATCTTAAATTATTACAGATGTTCCACCAACAAGCCAAGGTGTGGATCACAAGCAGGTCCAGAGAGAGCTGGGTGATGTGGTATTACATCTGCACAACCCTACTATCCTTTCGTCCTCCTCAATTGAAGTTCATTGGACTGTGAGTATAAATCTGTGTTATGGTGGTGGTTACAGGTACAGCTGAATTGTCCTGCTTTGACTGCAGTGGAGTCACACTTCAGGAAGCTGTGTGGTTTGTGTGCTTGCAGATCCTTTTTCTCTGGAATGAAGAGACTTGGGCTTTGCTTTCCTACTTCATTAAATTTTGTCCCATTTTCCCCATCTGTGTCCCCATAGAGAGTGCTGTTTACAACACGGTGAGAGTTTCAGAGTCCTCCTCTGGAATCTAAAGGATTGATCAAAGGCCTCCTAAGTCACGTCATTTGAAGCCTTTGCACTGCTTTCAGGAGGGAGTGTATCAGTCCCCTAATGAGATAGCACAGGCACTTCCCTGTCTGTCAGCCACCAGTGCAGAGAAATACTGCATAATTCTGTTTGAAAGTGTTACCTCCATCCTACAGACATACTGACAAACACACCCAATTCCATATAGCCTCATCTGAACCTATGCTTCCCTGCTGTCCTGGGAGTACATATGGTACAGAGAGAGGAGATGAAAAGGGCAGTGTCACACTGACATGTGATGGGAGGCAGCAGGAAGTTGGCCACGTGGAGGATATCACAGAGGAAATGAGGGAGTGAGGAAACAATACTCTAGGAGTCCTGAAGCAAGGAGGATGGGAATATACATAAAAAAAGATTCAGGTAGACTTACAAGGCTGAGGCGTCAGTGTGAGAAAGGATTACAAATGGCTCACTGTGAGAGACTTTTGGCAATCCAGAGCTAGAAATAAAGACAGAGAGCAACATGGGAAACTGCAAATAGTGAACAATGAGGTAAGAAAATATAATTCAAAGAAGAGCAGTTTTAAAATGAAATGCAGAATGAAGAAAAAATTGGGGATGTAATTATACCAGGTGCAGGAGTAAAACCATAGGGAGTGAGCTTTGAGGTCTTTTTAGGACTTCCACTGGAACATGTCAGTATATTGGCAGGGATAGTGTGGGCGAGCACAGGCTGCAGCCCCTGCCATGTCATGGCAGGGTTTTTTGAACAGGAACAAAGGGATTTTTGACTTTGTAGAAGAGCCGTAGCCCAAAGGAGTCCTGGTCCATGGCCAGGGCTTCTCAGTGCTGCAAGAATACCAATAATATGTGCTGCACCATATTACAGTAATACTATTGCACAGTAATTACACTCTCACCTGCAACATGGCCACCTGCAACAGGCAATCTCCTGTTTTAGCTAATAACATTGAAACATCTTCAAGGTTCCTAGCACGATTTTGCTTGACCTTTCCTTATAGAACAACCTTTTCCAGAAAGGCATTTTTTGTCAGTCTCTGGGGTAGCCTGTGGCTTCTCTACAATTTCAAAAATAAGCATTACCTCACTTTCAGCTAACACGCAGATTCTTTATGTGATTATTAAAAATGAAATATGTTGCTTTTCGGAGTAAAATTGCAAGCACACAGTTTTTTAATATTACTGTATGAGATTTTTTGAAAATAGGGAAAGTCTGATGCACTTCAAAAATTTTTATTGTGGTTGTAATTGGACTTTCTTATCCACTAGAAATTGAAATTGGTAGTTAAAAGATAGTGTATGCTTCATGACAGATCACATGCATATGATAGCTTTCTGTTTCACTTATAGCCAAACATATTGAATGCACCCTTATTTACATTAAGATCTTTTTCTCCATACATTTGATATAAAATTACTTTGGTCTAAAAAGCACTCAGGAGCACTAAGCATCAACTTGATCTATGTTTCCAAGTCTAATCCATGTTACCATACTGAGTTTTATGAGCCTCCCCAGAGCCCTCTTGGAACGGCCCTTTCCTTCCATCAGAACATCCTCCTGATGAGGGGGTGGACATGGGGGAAGTGCTTGGACAGATCTGACAGAGCCCAGCCACAACCATGGAGAAGGTGCCAGCTGGCTGTCCTTCCAATTCGCTTTCTCCAAAGTGAAGCTGGCAGGAAGTGATGCTCATTGCTTGGGTTTTGGGAAGCTTCGACATCTCAGGACGGTTGGCAGGCTCTCTCTTTGATCTCCATATTCATCACCCTGAGCTGTGGCACTGTAGATCACTCTTTCCCTGTGTGCCCCCTGTGCTGCTGTGCAAATTCAGGTGGGCAGAAGTCCGGCCTGTGCTGAGCTGTGTCACCCTGTGGATGCAAAGACTGTTCGTTTCGTGGAGCTGAGACATATTACACAACTCTGTTATCCACCTTTAATGCCTTCCTAAATCCAGGGAAACCAGCACAGTTCTACCAGCATCAAACAGATTAATGCACTTTCGAGTCAGGCCTGTAATTTGCTGTAATGCAAGAAACCTTTGTCTGCTGGGGCAGTGATGTTTACTTTGAGTAACACGAGCGGGTGGCCCAGGGACCGGGCACAGTGTCACGGGCATCGTCCCTGGTTCCTGTCTGTTTATGGATATGTTCTGTGTTCTGCTGTCTTTCCAGGTGGACCAGCAATCCCAGTACATTCAAGGATATAAGATTCTGTACCGGCCTACACCAGCATCCTACGGAGAGTCAGAGTGGTTAATCTTTGAAGTGAGGACTCCCACCAAAAACAGCGTTATCATTCCCGAGCTGAAGAAAGGCGTAAACTACGAAATCAAGGCCCGCCCTTTTTTTAATGAGTTTCAGGGAGCAGACAGTGAAGTGAAATTTGCAAAGACCCTGGAAGAAGGCAAGTAGGAGCCAGACTGTCTTCATCTTTCCTTTTTGAAGTAGCAGTCTGGCCAGCTTTCCTCTGATATGTTCATTATTTGATTTTGTTTGAAGTGCGTGCCGTTTGAGAGCAGCAATCTGTGGCAGAGGAGGCTGTGTCGGACTGATCATTATGTGAATTGTTTGGTGACACAGAAGTAAATATTCAGAGCCAGGCATGAGAGACAGAGAGAGAGGGATGTGCAAAAATCCCCTCCAACACACAATGAGAAATGCGCTTCTTTATCTTCCCTGCAGTGTGCACTCCTCCCTGCTGAGTTCATGGGCTGGTCACAAGTGACTTCTGTCAGATTCAAGCACTTGCTAATCACTATCTTGAGTAGATAGCAGACACCACAGAAATCATCAAAGCACTGCAGCTGAGGGAATGGAAACCATGCTTTTTAGAAGGCTTTTATATCTGGATCAATCAGTGAGACAAAGTAAAAAGATGAATGAAGGCAACAGATATAGTGGACTAAATTATGCATTTCCATCTCATACATGTGTTAAAAGGAGAAGGTTCATAAAGCTCTTCCTTTTTTTACTGCACAGGCATAATGAGTATGCAAGGTGGCCAGTGCCTTCAGTGCCTCTGCTAGGGTGTACAACCTTTCCCTTTCTGTCCTCCTTCCCCATTATAAATGCCCTGTAGCTCCAGTTTATTGCTGCAAGTGGTTCAAGAGGTGTGCATAGCTGCATCAGCTAAGCATCCGGTTTTTAGGAGGACTATTTCAAATGCAAACCATAAATTATTGTTATAAATGTGTTAATATTTGTGTTAACACATGCTGTCCTGATTTTAATAAGTTTCATATTACTCATTATTATTTACACACTAGAGGAAAATGAAGTTTAGATTGAGGTCAATTTAGATTCTTTATTTTTCAAAACTGTTGGTGCTGGGTGAGGTGATTTGAGACCATTGATGAATTCAATGCTCAAGACTGTGACATTCAGGTAAAGGGTATCTGAGCTTGGAGAGTCTAGTGATGAGTGGGACTTTTCCTGTCCTACACAGCAAGACTACTGCAGAACCCAGGAGCCTGGTTGCAGTTTGACACACTTTCCTTCCATATCATTTTACCCTGTAGTCAGGGCTGCCCTCATTGAAGGATGGGGCACAAAAGATTGCGTTTGTATAGCCCAGAAACCATCTTCCTCTTTAAAAACCTCGCTTCTGAGTGTGACAAACATAACTGTTCAATCCTTCTTTCCAAACAAACAGCTCCTAGTGCTCCACCTCAGAGTGTTTCAGTAACTAAGAACGATGGGAACGGGACAGCAATCGTGGTCACCTGGCAGCCACCCCCCGAGGACAACCAGAACGGGATGGTTCAGGAATATAAGGTACTGCTGGCATGCCTTGGTCCCCTGGCAGAGCGAGCATGGCCAGGTAGTGAGGGATGGGCTGTTCGTGGGTGCTTGGCTCCATCTTCTGGTTACTCAGAGAAAACGGGATAGAAAATCACTGCTTTGACTCAAACTCCATATTTAGTAATTCTGCCTAGATGGTGGAAAGGGAATTAAAACAGCCTCCATAAATCAAAGCAAAGGGTCAACACTCTTAATTAAAACAGATACATCCTTTGCCTTCATTAAAACTTGAGAAATGCACACTCAAGTAGAGAGGGAACCATACCTGTATGAGAACCGTGTTGGCCAAGGTAGTAAATATAAACAGGCTTAATGAGTTGAAAAGCTTAGGGATAATAATTAACAGTGTTAAGATCTGAGTAAATTATGCGTAACTGGGTAGTTAAAACAAACGGAAAACTTTCAAGAGAAGAATGTGCTTGTATAATAATAAATCTATTTAGTGTACAGAAATTTTTCTTTTCTTCCAAACACAGTTCTCATTATGCTATTTAACTTTTAACTATTTGAAAGTACATCATAAATATTTATTATTTGATGTTCGTTTACAAACATAGACTGTATTTTCAGTTCAAATTTTTTTGTGATAATTTACATAGCAAAGTAAATGAAGCTTATTTTTCCTAAGCAAGCTACGGATGTTTTGAATGTCTAGTTGTGGATATCAAGTAAGCTTTGTAGCCATGGAGAGACAGGAGCTTTGGTTTCAGTCTTCTGCAAATGTGTATGATTGAGAAAATCTTTCAAATGAGAATGTCTTGGCTACTTTTCAGGTTTAAACACAGTGCTATAAACATGTATTCCTAGCCATCAAAACTCATTCTGATGTTTCTTTTCCCTGAGTAGAAATGGAAAAGGGAAGAGATTGCTAAGCTTCATGGTCAATTTAGAATAATAAAACCCTTTTCAGAACCTGGTCAACTGGTAAAAAAATCCGTTTATGGCTCAGTTTCAGATATATAATGTAATTGGAAAAAAAATACTTGTGAAGTTATTTCATTTAAAGACAGACCTTGAGCTGGAGAGATGGAATTATTTCCAACAAGAAACTGCATAAGGGGAATGTTAAGATTGCAAGGACACCACAATAAAAGTCAGGAAATTCCCATTTCCAAGTAGATATAATACCTACCCCACCTGCTAGCATTCTGAGGGAATAGGCTATCAGATGGAGGAGCAAGTGTCCTGCAGTGCTTGTGTAGCAGTAGATGGCACACTGGCACGTTTCACATCTATGTTTCTTGTGTTGATGCTGTTATTTTCCTTTGTGCTTTTCACCATGGACAGAAAACAGACACAATGAATATATATGTCATTGCTCTTTAAGTTGCTACGTGTAATTACTAGTTTTGTCTGAAAACTAAATAAATGCAGAACTACTTATTTAAGATTAAAAACTAATAACAAGAAAAAAAACGAATTGAAGTCACATGAAATTTTCTCTTTTTTCTTTCCTTTTTTGTTTTTCTATCTTTTATGTTTTCTCCCAGAAAAAAAAAAAAGATATGCATATGTGTGGGAATTCATTGTTTTCTCAGCAACTCGAATCAAAGGCAAGAGTATACCTACTTTAATTAAAGGATAAACTAAATAGGAAGAAGTATACCATCTTAATTGAACAAGTGTCAGTATCACAAACAAAAAGCCAGAAATTCAAATTCACGGCAGAAACCATTTTTTTCTTTCTTACCATGAAGTTAGAAATTCTCTTGTTGTACTAATTCTTTCTTCACTTATGCATCTGTTGTAATGTGAATTCATCCTTGTTTCACAGCACTCTAAAAGTTTGTTTTCACTTGCCTATTGAGGTATACAATTAATATGGTATTGTACTGAACAACCTGATGTTTAACATAACGTTATTGTTTCTTTTATCATGCATTTATTCATGTACTTGAGTGCCTAAGAACAAAACTTTTTTTTCTGAATTAGTAGTTCATAGTTACAAGCAGGTAATAAATTGTTTCCATTGTTTGCATATGCACCATTTTACAGGGTGGCAAGTAACAATTTCTGTGAAAATTACTGCAGTCAAAACGTAGATTTAAATGTTTTCTTCAACACTTAATCGAGTTCCTATTTACCAAAGAGCATTTTCATGACCATCCTCTAGGATTTAAGAGCAGTATTAGTAGTAATTTTACTAGAAGTACTGACTGAAAAAGTCTCTATATAGTATCGGAATACAAAGAGGAGATTCTCTTTGTGCGCTCTGACCTGCTCTGCAGCAGCACTTATGTATATCCTGTGTTGGGATTCGATTTCAAAGGGACTTAAAGTACATTTCACATCCTCACAGTGTCCCACTAGCCTTGTTTCAATCCTTGGCATTCAGAGAAGGAAAAAGGGTCTTACAACATCCTGAAGGTGAGATAAAATTTCCAGTGTCCAGGCAGAAAGGGCCGTGGCAATTGTTCTACATGTGAAACTGGAGCTCACTCACCTGGCAGTCTCCACTGCAGCAGAATTGCACGAGGGATTTAAAGCAGCTATCTGGGTACTAAATCTTTTAGGAGCTCCATATGTCAAAAGCAAAATCTTCCCTCCTATGTACAATCAGCCCAGGCTCAGATGTACTGCTGTTCTCAGCCAGGTTTGCTTTTTTATAGATAAAGTACTGAATTTAACTAACTTTCTGGATAGATGTTCTTTGTAGAGCAATACATTTGTGGAAAGGGGACAGAACCAAAATCAACACAGCTTCATCTTTTTTTTTCGCAGACCTAGATTGGCTGCTACTTCACCTTGAATTGTTCAACCATAATCTTAAAAAGCATTTGCCACATCAATGGTTCAGGCCTACAAGGATAAAAATATCATCTTGTTTCTCCCATGTCATTTAATGTCACTGATATAATTTGCAAAGTGGTGATTTGAAGTCGCTAGACCTGTATCCTGGTCTAGATCTAAAAAAATGAGATCTGATGTCATGCTGTTGTCTCTCAATTAGAAGACAGAAAATCACTCAGTCTTTGCCTTTTGCTGCCATCTTTAAAAAAAAAAAAAAAAATTTGGATTCCAGCATGGCATCAGTTCTCTTGTGATGTCATGTGATGAAAGACTTGCTCATGCACTTCAGTGATGAAAGCCTTGCTTGACAAATAATTCCTGAGCAAGAGAATGGCAAATTCATTTAACTGAATGCTCTTACTTAGCTGTTTATGTGAACAGTTCTTGGCTACGGGACTTCGCTTTCTTGTTCTGTGCTACTAATGCTTTTAGTTTTATTAACACCAGTTGAACTGTGAATGATTTATGAAAAACGCATCAAATAATTGTAGTAGTTGGATCTGCTCTTTGGAAGAAAAAGTACCTTTTCATTATTCGTAGAGTGCCTAGGACAGCAATCCATGACTGCAGATATTCAAGTAGTGACAAAGTTTTAATTCCTTTATCCAGAAGAAAAGAACATGTCATCTTTCACTCTGCTTATCCTTTGGTGCTGAATGTTGAACATTTATACATACCATGCACTTACTTCCCCTCAGGTTTGGTGTCTTGGCAATGAAAGTCGATACCATATAAACAAGACAGTGGATGGTACCACCTTTTCCGTAGTCATCCCCTCCCTAGTTCCTGGTATTCGATACAGTGTGGAAGTGGCAGCGAGTACTGGGGCAGGACCTGGAGTGAAAAGCGATCCCCAGTTTATCCAGTTAGGTAAGCTTGCTGGTAATCCTGCCTATTGGTTTCCATGATTTCTGTTTGTTTACTTTTTGTCTTTTATGGCACCGGAAATACTTTCAAGACAAGTGAAATAGATAGCGTTACTTGATCCTTGGAATAGCAGGATTTGGCATTTCTGGTTTAAAACTTCCCTTAGAACTGCATTCTAAAGATGGGGTTATAACAACACAGGTTTTTTTAGTCTCCAATTGAGGAGTTTGGTTGTTGACTTTTCAAAGTGAATTTTCAGCCTTAAGACTGGTGTAATAAAACATGTAGGGGAGCATGAATCACTAAGTCTTGAATCACTTTAGTTTAGGGATGTAATTTGTCTTCATCAGATTTTATCTTTATTGAAAAAAAAAAACAACCAAGCATGCTAAAATTAGGCACAATAAATATCAACTCTGTGTGAGAGCTAGTAAATAACCTGAGTACAGGAAAAGGAGGTACCCAGATGATTTACAATAATCTTGACCTTCTAATTTCATTAACACCAAACATCTCTGTCATAAATGCACATCAGGGGCGTTGCTCCTGGAGCTTTCTGGGAGAAATGCATCTTTGCTGTTGGTTACCTGAAGATTATTTAAAGTACCTTTAAGTATAGTCATGTGCTGCTTTACTAGTATGCCTGTAGCAAAATACCTTATCCTTACAGTATATAGTTGTGAAAGCAAACTCACCATGTTGCTTTGGGCTTTATGTCCCATCTGTCTCTGTATCATTAGTAGATCTTCCTTCTTATTTCACTTTTTGTATTTAAAAATCTATAATTAACAGCATGAGAAAACAGGACAGAACAACTAATATGGAAAATTATATGTACATTTCCTTTGCTATTAAAGTGAAGCCCCTCTTTAACTTAGTTAAATTGTGCGGGCATATGACTCCCAGTTACATTGATAGAGATTTTACAACAAAATTACACACTGCTTGTATGATATTCCATTAATGTGGAATTAGTACAGGAAAACCCCATAGTTATTTGTTGGATTGCTCTTTCCTACAGCCAGCTGCCATTCACAGCTTCCTACAGTCAGCTTTCCAGTCAGCTTTCCAGGCTTAAGTTCTGAAAATTCTACGTTAGTGAGGCTTATGAGGATAACCTCAAATGTTCAAAGCCAAAGATTTCATAATCACTTTTTTTTTTGCCATTTCTCTGATGATAAGCAAATACTAAATGAAGGTGAATTTTATAATGGAACTTAATCACTTTGAGGTTTTGGTATGTGGAAAAAGAAACAAGTGAGACTGTCAGGGTAAGATTTTTGCCTGCTCCTGGATTCCTGGCTTTTACTGGCACTATGTTAGAAAACAAGAAGCAATCACACACCTCAAAAGGTGTTTAGATGTGCAAGTCTAGTAGAATACATGTATTTCCTTGTGGTTGGAGTTTGCTTTCATAGTCTTCACTGCTTGCTTCCAATTAAGTGACATGGCCAGTTCTAGATATGCTGTAGTAGATCCCATAATTTGGTTGTTTCCTGGTGAAGATCTGGAGACAGGAGTCTTGTGGACATCCATGCCACGGGAAGCATTACAAATAAATACCTAGACAGTGCTGCAGAAGGTTGCTGAAAATTAGTACTTAAATTTAAGGAGTAATATTCTTTGGTAGCACAGATCAACCTAAAATCATCCAGGTAGAAGAGTGGCTGCAGTTTATCCAACTCTACCCTGTGATACAAGTTTCCTCAAGGAACAAGCTCCCTCAAGGAATTGCATTCTTAGTTTTTAGAAGTGCTCCCAGCATGGGGGTGGAACATTAGAGTTTTCTGGTAGCTTTCTGAAGAAAGGAAATTAATTTGTTGATGTCATCAGTTGGCACTTTTCACCAGCGATAAATTACTTGGTTCCAGAGAGAGGGAAGGGAGGCCAAGGAGGGGGGGGGAAGAGGACTAGGGATGCTGCTTTTAGAAGGTTTGAAGCTGTTCTCACTCCCTGTACCTACATGCTCTAGGAGCTACATGCTTGCCACCAACAGCTTCAGGTTTCTACATATCTGGCACTGACCCCAACTATTCCTTTAGGAAGTCTTTTCCTGATATCTGAATTAGTACAACCTTTCCTTTTTTTTAAAAAAAAGTAAAATAAGAATTCCATGTGTGGAAACAGAATATACTATGTGATTTAGAGGTTCACTTTTTTTAAGGAACTTTTCATTAAAATCTGACATCTCTTTCCGCATAATGTGTTTTTCTTACAAAAATGTGAGGCTAGGTTGTGGCTGGCTCTGGAGCATCCAAATAAGAGGGTTTTTTCCTCAGTGTAACCTACTGTCTTCTACAGTGACCTCAGTTTGAGTCCGTGTGCTGTGTGGGGTGCTCCCCACAGATGAGACATGCCTGGGCAGAGTCTCAGCCAGACCTGTGACGGGAGGAAGCTTCACCTTTTGGAGGCCACCTTCCAGAATGAGAACAAGAGGGGAGGACAGGAGACATTGGATTCCCTGGGAGCTGAGGCGTGCAATCACAGTCCCATGCATCAGCTGAGCTGTGATAAATGACCTTGTGCACACACTTAACCTGTTACAAAGACAGGTACAAATTGTAAGCTCGAAGCTTTTTCATTTTCCACGTTTCAGCTGACATGAAGCAGCTCACTGAGCTGTGGTACCCCAGACTTCCCGTGCCACCAGGGACAAGACAACAATATAACTTGCTTGTTATTCATAAAATCACCTTCCAGTGTTTAAAATCATGAGATCAACTGAAAAATGCCTTCTTAAAGCACACCCCCCCCCATGAGGCTTCTGAATTTTCCTCTAGGCTTTTGAATGACCTTTTAGAGGTTTCTGTGGAATTCCAAGGTCTGGAAAACAATTTGTTTTGTTTTAAAATAAAATGTGGTATTTTACATAAAGAAAGACTGCAAGAGCTTTGTTGTTAAGGAAAAGAAATTGTTATTGTTTGAGACCTAGACACAGCTTGCTATATTATGCTTATAATACAGTGCTGTGGACAAACAAAATCATAGAATTTCAGTAGACCTTTTTTGTCTTGTCACAACATGTAACTTGAAGCCATCGTTTACAAAAATGCTTTATACAAAAAGATGAGAATTGGCACAACGTTTTTTTGCTGATCTCTAGCCTAACTTTTGCAAAGTAATAGGTTACTACCTATGGGAGCTTGGCAGTATTACCTATGCTCATTGACAAATAAGTAGTGACATTGGAACATATTGCAACACACTTTGTTTCCAGTACCAGCTCTGAGAAGCCCTACAACTGTGGTTAATGTTACTCTCGAACACACAATTTGTATGAATATATGGTATGCAGTAATTTGTTATTAGATGCCTGCACAATTACTGCACAGTTAAAGGTTGACTGTAATATTCAACCACTGGATGTCTCAAGTGTACAAAACAGAAGAAAGTCTCATCGAATCTTTATTATTCTAATTGCTTCATTTAGGAGATGTGATTTGGGAACTAGCTAGCATGTCTTCAGGGCATTCTGTCAACCCCTTTTTTTGTTGATATTTTTGTTTGTGGCCTGAAAACTACTTGAAGAAAATAATCTTTTTTTTTTTTCCCGTCTCAGCAAACCAGTTTGGTGCTGTCTCCTCAAACTGTATGTCATAAGATAGAAGTGCAATAATGATATTTTACCAGTTTTGGAAGCATACATAATTGCAAAGGAGACAAAATAGCATATTCTTATGTTGGTAATATTTTACCAAATAATTTTCATATTGCATCACAGACATATATTTGAGAAGACACTTGGACAATATGTTACAGTTTCCAGGTGTTTTGCAAGTTTTTAATTTTCAGAATTAGCAATGTTAACAGCACTTAGATATTTCTCCTTACTGTTTGTACATTTTGTGTACTGAATGAAACACGCATATGGAAAAGTACCATTCTATAGGTTGTACATGTGCAAGGCCAGGTTAAGGTTCCTTGCACACCTGTGAACCTGGAATTTCCAGTCTTTTTTGGATCTTTGGCATTCCAATCTTAATTGTATACTAATCTTTAATTTATGCTTTAGCAACTTAACGATAGCTTTTACGGTATTATTATTTATATGAATATTTAACATCAGGGACTTAGAGGTTCCAGTTCTTCTCTGTGTAAATTCTAATTAGTTTTCATTGAAGTTTGAGACTTGGAGCTTCAAGACAGTCAAATCGAATAGCTTATGAGCAATAGCCATAGCAACATTATCTGTGATTAAAAAGAATGCTCTTATCTTGGGGTAGAAGAAGGCAATGAGTCACTGTGATAATATGCTGGTTTTAGGGAGTTGTGGGATCAGCCTGCTCCAACAACTCTGAGGCATTTTCAAGTACATTAAATGCTGCGGCTGCTGCTCTGGCAATAGGATGCACTTTGCTGTAGAATGTTTATGTTCACTTATTATTTTGGCACATCTCCCCGAGGAGTGCAAGCAGCAACAGGAATGTTCATTATGAACCATTTATATTTCAATCAAAGCTTCCAGAAATTTCCTGGGACGAAGAAAAAGTACTTTTTTTTTTGTTCAAGAGCTTTTTTCATGACTGATCATTGAGGATTGAGGGCTGTTGTGGAGAGGGAAGATGTCCTTCTCAAAGAAAGGCTTCCGAGATAAAGTTCCTGGAAATTTTTAGGGATAAGGAGTTCACTAGATTTCATTCCCTTTGCTTTATATTTAGCTTACTTTCTATTTTTGAATTAGAAATAGGACATGGGTCAAATAGGACCTCTTGAAATCCCTTCCATCTCCTTTTGTCTGATGCTGAGTGTGAATATAGACACATTTTTCTCTTCACCATGTGTAAAAATAAATACCAGCTAATGGAATAGCTCTAACAGTCCACCCATATACAATGTGCCATAAGCCTAATTTCTTAAAAGAAAGTATATTATTTTGCTTGCAATGACAAGTCAAATAATAGCATGAAATTAATGTTAATTAAAAATTAGAATAATAAATGTTCAAAGAGATTCTACAGGATTTTATAGTCTTCAGACAGGCATTGACTGAGCAATGCAAAATGTTTCTGTATGTAAAAGTACTGTCTTTCTGTATGGCTGAATGGTTGACATGTTTAAAAAGCATTCTTATTTGTTTTTTGAGTTAGTGATTATTTTTTTCTCCTGGATTTATTGTTTTAAATATATATATTTTAAGAGAAAAATATTTATTAGACTTCCGAATTTATTCAGGACCATAGGTTCTCCATAAATCTTTAGCTCTATTCCATTTCATTGTAGAAAGTAGTGTAGCTGTTTAAAAATGCAGAAATTATGCATTTTGAAAAGAGACTGATGATGCAAGTTTTCATATCTTAATATGGCCTCAGCTGCAGAGAGACAAAAGATGAGATAGAGAGTGACAGCTTTAATTCATTGGTCACAGTATACTTTATACATTTAAGCCCATCTGGCCACTTGTGTGGAACTTCACTTGACTGTCTCCATAAAATCTGAAGCAACCCATCTTAACCTTGCACAAATAGGCATGAAATCCATAAACCCAGCAGACACAAAGGGTGTATTAGTAAGAAAAGAATGAGTCTGCCTGGTGAACTTTCAGGCTAGGCAGTGCACTTAGGATCACAGAAGATAAAGGGACCTGAAATATGAAATAAAATTTCCAATAAGGTGGCAGTCAGAGACAGGGGTGATTTCTCGGCAAAATAGATATATGACTTTAATGTTGCAAAGACTGGAATGTGGAATTCTTCACTGGAAGAAGCTTATTAATTTAACCATTTCCCATTCAAAAAGATATCGTTTTCCAGAGGAGGTTTGTCATTTGTATAATTTGCTGTGATTCAATCTCTTGTTTGTATTTCAATTTCTTCTATATTGTTTCGGCTTATTTTGAAGTAACCCAAGATGTCATCGTAAAAAAAAATTCTGTTCCCTTCTTAGATTCTAGGGAAAAGGTATTATTTTTAAGTAAATAGGTTTTCATTTCTTACATAGTTCACATTAATAGAATTAATAACAGCACCTTTCTCCTTAGAACACTTATCTCTCGTTCTGAATTTCATGTCACTACCAATAGTAAAAAACAACTATCTGTTGGATTTACACAGGAGTAAAAACAGGCATTTCAAAGACTAAGCTGTGGAATGTGTAAAGCAATATCCGCTCTGAGTAAAGGTTTCAAATTCTTGCCCTCACCCTGTGTAGTAATGAAATTTTCAGTAAGCACTCACTGTAGTGGTAAAGCACATCAGGAAAGCTGTATTTTGTCTTTCAGTTGCTTCACTTTGGTTAGAAAGCGTTAGTCACTAACTGGATCTTCTTACTGCTGTTCCTAGAAGGTTCCTGCAAAAGTTCTGTTCAGCAAGAGCAGAAAAGACCAAATCTTGCAGGTGTGGTCTCTATTTAAAAAAAAATTATAGTGTGTGGAAAAATACATGTTCTTTATTTTGACATGGGGTATTTAAGGATAAACTGATTTTGAAAAACACTGCCTGTTCAGTACTAATGAGGCTGCTTGGCTATTTTTGCCAATTCATTTTTTAGTTATCCTTTAGCTTTTACATCCACGTCTAAGAGGGCAGGATTGGTTATTTTATACTTTTGCTTTTTTACATCCTTTTAAATAATCCACCTTTTTTTAATTGAGGTCAAAGTGAGAGACTGCGAGACTGCAAAGAGTACATTAGAGTGGTAATACAAGATTTAAGTAATCTTTCAGGAACTGCTGGATTAAAATGTATCAATACCAACCTCATGAATGTAGTTTGAATTTGTTATTCTGTGATTTTCAGTGGGTGTTTGAGGAGCTGATTTCTACCTATGGACAGAGCCTACTACTCATGATTCGAGCTTGAGCTTTCCTTTACTTGCTGTGTTCTTTGCTGATTTCCTGAATAATTTTCTGAAGCTGATGTTTCTTTGCTAAAATGAAAAAAAATATAATACATAGCAGTCCAAAAGTTTGTCGTTTATGAGCCTTATTTTCTATTTGTATACCTGGTAGCCTGATTTTAGCAGATTTCTTAAACAAACAAAAGTCAGTGATGTTAGAGGTACCTGTCTTGTATGGAAAACAAAACATTTCTATCTAGACCTGTAGAAAGAGATTTTGAAGAGTAATCTTAAGGATTTTGCCTTGAAAAACTGGACTACAGTTATGTTAGTTCTTTTCATGGTACCTTTTGCAGTTGTTCATTCAAATTAATTGGCTATTTTGGGTGTCTCTGTTTCAGATTCTCATGGAAACCCTGTGTCTTCAGAAGATCAAGTCAGCTTAGCCCAGCAGATTTCTGATGTTGTAAAGCAGCCTGCCTTTATTGCTGGAATTGGTGCAGCCTGTTGGATTATCCTTATGGTCTTCAGCATCTGGTTGTATCGCCACAGGAAGAAGCGGAACGGACTCACCAGTACTTATGCTGGTATCAGAAAAGGTGCCGTATTATGTGTTTCAGTCTGCTGGCTGCTGAATGCCTGTTTGCTGGCTATTTACTTGGTCATCAGTCTCTTGTTCTTCTAAGACCCCAATCAGGAATTATCAGATTACTTCAATGCTTCCAGGAAGTGTGGATCAGGAGCCAATGCAGAGAGCAGCAATATTTACATAACGTGTGAAATCTGGCTTTAAAGCATAAGTCTTTATCAAAATACCTAGACTAGCTTTTCATAAAGATACTCCTACAAAGGAGAAATGTAAAGATGGATTTAAGGCTGGGAGCTTCCTTGCTGTCTGACACTGTACCATCTGAAGAGGAGCCAGGTGGATGGTGGTTCCTTGACCCTCCTGTTCAGCCCTTTGCTTGCTGCTGAGAACGCTAACAGCGGTGTACATCACAGCGATGCTTTTGGTGTGTGTACTTGGATTTCCTTCTGCTCTGGGGCAATGTGGTGAAGTGGCTGTTTGCAGAGGCACAGCAGTCAAGTCTGCTTTCCAAGGCTCTTTTCATAAATGCTGTTGTGAGACCCTTCGCTGGGACTGAATTCTGGGGCTGTCACATCCTGCATCTGCATTTGGTTAGAACGGCAGCAGTGGGGCCAGCTTAAAGCATCCTCCATTTTCGTGTTATTTCATGTTATTGACACTTTTTATATCACATTGTCAGTGGACTAGCTGTGCTTTACAGTATGGTCTCTGACAAACAAAGCTAGAATCTCTACCCGTAAGATCTTCTGGAATAAAAACTGGGTTCCTCCTGATTCAGTAATCTTTTGATTAAGCCCTGAAGTTGAAGTTGAATTCAATGGGCTGCAGTTCATTACATCTCAAAGCAGTACCTCGTAGGCAGTCCTAGAGCGAGAGCTATAAAATTTGGAATGAATCAGAAAATGGGAGATCCTGCTTTTGAAGGAATAGCAGGAAAATATTTGATACTTAGCAATCAAAAGATAGGCCTAGGCTTAAAAGGTGGACATATCTTAATGTATGAAAGGTGTCATGAGATTCTTTAGTCCCTTCAAGAGTGAATGTGTGATGGACAAGAAAAATAGGCAAATCTAACACATGTTTTTAAACAGTAACAATGTGTTGCTATGTAAAAGAAGCAGTGCTAAAAATAGCACATGAGTGAGTGGAAAGATGGAAATAATTCTGGAGTGTTGCAGAGTTGAGATGTCCTCCCTGCTAACTAAGTATCAATGCTCACAGTAGACTTCAGGCACAGTGGCTGTAGTGGAGTTGTAACCACTGGAATTGGGAAGGAGTTCCACCGTTGATTCTGTTCTCCTGGGATTTCTTAGCTAGGACAGACTCCCACATTCTGCTGCATTGGCCTGTGCTGTTTTGTTTTACTAATAGCATGCTGCCATACTGCCTTTCTACAGTTCTATCAAACTAACATCACTGTGCTTTCAGCAGTACCTATGATTAAGCAAAAGACATACAATTTGTCCTTAAAAATGGTTACTTCAGTGACATCAGCTATTGTTCAAAACAGCTTTTTTTTTTTTTCCAATAGCTGTATAAATGTCTTTTGTGTAATTTGGGGGGATTTAAATGAAACTGTACAGAAAAGTAGGGTCTGTATCTCCGGTATCAAGTATTCTTCAAGAAAAAAAAGCAGTCTTTAGTGAAATATAGACTGTAAAGTAGTTTGCCACTCTGCAGGGCATCAAATCACAACTGCAAGCCCAAACTTTCTTCAGTCCTGCATTTTTTAATTTATTTTTATATTTAGCTTCAGGCCTGACAGCTGTTAAAATACTTCACTACTCCCACACATACATATTGTACTAGCAGTCTTACACACTCAGAAGAGTTTATTAATAGAACCTCTAAGAAATAAGTTGTTCTTTCGTGTGGTAGCGATAAAATTTCTTTTAGTTGAACCTCTGTTCATCTGTTTCTTAGTGCCTTAAGAAACTAAACTAGGTTTAGTACTTAGCTCACAGAAGAGTAACAAGGTAGTAGTTTGAGATTTTTTTTCATGTCCTTGTGATTGCAAATTAATTTTTATATTCTTGATCCTCTTTTGAATAGCTGGGGTTTAAATGCACCTTCTATTTTAATGAAAGCTTGTTACTATGGTTCTTTATTTTTGAGTGTAGCTAAATTAAACTTGACTGTGTGAAAATGCCTAGCCCAAAGAAAATACAATGGAATTCCCAAGATAAAGAGCTTTGCTATAAATGCAGCCTGAAATGGGCAAATGCTCCAAGGTTTTCCTTTCTTTGCTTGGTGTCATATCCCTGGAAATAAATTGGCTTGGTAAAAGGGGGAAATCTACAGCATATCCTAGATTATAACAACAAGACGCTCTGCACTCCCTCCAAACATCAGAGTTGTTACAGAAACTACATTAAGAAGTCATTCACTTAACCAGAACCTTTTCTTTCTGTGCCAGGTTTGCCGATCAAATTCTGTCTCAAGGCTATTTTAGTGAATATTTTATTGTTTTTCTTACCTTTCTCATTGCTGTCATTAGATTGAAAAGGGCAATGTTAGCCTTGTTCTGCCCATCAGTGGTAGGGAAACTATACTGTCTTGTCAACAGGAGGGGGAGCATGTGCTAATAGGAAGAGCAGATGCTGGTGCTCTGTATTTGGATTAGAGACTCTATTGATCCAAAGAGGATTTATAGTAGCTGTGAGAGAGAAGATTGTCAAGCAATGTCATTGTTCCGTCGTTAACCTTTCCCTCTTAAAGCCAAGGGTTGAAAGGTAGAAAGGTGTTACATCTAGGGAGATATTCTACTCTTTTTTTTTGTGATTATTTATGAAAGAAAGAAAAACTCTGTGTAAGGGTCTCATCTATGAAAACAAAAATTAATTGCTGCAATCGATTTTAGTGCCTTTATTACAGGGAGAGTTGGTACTATTCTTGATTCAGAGACAGTAAAACAGCAGTTCTCTTTGTTCCTTTTTATGATTATTATTTCCTTACTGAATACTTAAGTGTGCCTATTAGTTCAGCGTAATGAGCATTTACTTAGTGAACTGCAGATAAGATTCAATAGGACCTTGATAAGGCTTTGTTAAGGAATTTGTCATTCTGCATTCTAAAATGATTAACAGTGTGGGGGTTTTGTTTGTGCTAGGATTTTCAGAAAAAAAACCTTAAAATACCAAACTGAGAGGGATTTGAAAGGCTAAACCACAATCAGGTCTCCTCAGGAGCACAATAGAATATCAAGCTTTTTTTTTTTTTCTTTTCAGAATAGTACCTGCAGAGACAAGCTTCTTTCTGAATTGCAATTTTAATTTTATTTTTATATCAATGTGACTGGACTACTGGGTTAGTTATATACATTTATTTTATGTTCAGCTGTCTGCTAGGTTTATACTAATGTGGTATGTTTCCCTTTCTCTCTTCAGCTTAATAACCAGTTTGTATTTTGTTTTGATTTTTCAGTCCCGTCTTTTACCTTCACACCAACAGGTATATATTTGCACTTTTCCCCCCTTCTCTGTTACTTAAGCATGTGTTTGTGGTACTGTTTCTCTTTTTCTGACATAACCAACCAGCCCAGCTGTTCTGAAGGGTTCCTTTAAACAGTTCCATTAATGACAGCTATCATTATTTGTTCTCTAAGTAGCGTGTATTTGCTTCGTGGCTGACAGTTTTTTCTGTTTGTGTGTACCATTTTGCAGCATTACCATTTCCTGCCAGCATGCCATTTTGTAGCATGATCTTGTCAGCTTGTACAGCCTGGGCTCTCTTCGTGTGTATTACAGTGGAACAGTGTGGCCTCCTGCATCTAGGGATTAAAAATGTGGTTCTGATGGAGGAGGAATGACTTAGCAGAACCCAGATGCTGACTTGAAAGGGATTCAGTGGGATTATAGTTGGTGACACGTTTGCTCCTTTTCTTTCCTCTGAATCTGCGTTAATCCAGTGACCTAGGAGTTGTCTACTTTAGAAGATACAGAAAATCAAAATGTTATAGCTGTTAGATTTCTTTGCCTGCTGCCTTAAACCATATTTGTGCTATGAAATTTTAAAATAGTTATCCTGTTCTGCTTAAACAGAGGTGCATTTAAAATTTGGTGCGCGTTTAAAATCATCTTCTATTTCCCTTTGTTTGGAAGTGTGCAAATATGATCCAATTCAAACCACAGCCCACCAAAGTCCATGAGAGCCTTTCTGTTCTGTAGAGCTGACCTTCAGTGGGTCCCACAGTCTGGCAGCTGAGCAGCTCATCCTCTACAGTAGATACAATTCAACACATTCAGTACCCACTGGTGTACTGCATTCCTTGTAGCTACGGCCTGAGTGAACAGACAGGTTGTTTCTTCCTCCGGTGTTCTAAATCCTTTATTTTCACGAGAGGTCTGTGAGACTTGTAGGACATGGATATCCAGGCAGGGTAAAAACCTCCTACCCCCTCCTCTGCACACTCAGGTTGGCAGGGCATATTAGCTCATAATCAGCACTGGACTAATTTGGCCTCTGTGGAGCAGCTGAGCTACGTCCTTCAAGTTGGACCGCAGACGAAGCAAACTCATGTCTGTCCGTGCTCATCCCCACAGAGCAAATTGTACTGGGTTAGATCCTTATCCACTGGCTTTTAATCAATCTGGATAGTACCTTGTTTCAAAAGTCATACTCTTATTTTCAGTGGAGTTGCTTGCTGTTCAGCATGAGTCAGAGTGGCCCATAATATTTCTGAAGGCCTTTGAGATCCATGGTCCAGACTAATTCAAACTGTTATTATTTTGCTGTTACTTAATTAGCTTAACAGAGAGCTTATATTGCAGTCTCAGTTGTGGCACACTACTGTGGTTGGCAGGTTGGCTAAGATGTATTTTCTGAGTTGAATCCTTAACATTAAAAAAATAAAATCTGGGCTCCTTAAGATATGTCAGAGCTCCAAAATAAATAGCCCTGAGATTTTTAAAGAAGAGATTGGGATAAACATAAAACACGTACAACATTAAAAGGAAAAAAAATTGTTTTTTTCAATCCACAATCTCAGTCATTTGTTCCTTTGACTTTAACTGGAACCAGACCCTCCTCTTTAGCATTAACTATAGTAAAAGACTTACCTGTAGGAATGCATCCTACATTTTAATCCTGTTACTGTGATCACTGCCAGCATTTATCTCTCTCTTGCAGACTCCCAGTTTGGAGTTCTACTAAACAGCAGAATTTGGCTGCTTGTTTTCAACACATTCCTAGTTGGAAAGTGTAGAATCCATCAGCATTTGCAGGGAGGAAATCTCCTTAACCCTTTGCCAAACCCAGTGCAAACCTGCAGAATTTATAGCACTCTTTCTTCTTAGATGTTTGCGTCCTAAAAATGAACTTTTCAAACACCATACTTCCTATGAAGGATATGCAATCCCTGCCATCAAACAACTGCATGTGGGCATCCACTTTGTTAATGCAGAATGTTTCTGAAATGCCAGCAAAATCATTTCTTCTGATTTATAAAATATTTTTTCTGCCAGATGTTTTTTTTAGAAAGACTCACACATTTAAATTTTTAGATTAGAAAGTTTTGTTTATAAATCCATCTGTAAAATCTTATAAAATGTGGAGCTTCTGTGGACTTTTAGAGTGTGCTTGTTCCCTGAGTGTAGTGCAGTAACATTCAGAAAGTGAATGTATTTTTGCAGTAGCTTGAGCTGTAATGAGCCATTGTTTACACTGGAAATAAGGTCTGTTATGGAATCATGATACCTCTTTAATCATGCCAGAATAATAAGGTAGGGCAAAGCTTTAACATCTAGCCATTCATGAAATAAATATATGACCTAAATTCTTCCACAGAGTAACTCCACTGAAGTCAGCAGAGTTATGTTAAGGATAAGTTCAACCTGATGTATGGCTTCCTGCTTTCTTAAGCAATACACTCTGTGTGTGTGTGTGTGTGTGTGTGTGTGTGTGTGTTTTTCTGAACAGAACTGAAATATAAAACCCTGTTGGGGCTAAGACTAGCAAATATTACGTATAAACTTTGATTTGAAGCATTAGCTTGCAAAATGAGACTCAGAATTAATGTATAAACAGCACACATTTATTGTCTTAGGTAAAATGAAACAAAGGCAAATGTAATACTGCTATTTCAGGACTCTTATGATTTTAAAATTATTTCCTTTTTTTTCTCTTTAATTATTTCAGTAACGTATCAAAGAGGAGGAGAGGCCGTAAGCAGTGGAGGCAGGTAATTATGTCCTTTATTCTTAAAGGTATAAATCATGTGCATCTAAATTTAAGGATGCCAGAAGTACAATGGCCTTGTAAGTGATGGCAGAATAATCTCTTGCAAAGATATGTTTTAGTTCATTGTATTAATTTATACATTGTAGTCATCTATTTTTCTGTTTAGAAGGAGAGTAGATGGTTTGAATTTTTAGGTTGACTTCCAAAAAATTAGTCGAAATACTTTAAGCTTTGTTAACCTGTAAAAACTGCATCTCAAAAAATGAGCAGCAGAGGGAGCGCTTTAACTTTGAAATGAAGACCTGGCTTACCACCTGATTAAGGGAGTAAAAGTAATTAAGTCATGGCATTTATGAAGATTAAGAAATATAGCTGGTTCACAAATACTGCAAAGAAAGAAAACATTTATTGGAAAAAATTGCTGAAGACATAAACGGCTTATAAGGTGACATTTTAAGAGAAAATCTTTCTATGAATGCAAAATAGTTAAAGCGTTGCTTACAAGAGACGGGGCACTGAAGGAGAGGGGAACAGGTAGGTTTTAAATTTACAGCCCCCCACTTTGAGAACCTGGCCCATTCCAGATTGAGGATTTAACTAAAATACGTTCACTGGTTTTACGTTATTACTTAATGAATGGCAATGAACAAAACAGTAATTTATATTCCCTGCATAGAGGTGGAGTTTTCTCCAGGAAAAAAAAATAAAAGGTTTTAGAAAAAGGCAGGTCAAAGCAGTGGTGCTTTAGTAGCACACCATTTTTTTTCTAGGTCACATTCAAACATGCCTTTTTATAAGCATCTCAGTTTTGGCGGGATGCTGAAATAAACACTAAAATCTCGAAGACCAGCTGGGCAACAAATTCCTGTATCAATTCCTGTTTCACAAGTGGCATCTTGTGGTTCCTAATTTGCAGGATCATGCAACAAAAATTGGTAATTGTGAAGATTAGTCATAAAATAATACATTTCCAGTCTAACTGAATGCTGTGCAGAGGTGAGGCTACTCAGCTCCTGCTGCAGCTGAACCTCACATGGTAAGGGCAATTGCAGGTATCTCTTGTCCAGCACTGGATGCTGCTGCTTTGTCGTGGCCATAAATGCATGGAGGGAAACCTCTAGAACAGTTACCCTGTGATTTTTTAATGGACAAATCTGTAAGTCACTGGGCTGCTGCCTTCACTCCAGGATAGTGAGAAAATAAGAGAGAACAGAGATGAACCCTCTTTTTCCCTGACAAGGTTGTTCAAAAAGATACACAGTTAACAGCCTTTGTGTTCTTTGTGCCACTGGGCTTTCTTGCTCTTCCTATAGCACAAGCTAGACAAAGCACACTCATATAGACTCAGAGGACAGAAATGAACCCAGAAGTGTCTACATCATATACAGTCATTTTGGTAGGGCTAGAGAAGCAGCATCAATTTTACTGTCCTATTTTTCAACAGCAGTGCCATAATCTAGCAGTGTAGTTGATTCAAGGTGCTGACATCTACGCTGGGTTTGTACATTTGCATATATAGCATTTACAGCGTGTGGGATGTATCTTATTTTGTAGAATATGAAACATACTTCTGCAATGTAAAAAAAAAAAAAAAAGTTATTTTTTGCACATGAAACCTTCCTCTGATTTCCAAACCTAAGGTTTTGACTTCCTTACTTTATATATGCAGTGTTTTGGAAAGGTTTAGCATTTTTGCCAAGTGCGGTTATGTGAGCACGTTAAAGCATTTTTCAGAATTCAAAATGTCACAGTGATATATTTCAACATAATCCCCACTTCTGCGATGCTGAAAAAATACCCATTTTTGTAGCAATCCCTTTTCTAGACAGGATTTGAGTAATGGCGGTTGTGGTGGATTGACTCCAGCCGCCATCTAGGCATCCACACAGCCACTTGCTCAGTCCAGTGTTACTCAGACCCAGGACAGCAATTCAGGGATTCCAGGAATTTGTTGCCAAGGTTAAAGATCTTTGGAAATTTTACTCTCAGATCATCACCAGACCATGGAGCTGGAATGCAAGCATCTCCTGCCTACAGTCCCACCTAAATGGCTCCGTTTGGTAGAATCCTCACCTACTTACACACCTCACACAAATTTCTTACATGACAGCGGGTGTGAATGCAAAGTAAATTTTAGAAACAAAGGATCTTTAACTCTCTATCCAAAAATCCAGTACGTGGGTCTTTTAAAGCACTGAAACATTCTGGAATGCTTTGTCTCCTCTGAAAGCTTTGAGGTGTAGTTTCATTGGAAGAGCAGAATGGCAGGGAAAAAAGCAGGATATTTCAAATCAACTGACCTGCTCACAGACCTACAGAGCCCTATGTTTATTTCAGATTTTTTTTAAAAAAAACTTCTTTACTATATGTGCATTGGCTGGTTTGTAAGCCTGACAGCAAGTCAAGCCTCATCACCTCCAATGTTAAATTGTCAGATGACATATGCAGTACAGAAATATATATATACACATATATGTATAGAACTTTTAAATGTCATTCTAAGACTATGACTTAAGCCTGCAGCACTGACAGACTCTATCCCCCACAACTAACTGCATGCAGTTTATGTTCTCAACTTGCTGTTTAAGAGGATTAACATATTTTATTTTTGAAGATTATCGCATTTAATATTACGGAAGCTAGTTTCTGCACTATTTTAAGTGAAAAGTTGCCCATTAAATCCTGTGAGAGACTGTGTTATATATATAGATATATATATATCTATGACAGTGGGTAAAATTGTCTATTTTTAAAAGCACCTTAGTTATCAAAGGCAATTTTAAATCGTATCGGGATGCTATTTATGTGGGACTATAACATCCACTGCATTTTTAGTGTGAAAACTTCAGAGGCACCAAACATTCTACAGAACATTCATCAGAAACGTTCAACACTCACTAGAAAAATTCAGCAACTCGGAAAACAAGAAATGCTGTTTCTTTCTGCTGATGGCAGGAATATGCTTTATTCCAAATGCAGGCAGTAAGCAGCTTTCATATGTGGATTTTTTTTAAGCTGTTAAGTATTTCCAGTTACTTTAAACTTTCTTAGGAGCTGCTGCTGTTCCACTCACATAAAGATTGAGAGAGTGGCTTCCTCATTAGCAAGGGTGTATCACCCACTCGGTGTGGTTAGTGAGATCCAAATGCTCCCAACCACAGAGGTTTCTGTTATCTCCTGTTCCCTTTGATCCACTACAGTAATACTGTCTAATGGTGAGGAGAACTTGGCTCCATAAATCACCTAGAATTGGGACTACTCACAGCCAAATTTGGCTCTTATTTATCCATATCCATCTTGCTTCCATGTGTGAATTTTTTGTTTGTTTGACTTGCCAATTTCCTGACTTTCTTAAAGAAAGGGTGAAGGGGCAGAAAAACAAAAATACAATCTTCTAAGAAAAAGGATTTAAAAAAAATTTAAGACCAAAGTGACAGTTAAAGGTTACACACCAATATACATGTGTAGTTCAGCAAAATGAACAGATGTTGTCCATGGCTGTTCACGTTAGTGTTTTAGCAAGGACTAGGTTATATAAGAGACTAGAAACTGTTAAATAATTGATTCAAGCTGCATTTTCCAATGCTCAAGCCTTTAGACATGTGATAGTATTTCGTAATATCTCACCTTTTGAGAAGAGTGTAACTGCAATGTGGAAATGCTTTTGTTTAATTTTTGAAATGACCAAGCTTTGTTTTTAAAGGCCAGGACTCCTAAACATCAGTGAACCAGCCACTCAGCCATGGCTAGCAGATACTTGGCCTAACACAGGGAACAATCACAATGACTGCTCCATCAACTGCTGCACCTCTGGCAATGGAAACAGTGATAGCAACCTCACAACGTACAGTCGACCAGGTTAGATATGTTTCTACCTTGCTAAGGAATCTTCTTTACAGAGTATATGCTTCTAATACCCGAGAAAGTGTGCAGGTTTGTTTGCTTTTTATTTCCAGTGCATTTAGACTTAATAGAGTTTGTCCTCTCTGTCATGATTATGCTTTTGGTCCCTTTTTGCATCCTTTTTTTGGTCCCCTTTGGATAGTTGTGGCAAGCTATAGGCTGAAGGAATCCCTGCGAAGTTCAGTGCTACCAAAAGTCACATTGACATGTTTTAGGTTGTTCTGGACTTCCTTGTTGATTGGATGGAGAAGGAGAAGTACTGAAATGACACAGAATTTTCCTTCTGGTTTGGCTGTGATGGGAAGCAAGAAATAAAACATTGCTACAGTACTTGCAGCAAAGTCAGTCTACTTTGGCACATTCAGAACTTCCCTTGGAGAGCCATTCTGTACAAAAGTGGATAGCTGGCGTTCTGGTTAGGGTGTGTGCATAAAAAAGTTAACTTCACACCCTAAAAGCAATTACAAAATGTTAGGTTAAATGGTAGTTCCTGGGAGGTTGGACAGACTGGGTGCACTTAAAGAAAATCTCACGAGTTCCACGGGAACACTGTTGGGGAAATATATCTTGAGGTGCTAATTGTTGCACATTTTGTTTTAAACAGACCTTAGGTTCCTTTTGTTTTAACCCAGTTTGTGTTACTGGTTAGGAATGAAATGAGTCTTTTCCACTACCATCTCTAGCTGGTTTTGGCTCGCAGCATCTCCCAGCATTTCAGACAGGGAGTATGATTACCTGTAGTGAAGTTGCATAAGTGCAAAGCAGCATTACCTCCTGTAATTAACGTGAAACCAGCTCTAATGGTTGGTAATTCATGGATGGTGGTAATGGTGATTCATCTCCTGCAATTATGCTGTCTGGCAGTGACCAGTGCCAGGTTCTTCAGATGAGAGATTTTGACATTAGAGACTTGGATCTCACTCTGCCTGAGGATATCACATCCACAACTACCTGTGTGAAAAGATTTCTGATACAGGGATGCTGCACTGTGGCAAGGACAGACATAGCAAATTCTAGTTATTGAAACCTAACACGTTCAGGAAAGGAAGAGAATGCACATTTTTGAGGGTTGCAAACTATTTGGACATCTTGTAATGAGCTGCAGTGGATTCTTCCTCATTTTGGCTTTGATGTTAAGCTTGGTTGTGTTGCAAAGGGAATCCTTCCTCTCAAGTAGAACTTTTGAGCTTGAGGGGTCAGAAAATGTGTTCATAATGGTCTCTTCTGTCCTGGAAAATCTGACAAGTGTTTTTAATTCTGTCAGCTTGGGCTTGGTTTATGCTCTGAAGCAGCAGCGATGGATATCCCCCTTAGCTCTGAATATGCTAAGTAGCTGGTTTTTTAATTGCTTTTAAGTATAGCACTGTCTTCCAAGTCTACAGAATGGGAACAGATTGCTCTGAAAGTTAATGTTATAAAAAAATCTAACAGAATAAATTTTCTGTTATATAGGTAAATCAATTTTAAGTACTTTGTTTGAGGAATTCTAATGTGTCTATGTAAAAAAATGTACCTACTGCACATACTGTATTGATTATATTGCCTTACACACAAATCGGAGGTAGCTGCAAATGGAAGGAGGTAAAATGTATAAATGACTCTTATATTATAGAATATAATTCAGTGGGTGAAAGAAAAAGCAGAAATGAAAACATTTAAACAGTAGAAGTCAAGAAGCTGAAGACTGTGAAGCAATAAATAACAGAAGCAATAAATAACATCTCACATAAGAAAGAAAAATATATCAAAATAAAGAAAAATATATCAAACCAGAAAAACCTTCAAGGAAACAGGCTGGAGGGCATGAAGTGTACAGTGATAAGCTCTCTGTGGCATGTTCTGATATTGTTCTTTAGTCACTGAAAATGTGGATCAGTGGTTTTTATCCTCAAGTAGAATTTTATATCTCTTTCTCAGGAAATATTCCTCAAAGATATGTATGTATTAGGGAATATTTTTGAAACTGAACATCCTCTGTGTTTACTGATTATTTCATTTAGAATAATGGTAAAATCTTGAATTTTGTATGTAGTTTTACTTGGCATCCTCTCCAGTAAATTCATTGTGGCCACAGGTAGTGGACTTCAGGCTTTGAATCAAATTCATTAGCATAAATACCACATCTTTTAAAAGAGCAAAAGTATATTCCTGGTGAGTGTTATGTAATTATTGATGAATTAATCAAGTGGAAAATGAGAATTTCTGCTTAAGGATCATTGAATGCTTAGTTTCACTAAGCCTTCTGACTGCTGACCCACAGACTATTTTACTCCATTCAGTATTCTCCTGGTGGACTGGATGCGGAGAGGAAAAAAATATGTGGATCTGCTGTCACACAGAGGCAAGAGAACGTGGAAAGGCAGGGACACTGTTTCATACAGGAGTGTCCAAAGCATCAGCACATGTCTGATTTACTCTCTGCAATATGTGCATCTCATGATACAGTAAACTCTGAGAAGAATGAATTTGTGCTGTCTTTTTGACATATCTTTAGCATACAGGACACTGGTATTACTATGGTACTAAGTATTTTGCAATATCCAAAGCAACTAAAAATTAGAAAAAATTCCAGATTGCTTTCCTGGTTTTGTTTTTTTTTGTTTCAAATCAAATATAAGACTGTACAAGGAAACAATGATCAAATAAAGGCTTGCTACTGGGTACTGAGTTACCTTTTCCATTGTACTGTTTTTCTTTAATTCTGCTATGTGTAATCATTTTTCACTCTGTTTTATAAAAATCTGTGTATCTTTATTTCTTATCACAAATATAAGAATATCTAAATGCTGTTGAGATGTCATGAGGTGATTGTCACTGTTTAGTTATTCCCACTATTAAGTTTTGGTTAATTTTTCCCTGCAGTGCATATTATTTTAATCACAATTATTAATTGAATATCTATGCTGCTTTGAGAATAATGTCTAAAAATATGCATGTTTATATGGGCCCTGTAGAAAAGCCCAGCAAGGTAAGTCATTGTAGATGCAATTCAGAAGGTCCGAATTTACAGTGAAACAAAACAGTGAACCCTACTTTTGGAGCAGTAGTTTATAAGGTAAATAATATTCTATAAATTATTTAGCAAATGACAGTATCTCTGCTTGAGTATCTCTGCTTCATGGATGCAAGCCATGTAGTTATGCACTAAAAAAGAAATTTTAAAGGGGGTTTCATTGGAGGTACAGTGTAAGCGAACAGAATGACCTTTTCTCTTTTCTCTCCTCTGTGGTTAGCCGATTGTATAGCAAATTACAACAATCAGCTGGACAACAAGCAGACAAACCTGATGTTGCCTGAGTCAACTGTGTATGGGGACGTGGACCTCAGCAACAAAATGAATGAGATGAAAACCTTCAATAGTCCAAATCTAAAGGACGGAAGATTTGTCAGCCAGCCTGGGCAGCCCACTCCTTATGCCACCACTCAACTCATCCAGTCAAATATCAGCAATAATGTTAACAATGGCAGCGGGGACACGAATGAGAAACACTGGAAACCCTCTGTTCAGCAAAAGCAAGAGGTTCCACCCATACAGTACAACATTATGGAGCAAAACAAATTAAACAAAGGTGAAGAGCTTTTAGCTTGTTTCTCCTCTTTAGGCATCAGAGGAGCTTTGACCTTCTGGTGCTGGGAGTCTGAAGCTTTCAGGTTCAGCAATTACAGGCTTCTGTGGTGCTTTTAGACTTCTGCCTCTTTAGATTTAGAAATCCACAGCTAGCAGTGTCAGAAAGTTAATTAGCACCACAATATAACCTTCAGATATTGAATTTATTGAAAAACATAACAAGCTGTATCTTTAGAGAAGAGTTAAATAAAATACATTTCCTATGGATATGAGATTAATTTAAATTTAATAGTAGTTAAGGGATTGGTTAGGACAGAGGCCAGATATTTTATTCATAAGCCAGATGCATGGTAGTCACATTATATTCTACCTTAAATTTTAAATAGGTCAACCCACTCTTCCCAGTCGTGGATGGAGACTAATTAAATCTACATGTTCATGTAAACGAATGAAATTTTGCATATCAAACTCTGCAAAATTGTATTATGTTGTACACTGGGGACACAAATGGAGTGATCCAATTCGTTTTAGACATGTTCCTAGCAAGCCTTCGATTCTTGTATTGAGAGGCAATGTTACCGCACACAGGTTTGGAAACTAAATTCCTGTGTTACCCTGACTGAAGTCTGTGGATCCAGAAGCTAAAAATAGATTAATAGATTGATTTCAGTGTTAACGGGAAACATCAGAATGGGCTTTTGTGTCCTTGAGGGCATGTTTCTTTAATACACTGTGTGAGAGTTGGAAGAAATAGGTATGTGATTTCTTGCTAGTTCTCCAGGCTACCATGCAACCTCTTTTAATAACCTGATTTGCAAAACAGTATCCCTAGGAACTGGACCCATTCTAACTTGGAACTTTTTACGTGGATTGTTGTAACTCAAGTGATGGCATAGTGATAAGTGATCCAGTAAAAAGAAAACTTTCCTTACAGGAATGTTGATTTCTCTACCGGACCCATCTACTCACAGAGGAGTCCAAAGGGCAATATAAAATGTGACACCTTCCCTTGACATAAACCTGCCAAAAGAAAATTCAGGGGGTTTGGCTCCTTGCTAGAGGGTGAAAGCTGTATTTTTTGTAATTGTTTTCTTTCGTGAACTGTGTATTACGTATCTGCTTGGGAATTAAAACACGTTTGATTTTTATGCGCTGGAAGACACTGCATCTTTCAAACTGTGTATATTACAGCTGCATATTCTCTGGCATATTGTAGTGTGGAAAGGCCCCCTTAAAGCATTGTCTGCTGACAGTCCTATATACATGTTTCAGAGTGCTGATTTACTGTTTATCCTCTGTGTAAACATATGTGGTATGTAGGGCTTCAGCATGGTCTGTGGAATGCAACTAGGCTGAGTAACTATTACAGAATACACTCTGGTGTGGAATTTATCATTTTGCTCCTTTTCCCATGCTTACATTGTCACAAACATTTCTGCAGCAGATGGGGACAGAATTCTTAGTTTTATTTTTGTTTTGATTTGCTTTTTTATGTGTCAGTATTCTGATCTTGGTTTTCTCATTTCCTAAGTCAAAGCCATCTTGCTGCTGATTATACCTATAGCTTTTGTGATGGGAAATAACTGTTTCGATGAGTTACATGCGGTGCTTCATTGTCACTATTTTATGTCCAGTGGTTCTGTTTGTGACGCAGTTTTATTTGCTGTATGAAGAGTAACTCAGCTCCTTTCTGTTCTCTGTAAATTACAATTCCTTTTTAGCGTGAGAGTATTGTTGTGCCAGATGAGTATTTTACTTCTGATAAATTTTTACAGATCTGGTTGCCAAATCTAGATTTTTAAAGTAATATATATGTATCAAATGCTTTGGAACTGGAGAAGAAAGTTACAGTTACAGCCATTAGCAGAAAAAGGCCCTGCCTGTAGAACCTGCACGATCCAGTGTAAATAGAAATCTCCTTGGAGTCAACAGACCTGAAACAAAGATCTCTTCTGTTGCAAACCAAATTCAGTGGAGCTGCATTGTTGCTCCAGCAGATCATTCAGCCTTGTCATACAGGGCTGGCTCCTGTGTGGGTTTGTCACCTTTGAAATACAAAGAGTAGATACCACAGTCCATTGGTTGCCCTGCATGCATAAATTAGGCGGAGACCATGGAAAATCAATCAAGGTGACAGTGTATTTGTATGCAAAATGTTCACACAGGTAATGTGTGTATATATATATATTATATATATATATTTCCTTTGAAACTTAATTGTTGCAGAGGCTTTGTGAAAACCCTGTGCATAGGATTTCATTTTACTCCATTTTAGACGTGGAGCTGCTAAGTTCCCATGATTTTCCTTAAGCTTACAATTAGAGACAAACTAAAAATAAAACACGATCGGAGGATGATTTTGCTTACTAAAAAAAAGGAATTTATTTCTTCCTCACTATTTTCAGGAGATCTTACTTTGTGTTCTAAAGCAGGTACATAGATGTGTTTCTGAAGGGTAGCATTAATTATACTATTAAACTTGCAGATTATCGAGTAAATGACAACATTGCTCCAACTATTCCCTACAACCAGTCATACGACCAGAATACAGGTGGATCCTACAACAGCTCAGACAGAGGCAGTAGTACATCTGGTGAGTATCTACAGTGTTTTCCAAACTTTAGGCTTTGTTGTATTTGGTCACTGTAGCCGTGGTTAGCACTGTCTACTGGACTTAGAGAAGGAATGGTGAGGAGGAACCCACTGACAGGAGAACAGCACAAAAACTGGCCCAAAAGGTTCTTATATTTCTGTTGCATCCTCATGATTGCTTAGTGTCATCTAAATGTCAGTTAAGTAATTGATGGTCCAGAATTGTGAAAGTCATGAAATCAAATAGAGGTTAGATTTCCTTATGTTAATACCCTACTTGTTAATGTCATGGTTTCCAGGTGGGCAAGTCATAGAAATTTCTTTTCAACTGCCACAAAAAAAAAAAGACTATTTTGGGTCTACTCGCCCAGGACAACCTTATTCATGAACAGGCTCAAGATACCAGAGCATTTCAGTGATACCTAAGAGAACTGCTTTAAGAAATTCTTCATTTTATAAATTAAACCCATGCATTTTTTTGAGGAAAAAAATTCTATAGATTTCAGTCACTCTATGTCAAAATTATTCTTGTACATCATTCAGATGTAGGCAGCAGATAATTAAAATTAAATTTTGTTTCTTATTGTTATCTCCTGTACAAATTATCTAAAAATCCTTTGTGAAAATGTTGAAACAAAACAGCTTTTTGTGCTGGAGAATGCTGACCTGGGCACTTAAATTGCACAGATTATGGTTTAATTCAAAAGTTACTCTTTATCATTGTGGTATAACCTGTTCACTTTCAGGTTTGATTTCTAGTAGAGCTATATGAAATATTCAGACCTAAACCAGAAACTATGCATGGGCTTGGTTTGGGGCTTTACTGTAAGTCTGAGACTCTGTTTATGTTCATCAAACCAATTATAGGGTGAGTTATGGTCACAAGTCACTTCTGCCCTGGACTTTACATCTGCTAATCAAGACAAGGACTTTCCACATTCTGTTCTGCTGTTGCCTTTGATAGTCCAGTTCCCTCAGTGCTAACTTGTGCTCTGTCTTGACCGATTCTGACTAACAGCAGAGACATAAATATGCTGATGAGCCTGCTGTGCCTCTGGATGACCTGAATCCCCAGTGGCTGGGGTGAGATAATCACAGCTCCCAGTTCTCCCGGCTGCTCAGGGGTGTTGTTCTGGGAGACAGCCTTTTGCCTGTTCCCAGGTCTACAACATCTGGATGTGGTGCTGAGCCGGTGCTCAATGACATTAAGACTTGAAATTCAGCGTGGAGCATCTCAGGGGTATGAAGCCCTGCAAATTAAAAATGAGAAGGTGGTATTCTCCGTGCTGATGCCTATTAGGGTTATTCAGAAGTCTGACAATTTATAGTCCCATACCAAGGACTCCAGCAGGAATGAAGCAAGGTGACCAGAGTAATAAATCAGTTGTGCTGAACCCAGTATATATCATGGTGCTTAGGGTAGAGAATGCAGATGATGGTCGCCTTGGGATAGTTAGGGTCTTGCTTAATGTACTGAGATACCAGAAAAATAATTGTACGTACCCAAAACATGTCTCTTAGTGTCTGTAAGAGTGGAAAATCTCAGACAACAGAAGCGAGAAAAACAAGCTTCCTAAATCTCACTGCAACATATTTAATCATGTGCATAAGCCTTAACTGTGGGAATATAAAATCATGCTTCAGTTTAAGAGAGAAATATGAAGGATTCTAAAACATGCTCAAAAATAGTCGCTTTATCTACAGTAAAGGAGTAACATTAACAAAGGAGAATTAAAATATATACTAAGGAACAGTGGTTGAGTCAGTTCTCATCACAGCCGTGTCCAAACTTAAAATTCAAGACCACCTGAATAATTGGTCTATTCAAAGTTATTTGAACTCTTAAAACTGTGTTGTTTTATTATGAGCTGTAATTTTCCAGTAATAGTAGTTGAAAACATTTGTGAAATACTTAATCAACCTTTCTTTTTGTTTTTCTTCTGTTATTTTAGTTCTTCCAGCAATTATTTTCAACTGCACCTGCCATTTAGACTAAAAGTAGTAATTTCATTGTGCCTAAAATGTTTCAGTGGACAAGTACAAATTACATATATTCAGTGACTTAATGCAACAGTGGAATTTTAATAGATCATATCTGTATAATATTGTATATTAGATTCTAGCAATTAAATAGTATAAAGGCACTTTAGAAAATATGTCTACAGCTCATTTGTTTTAGATGATAATCTATAATGTAATTAATAGAAGTAGGAAGCTCACTCTTAATGACATTGCTTGTAAAATTCATTTATAGTTTTATCGCATTTTGACTATTTGTTGACAATTAAAGTTTTGTATCCTTTGTGCTTTTTTCCATACTACGTAAAGTTTCTGGTTAAATTCAACCATTTAAAATGTAGAATTGTTCTGCAAAGAAGCAACAAGTAGAAATTGGTATAAAAAGCAGGAATGGAAATTTGCTCCAAACTCAGCACAAGAGTAAATTCCCAGAGAATACAAGAGCATCTGGGAGGGGCTACAGTTATTTTGTTTTTCACAGCTAGTGCTGAGGAGAGAGTTAAAAACATTACAAGTGTGTGCTGCTTTTTATTCACAGGGAGTCAAGGGCACAAGAAGGGTGCTCGGACCCCAAAGGCCCCCAAGCAGGCCGGGATGAACTGGGCAGATCTTCTTCCACCCCCTCCAGCACATCCACCCCCCCATAGCAATAGTGAAGATTACAGCCTTTCAGTGGATGAAAGGTAAGAAAGATGAAGACATCAACCGTTTCTCAACTTTAATCACTGGTTAATTGAACTGTAATTTGCCCTACAAGCTGGCAGTGAGACCTTCCTTCAGCACCATTCTGGTGCTGCTCATCTAGCTGTAGTGTGGCTGTTTAGAGAGCACTTATTGACAGTGGTGTACATCCACTCAGTGCATCGTTACTAAGCTGTTTTCAAGAGCGCATAGAACAGTGATTTGTTTCTGGGCTATTTATACATGTAACAGATATGCTAATTACACAGTACAAATTTAAGTCCTTATTTTCTTAAAAAATTAATTTTAGCTATGACCAAGAAATTCCTTGTCCTGTCCCACCCGCAAGGATGTACCTGCAGCAGGATGAGCTAGAGGAAGAGGAAGAAGATGAGCGAGGTCCTACTCCACCTGTCCGAGGAGCAGCCTCCTCTCCAGCCGCTGTCTCCTATAGCCACCAGTCAACTGCCACTCTCACCCCCTCTCCCCAGGAAGAACTCCAGCCCATGTTACAGGACTGTCAGGAGGAGCTGGGACACACACAACACCAACCTGACCGGAGGTGTGTGAATGCAAATGTAGCGAGAGGTGTGACGAGAGTCATCCTAGCCCTACTGAAAATTCCTGTTGAATTCAGTGAGGCCAAGATTTTCCCTCTGGATATTTATTCTGTGGATATTTAACTTCTAATCCAGGATGCTAGAACTATTTTAAGCTAAGAACTAGGTGATTAAGTTGCTTTATTATCATACCACGGAAAGAAATGCCGTATATCACTTTAGGGTGCGTACGGTGCTGACATAAGTTAAATTCACAGTCATCAGGATATTAAAGTGGTATCGTTAACACAGCTTACCATATAATTACAGTTCCATTGTTTCCAATAGATTTACTGCATTATTACCATAAAATAGCATGCATTATTTCACAGTAACTGTGCAATTAACTTGTCACCAATATGTATGAATATATATAAATATATAATTTATATAACCTATAGATTTTCCTCCTCTCATAAATCCTAATACGGGAAATTACGGCTTGCAAAATTTTCTTAACATTTCCATCTACCCTTATTTAAAGGAATGACCGACATTAATAAAGATAGATATTTGTGGCGGGGAAATTTTGTTTCTTCTCTGAGTTGCTTTTAGTACAAACTATTTTGCATATACACTCTCACAGCTTCTCCTCCATAAAACAGTGAATTTTGAATGAGGCTTTTTATGTATGATGCTTACTTGTCTTGCTTTATTTAAAGAAGGCACAGCATTTGTGTCCCAAATTATGTCTCTTTTATTATTTTTTTCCTCCAGTGGTTTGCACACATTGTTTGTTATGACAAATATATAAACTTACCTACAATATTCTAGCTATAGTTTCTATTTTTAGTGAAATCCAGGCCCATTATGATGAAATTAATTTGATCTTACTGAGTAGACTGTAGAACTTTGGTTTTATTAATACAGCTTACTGGACATTTATGGATGTATTTTCCAGAATGTCTGTTTGAAAAGTTAGTTCGTGTCTATGTTTCCCATTTTTTAAGTAAGCAGTAGTTATGAATCTTTTTTGAAAGGGCCTATATCTGCTTTTACTTTTGCTCTCAACTTCTACTTGATCTGCCTTGGTTTGTTTTCTTTACTCTTTGTGTTAACACTTCTTGTGCTGGGTATTTTTCCTCTATGTTCCTGAGTCTTTAAAATCACTCTTTTTATTAGGAGATGGCTAATAATATTTTCCTGTAATTTCCATTGGCCTTGGTATGTTGGTCCACAGAAGTGTTAAATTTGCCTTTTCTGTCTTTTTTCAGACATTGTTTCTTTTCTTTTTGCCATATCCATCTCATCAGTTTTAAAATATTCATATCATTCTTTTTATTTGATTTGTAAGGCTTGGCTGACTGCCTGTTACATCTAATGGCACTGATATGACCCATGGCTTCTGTGTAGGAGTTGGGTGTACTGTGCTCAACAGCTGTAGCCCATTCTGGAAGGGGCAGTTCCATTTTGAATATGGTGTGACAATACTTTGGAATTAAGAATAGATTACAAGTGGTGTCTCTCTGTATTAATTTCAGGAGTTTTGTAAATGGCGGTTTTATACTGAAAATAATGTCTAACATACTGTTTGTCATACTTTTCATGAGCTTTACTTGTAGTACTGCTGAATATTTTCTCAATTTTTTATCAGAACCAGGCATCTAGAATAGGATTCTGGTAGTGATGGTGTACTGTAATATTTCTCTGTCTGGTCAGCTTGGTAGAAATATAGCAAACTGAAACAGAAATCCATGCTTTAGAAGAGTCAACAAGGAGAGAAAAAACCCTAAAGATTTAGTGGGATAGCAGATGCTATCAATGTTAAAGCGAGAGCTGAGGTAGGACAGTGTCCCTGTCAAAGTGAGAACCACTGCATCGGATAAAGTGGAAGAAGTATTGTTAATTCTATATGCCCATGAACCAGCTGCTCTCAATTGGCCTGTCCTCAAAGGTTGGCAGCCAAGCTATATTTTCAAGAACCCTAATGTATTTCGTAAACAGGTGCCTGTCCTCTAATACTAAAACCTGCAGAATAGGAAGCCTGGCAAATATATCACAAGGACAGTTGTCACAAGAGCTTTAAATCAAGGCAGTAAAACTTTGTTGGGCAAGGTCTCTAGTCAAAGCAGGTAGAGATTCCCAGGCATCAGCGGCTTCTGGGATTTGGGAGTGGGGAAGTGGTGTTATTAAATGATTATTGGATATATATTCGTAAGTGACCTGTTCTTTTTTCTGTCCAGTACTTAATACAGCAAGTGAAAAACAGTGGCTAGGTGATGTAGTCCACAGAAGTTCCAACTTGCTCTTGCCTTTCAAAATGAATATGTATTCCTACTTATTAATTTTTTTTTTAAATTGCATGTCACACATGCAAAAGAAAATATTATTTTATGAGAGTCATCATTTCTCAATGAGATAATAAGACTGAGAAAGGAAAGTTACTGTGGAAATTTTCAAATTTTACTGCAGGCTGCAGTAAAAATTCCTGGTGAGCAAAGCTAACAGGACAACCATTATTGCAGAAAGTGTGTTTTCCTGTCAGAGAAATGGCAGTTAAAGATCATGTCTGTGGCCCAGTGAAGAACTAATGACCATGTTGCTATCTGGGACTTCCTGAGCGAAGTAGTGACTAAACTTGAACATAGATCTAATGATATCTAATACTTTGCCTCTTTAAGCTGGACACACCATTACTGACAAATTAAGATCAAAATAAATTAACCTATACCTCTGTATGCATTTTGGTATCCCTAACATCAAGAACTAACATTACAGTAGAGAATTCTTTTTTTATTTTATCACCTAGGCCAATTGAAAAAATAATGAAATAGCAGTCTCTCTTTTCATATCTTTCTGAGTCACTGGGGTGGGTGGAGGGAAGACAACTTTCACGGAGCAATCTGTTTGGATAGATGCATTTCTTGATGTCAATAGTTTCAAGCTTGTAGAGATATACAGACATTTCTTTTGCTCATACTCTCAAGGGTGCACAAATAATTTTTTTAATGGTCACATGATCTGTAACCACCTCTTTGCCTAGTTGTACATGTACTACCCTAGGGAAACTGAACAGCTTTATGCAAAATAATCCCATTTTCGTTAAAATCAGTGATAAAGGAACCATATTCAGATGTCTTTGTGGTAGATATCAAACTACATAACTGTCAATTCTGATTTAAGGCAAAAATAAGAACTAAAAAGCAAACAGTGCTGAACCTTCCAGATATAAATTCTGGTGATTTAAAAAGGCAGGTCAAGCTTGTTGGGAAATAAAAGAAGTGTTTTCATCAGTCTCCTATTTCCTCTGACTGTGTTAAGTGGCTTCAATTCTTCCTTTGTCTTTTTGTGCAGACGTCAACCTGTGAGTCCTCCACCCCCTCCAAGGCCCATCTCCCCACCACATACCTATGGATACATCTCAGGGCCCTTGGTCTCTGACATGGATACCGACGCACCGGAGGAGGAAGAGGATGAGGCCGACATAGAGGTTGCCAAGATGCAAAACAGGAGGCTCCTTTTGCGTGGCCTCGAGCAGACCCCTGCCTCCAGCGTTGGGGATTTGGAGAGCTCTGTGACGGGGTCCATGATCAATGGCTGGGGTTCAGCCTCTGAAGAAGACAACATCTCGAGCGGGCGGTCCAGTGTCAGCTCCTCCGACGGATCGTTTTTTACCGATGCAGATTTTGCACAGGCTGTGGCAGCAGCTGCGGAATACGCTGGTCTGAAAGTAGCCAGGCGTCAAATGCAGGATGCAGCAGGAGGTGAGTTTGATGGGAGGAAAAAAAAAATGTGGCCACTGTGAGTTGAATCTACCCACAGAATGCTTTCTGAATTCCTGTTCTTAGAATGTTTAGAAATTCAGGTGTGGAGGCTGTGCCTTAACACTTGTGGAAGAGTCAGGAAAAGTTTTTGTGAAACAGTTCAAATAGATTGCTACCCTACGTTGTTTCTCATAAGTAGTTCCTAATCTTTTGGTCTCATTGATCACTGACAAACCTCAACCCTGCTGGTGGATTTGCACCCAGAACTGAATGAGGGGAAAAAACCCAACAGAAAAAGCCTTACAGAATTCTATCATGTCCCAGTACAAGGCTCCCAGTGTTTTCAGTCACTCTTCATGAGAAGATTTAATCCCTCTGTATTGAAATGTCCAATAGAGAGTAAACCTATTTTTTCAAATCCCCTGGATTTGAAAAAAAAATAATGTTTTTCTTTTGAAGAATCCTGTTCAACCTCTTACTGCTGTATTATTGGGACAAGCTGACTTTGTGTTGGTTTCATAATTTGACAGATATTATGAGTTGCAGTTTGGATTATAGATCATGCATGTGCAGCAAGGCCTTATGCATATGTTTTTTCCTTTTTCCTTTCTCCTCAATCATCATTGAACATATGAAATACGATATTTGAAATACAATATACTGGGTACTGATAACACTGGATATATACAGGTAATCAGTAACCTGACTAGACCAAATGGATATTGTTATAGTTCAGCTAAGAATTGAGAATACAGCAGGCTGGGATACAAGTTTCATGTTTTGACAATCAGTCGTATTAAACTGCCAGACCTGGAGAAGAGGTGCTCCGTCACAAGTGTGTCCACTCTTGACTCCACAGATTTTCAACCTTCCTCCCATTTCTGATATCCTCTCCCAGTTAACAGTCCTTTGTTCCATTTCAACACAGCTGTTCATCATGAAGAGCGAGAGGGGAGGTAATTTAGTAATTCTGGATGAAATCCTGGCCGATTGAAGTAGGTAGCAAAACTCCCATTCATAGCCACATGGCCAGGATTTTATCCATTCTGTACACATAAGTTCATATAAATATGTGTGTTTACATGTGTGTAGGTTTATGCATTTGCTAAAGGTCTTTTTATACCCAGTTTCTAGTAATTGTGCAACAGTTAAATTCATGTTATATAGTGATTTCTATATACTGATATTACCTCTGCCTCACTACACATCCTAAAGATCTGACGCTGCTTATCTGCAAATAAGCTGTGATAAAGTCCAGTCCTACAGTTCCTGATAATTCACTCAAGGCGGCAGAGGGGGCTTCTGCACCTGAGACCTGCTGGTGACTTGCTCTGCTTATGGCACCTGTGAACTCACGTGGCCCAAGCTAGGGGAGGTGAAACCCGTCTGGAAAGGGAAACATTTTGCTGTTTTCAGAAAGTTGCAGAGTGGGAATGCTGCTTGTGCTTGCCTGCCAATGGAGTTCATGCTCCTGGGGCAGGAGCTACCAGCTACTAAGCAACTGGATAATTTCTGTGCAACTAAGCCAGCCTGCCTACTAATAGGAAATGCTCTGATTTAGTTACAGCTCACTCTAAAACTGGATGAGTTTTACTATTGTTCCAGCGATGTCTTTTTAGGTTTTGTGTAACTTAGTCATTCTGCTGTTAAAAAAAGTGAAGGGTCTAAGGTAAGAAAAATAATACTGTTCTGTAACAATTTCCAGGCCGTAGACATTTTCATGCATCACACTGTCCTAGACCCACCAGCCCTGTATCTACCGACAGCAACATGAGTGCTGTTGTAATACAGAAGGTCCGACCTGCCAAAAAGCAAAAACACCAGCCAGGACATCTGCGCAGAGAAGTCTACACAGATGGTGAGTCCACTGAAACGGTTGAAAACGTCAGTGAACCTTTCTAAATATCCATTCAGCCCGTGTGTGTGAAATTTTTCCACAGAGATAGCATTATGTTTCAGAATTCAGTGATTTGTGTTTCCTGTTGCTAAACACGCGGAACAGATTAATCATTTTAAATGCCAGAGTTCCTTAATACCGTACATTGATGCTTCCACTCCAGAGCCTTGCACCTGTTTTCTATAGTGTCCTAATCGGCTAATTACCGTCATTATTTAAGAGCCCAGATAGCATAAATAGTACAGTCATTGAGAATAATGTGTGGTTAGGATTAAAATCTTCAGTCATGTGACTGACTATTAAAACCTGCAGAATTTTATCTTTTCCTGAAAAAAAAAAAATTCACCATCCCAGTGGTGGACAACACAAATCAATGAATTCTAATCCGACCACGGCATTGTTGCAAGCGGTTACTTTGTGAGTAAAAGCAAATCTAATCATCTTCTCTCGTGCCTTCACACACAATATCACCTCTTGCTGAAAAGGTAGTGCTTGTATTCTCTTGGGGGTGTAGGAGGATAATGCAAACATTGTGATGTTTTCTAGAGAGAGCCTTTAATGAAAATGCCTCAGGTGGTGCAGCTTTTATTAAAGCACTACCTTCCAGTTTTATAAAACAACCCGCGGGCTTTGTTGGAAATTCATGTAAGATAAATTCTCCAAGACTTAACTCATCTTGTCAAGTTTGCTGAATTTGCTAACAGGGGAGGGTGGGGGGGTAAGGGAAAGAAAGGCATCGCTCCCCCACCTCCTCTGCAACAACAATCTGATTAGGACTTTCATTACCAGTCTGAAATTTTTCAAAGAGGGGCATCATTTGCCATTATCATATGAAAGCGTAATATTATAGATCCTTATCTGGGGTTACAAGAAGGGAGTTTTGAACCACTTCTCCCTGTGATTCCTGCCACTTGATGAAAAAATTTAATACAAAGCTCAAAGCACGATGAGCAGAAGTAATTTAGCGATGAGTGGTTGTCCGTGCTATTATCTGTACTTTATTCTGGGTATTTTCTCTCAGTAGCATCTATCTGATATTAGGCTGCGTTAAAATACTGGCATGACACAGTGCACCTGGGCCTCTTGGCTTCTGCCCAGGCCCCTTCTGTCAGTGAAACTGAGCTGTTGGAATATTATCTGATTTCGAGAGGTTGCTACAGTGGTTTTGTGTGTGTTTGCTTCTGTGAAAGGACAACACAAGGTGTAAATCCCAAAACTGTACCAGAAACGTTATGTTTATGAGACTCCTGTAATGGCGTTTCCCAAGATTTTATTGACGTTTTATCAGCTTTTATTCTTTTGAAGAGAATGCTCTTCGCTAAATAATTGGCAGAGCATCAAACCTCAATACTAACACAACAGCTAGGACATCAGAAATAAAATCTGAACGGGAGTTTTATGTGGCCATTTGCTCCTAACACAGAGATGATAAGAGGTGGGTCTTATTTGATGATGGGTTTTTGTAAAAGTAGTTATACAGAGCTAAATCATAGAGCATCATCATTAGATATTGCAATAGATTTGACAATCATGATCAATATTTGTTTTGTGTTATGTAGCACCTGCTTACTTCAGCATATTTTCTAATTAGGAAAGAATTTCCACTAACCTCTTTAGAGTGCAATACAGTGTGGTCATTCAGGGAATAGCAAATTATGGCTTTAATTTCTGCAGATCCAATAAAGCCCAGTTCAAAGGTTGAAGGGCTTGTTTGGATTTGATTTTTTTAAAATTATTTTTTCCCCTCAGTCTATTTACATAGGCATATTTGGAACCTTACTGTAGATTCTAACCATTCGTTTTAATAGCCACATCTAGTATTATTGTGTCCTGTTAGAATTAGCTATAAAATAACATTTACTAATTGCTTTCCTTAAGTGGAGAAAAGCGATATGGATGCATGAATGAAACATTTAAACACCATTGACCTTTCCCAGATATACTTAAGTTTTTCCATTGGCTTAATGTCACGATATTATTTATCATCTTTATAAAGGAGTGCCTGATACAACGATTTTTTATTTCCTCATAGTGGGTGAACATACCTGTGTTTTTAGTAGAGGCCAAAAAAACCCAGATATTCTGAATTCAAGAATTTGTTAGTTGCTAGAAGCATTCCATAACTACTAAAAGGAGAAAAATGCATTGTTTCATTACTTTCTCAGCCTTTAAAATGGAATTTACTTTCACACATAAAGAATTTTCTGCTGTTCCCAAATTACCTGAATTAGTATTTGCTAGAAGTTTCATTAAATACCAGTGTCATGAAGAATTTAAATTATTAGTTGACAGAAAGGGTATATAAATAAATATTTGTATCAGTGATTGAAAATGCCAAGAGTATTATCAGCAGCAATATATATAAGTCTTAAAAAATTCTTTGTTTTTTTTTTCTTTGTACAGCAAGATTTGTGAAAGAGATTGGTATTTCTGAAGGTGTGTTTGTCAGTAATGTACCAGTAAGAGGTCTACTATAGTAGAGGAGAGTGGTCTCTGATCTACTCTGCATTGTACAAGTAGTAACAATTTTGTATTTTCTGTGAGCATTAGTTCAAATCAGTTGCTACTTTATGTGAAATGGGATTTCGGCTCAGTTGTTTTGTTCCTTGACAGTCATCCAGACACTGAAATGTTCATCATATTTGTTGCTAAAAATCTTAGCTCAGTAGGTGGTAAGGATTAAAATGTATGAATTTTTAATTGCTCTTCCTCCAGCCTTTTAAGAGAGCTTACTAAGAGTGCATTGCATGACCCAACTAGCAGATGGATCCTCCTTCTCAACCTTGTCTGACCTACTTACATATTTAATTTGAGAAACCAAACTTTAAAAGAATACATTTGTCTTTTCTAAATATATATATATATATCTAAAAGTCTCTTCTGAAGTGTCTTGAATTGATTTATCAGTAGTTTCAAGCCCTCGGAATTGTAAGCATTCAGATAAAAAGGATAAAAGTGCTTTGCCATTGTTTCAATTCAGTGGGTCTTTCAATAGAAATTATGCCATTGACAGTTCACATGAGATTTTAAATCTTGATTTATTTCTTTTTTAAATCTCTAAGTGACAAAAATACTAAACATTTTCTCAACTGACTGGTTGAGACTATAACTGAGTTATTTAGCTGTGTTACCAGTGACATGACGTGAGGGCAGCTGAATTTCTCACAAAAGGAGAAATTGAACATCTGCCAGATATTCCTCGAATTTTCACTTGGAAATGTTAAACCATTATCCATGCCAACACCATTTGTACTTTTGTCTCCCTCTGCCTATGCAGTACAAAAAAATCTACTCTGTACAAAAAACAATTCAGCAAGGTAGAAAATAAGTAGGAATGCATTTCTTACCTCTGCTAAAAATCAGCTTGTTATTGAATGATAATAATTTTCAGATACCTGCCCTTTTCTCAGTCCTTACTTCTGGGTCCACTGTGAAATATTTGGTATCTTGTAAATACTGATTTTGGTACTAGGGGAGGTTTTGTGGAATGAAAACTGTTTTGCTAATTATGTAAATGTACATAAAGGCAAAAAAAAAAAAAGGCAACAACCCACTGCTTTTATGCATCTTATTGGGTTTTGCTGTATCTATTTGTTCATCTGATTATTGTGTGCAGTCTGGGCCATGCTTCTTGAAAGACAAAGCACGAAAATAACATCAGTACATGAATAATAGTAGCTCAGATTAAGATGTGTCTAGGCATCTTAAATGCTGTTAAAACCTTTTGTAAGTCAGGAGCAATATTCAGTTTTGCATGCCTGCACAAACACGCATTAGAAAAAATTCACTTTGTACCTTATAGAATCATAGAATGTCCTCGGTTGGAAGGGACCTTAAAGATCATCCAGTTCTAACCCCTCTGCTGTGGGCAGGGACACCTTCTACTAGATCAGGTTGCTCAGAGCCCCGACCAGCCTGACCTTGAGCACGTCCATGGATTTTCTCCAATATTGCATCAAATCTGTAACTCTGCTCTTTTCTTCAGGGTATGACTGTGGAGATCTACAGCCTGATAAGAGTTTAAAAGAGAGAGTTGGCTAATAAGGCTTCATTTGTCACTACTTACAATTCGTCTTTTTGTGCTTATTTGTGGTTTTTCCACTTTAGTGTCAAACTAACTTAGCAGATTATTTTTCCTCTGCTTATCCCATGGTTCCTGTATATGTTCTCATTTAGAAAATTATCATCACTCCTTTCAAAAGACATATCTGGAAGGTTTCTCCTGTAGACTGTGCTATGAAATGGCATCTATTAATTGTTTGAGTTACATGGGAAGCAGTATAAGTAATACACGACATGAATTAAACATGTGAGCACAGCTGACCTTTAACAAATACTTCTGAGTTCCTGATATTGGTTTGATGTTGCTTTGTGATTTACTTTTTATTCCTTACAATGGAAGCTTCCATTTTGCTTTTAATAAGGAGTGTGCCAGTTTGTACTCGAGGAGGCAGATTGAATCTGGATTTTCTCTGTGATCTGAGCTGTTAAAATAAATACCACAGGGGTGTAATGGTGTTGACCTCTGAAAAGGTTTTTTTTTTTTCCTCTGTAAAGGATTCTTCTCAGCGAGAAGTACTGTGTTATAATGAAGATTTTTATAGTTTCCCTGGAGGTTGCAAAAACGTTCTCAAAAGAGAATATCGCTTTTCTTTAGTTATTGCTGTACCATAGAGCTACTGCTGGTTTATGAAACTTTTTATATCGATGCATCTTTCCTTTCCATAGTCAAGATTTAACACCACTTTGTTCATTGCCCTGTGCAGCTGGATAGAATTCTTGAATAAAGTAGTTTGTTCCAAGTTGTGTTTTATAGGCTATGGGAAAGATGCTGTTCCTTCCCTTTGGTATTCAGCCAGTGCACTGCTGTGCCACACCTGTTGGACACTGGCTCCAGGGGTGTCTGAAAAGGCTGATGTTAAGTACCTACACTCCCTTTACCTCAGCAGGCTCAACAGAATGGCTCTTCAGCGCTCTGATAACTTTATAACAGAGACAGTGAATGGGGCATGTGAGACGAAGGATATTACGTGAACAGCTGTGGTTCCAGAAGCCTACACTTCTGGGTTTGAGTGTCTTCATCCACTTCTGAATCAGTGTATCCTCTTCTGAGAGAAGGCATATTGTGAGAACAAAGTTTTCCTCGGAAAGGAAAACGTTGGAATTTCCACAGCCTGATACAGACTTTATCTTACTTTTTAAATCTTGTCCAAATTCTGTAATTGCTACAAGTCTGGATCTGATGTGGCCTTATGCACTGGGCTTTCAAGGAACATATTACACACTACTCTGAGGTCTCAGTCAGGCTTCACACAAATTTTAACATAGTTGTTGAATTGTAGAAGGTTATGTACTTCTCCAGACCAACACTTTTTGCAGCAGGTATTGACACTTAAGATCTCGTGGACCTCTCTGTGGGCCCTTGGGATCCAGAAATCCAAATTTGCATCTACAGGACTGGGTAGCCCAGTGAAAGTGGTTTGGTTTGCTCTTTGGTGGCAGGACCTCACAGGGCAATTTTAGGAGAGGTAGTCTGAGTGCTACTCCGATGGCTGGAATTACAGAGTTACATTGCTAAGGCTGTGCACTGAGCAGAGGTTACCTCTGTAAACCATGTCTAAGCAGTTACGGATAACAAAAGAATGCAACATAACCAATTCTGTGCTTTCTTGCCAAAATATATTGTATTTCATATCTTACTGTGTCAGAAGTTGGGTCTCCATTTCAGTTTTTAGTTTCCTCGGATAAACAAGTTCAGCCCATTGCCCAGAGATCTGCCTTTTTACATTGCAGTCTATAATCTAGTATTTCCCATTTCATAAATGAAATTATTTTTATAGATAAAATACCCTGAGTTGGAAGGGACCCACAAGGATCATCTGAATTGATATGTATATGTTAGATGCCTGTTTTTTCTTGTTCAGGAGTACTACCTTTATTTTTGGCCCAATTTAGTTAAATTTCGGTTAAAACATTCTCTTGAATAGACTGAGAATTAGCTGTATATATAGTGACGGTGTCTGAAAAACACAGCTGCTCCAAGATTTTTCTAGAAGTAGAAAGAATGAATGCATGGTATTATAAAATGCTGAAGTTATATTTTTTTAATAGTGGCATTATTTTCTTTTTTAACAATCTCACTTGAGAATATTAACCTCAGAAACATCTCTGTCATCTCACCTTTTTTAACCAGTTCTCTTATATCCATGTGAATTGTTCCTACAGCTTTGTTGTGAACTGCTTTTGTGTTGTTGCTTCCTTGCTCGACTTTTATATTTTTTCTTCGTATTTTGTATTCCACAGAGCACTGTTGAATCCTGATAAACAACTTGCACATTCTAGTTTTATGTCTTAATGCAGGAATAGACAAATACAACAAAATAAAATATATGCATACTTTATAAATAGTATTTTAAAATATTCAGAATTTTAAAAGCCCTTAAGCTGTGCTAATTTAAAGAGACAAATTCTAAAGTCCTGTGTGTCTTTTCTTTTTTTTTTTTTTTGTTCTTCCTGAGAGCTTGTTACTTCATTGGCTGACTGTATTATTATTTTTTTTATCTCTCATGACATACCCCCAGACATCAAGGATATATATGTTAGTTTAACCTATTATTTTGAAAGAAAAATTCAATAATTAATATATAATATATAATATATAATATATAATTATATATAAATATCCTTATATATGTCAGCAGTGGACCTGATATACATTCTTAGACCCCAGCTAGCTTGCTTTAATGCTCACTACACCAAAGACCTTGAGCAATTGTAGCACAAGCTGCTGTGCTCTTGAATGGACTTAGCAAAAATGATAAATATCAGCAATATCATGTTAGTATCCTTAATTCCGTGTTGATATTCATGAGTGGCATGTTAATATTCATGTGCTTAAAGTTTATTGCAGTTTTTGGTAAATGATTTTTAAGAAAATATTGTGATTTGAAAAGGCAGTGAGAGGTCTTACTTCATGTTTTCAGAGCTCCAGCTTCAGAAAAATACCCATCAGCAGTTTGAACAGTAACATAATACTTTTTGGGGTGGAGAGAGGAGGGCAGAGGGGAGGGCTGAAAGTAAACAGGGCATCTGTTTCTTCAGTTCAAGTTAAATATTATGTCTTAATTTCACTGGTGTATGATGTCATGGTAATCATTATTCTCTTTCCCCTCTGTAGACTTGCCACCTCCTCCTGTGCCACCTCCGGCTATAAAATCACCGACGGCCCAGTCCAAATCCCAGCTGGAGGTGCGGCCAGTCATGCTGCCAAAACTTGCTTCCATAGAGGCGAGGACAGACAGGTCTGCGGAAAGGAAAGGAGCCAGCTACAAGGGGAGGGACGGGATGGATGGGAGGCAGCACTCGGACGTGCGGACGAACTCGGGAGAGCGGAGAGAACCCCAGGAACAGCAGAGCGACGGGAAACTGCGAGGAAACAAAGCACCAAAACGAGACGGCACACCAGCAAAAACTCATCTTCTTCAAGGTTGTTTTGCCTGCCCTGGCTTTACTGAAGTAGTAGGTGCTGATCACAGGGAACAGGCCAGCTCTTCTCAGGCTGCTGAAGTGAAGTTAGGTCTGCTGAATTGCCACCATTTGTTGTGATTATACAGTGTTAATTTAGGTCACACTGCAGGTTCTTTTTAGAGTAAAATGGAAATACAAGCTTAGGAAAAGCAGATTTTCTATCTTGCTGTCCTTAGACCCATCATGTATTAAAGCTAATGCTGAGGAAGCCCAAACAGAAATATTCCTTGAGAGTTGAAAGGATCAGTGTCCTTGCTCCCACCTATACATTTATAGTCTAGTTATATTTAATCTGTCTGATTATTATCTGATTTATAAGGGAACTAAGTAAAGTCAGATAGAGACCTATAAGGCAGATACTTCACTTTTCTACTGAAGAATCTGCCCTTGGCCCATTTTGCCTATTCACAAAGGAGAAAAGGGCCAGAATGATACCCGGTCCTGCTTAAAACATAAGAAAGCCCTAGTAGTCAAGCATTAATTTTAGTATTTATAACTGACACAGCATTGTATGAGTTAGATCTAATCAAAGTAATCTCTTATATATGGAAGTTGGTAAGGTTACCAATTAATGGAACATGATTAATGGGACTTGCCAAGTGTTCACTAAGACTTTTAACACAGATTGATACAAATGCCTGGTCCTTGCTACCTGCAGGTATCCATGGGCAATATCAGGGGTGATTGGGTAGTAAGTTGGTTCAGTTGACACATGAGTAAGAGTTTGGTTACAGTGGATTGCTATAGAGAAAAGTTATTAGAAGGTTACCATAGAGGATGATGCTGAAATTTTGAAACATGACCACTAATTGTGGTTCAGACTCAGTCCAGAAAATGCAGGGTCCAGTATTTATGTGGAATGAGTTCCTTGTATCATACATATATTGTCATTTCCTCCTACTCAGTCATATGGAAAATATACCACAAGGAGTGTTTTTTTCATTTTCCTGTAGAACATAGAGCAAGGATGCTAAATTGAAATGAAGTGGACAGTAATCATGAATTAATTTTTCTGTGGAGAATGTTACCGTGTAAATACTATAAATTTCCTCAAGAAAGCTTCTATAATGCTGTTATGGAAACAATGTATTTCATATTCCTTTTAGGCATCACTTTAAACCTCCTGGGAATCATAAAACGTAAAATAGATCAACTGCATGCAGAAATTTTAGGTTCACGGTATCTCTGGGCTTGTAACCATAACAATGTATGCATTTAATTATACAGAGGACATCCTGCCATATTCTAGACCAACGTTTCCAACATCAAATAATCCTAGAGATCCCAGCTCCTCCAGCTCTATGTCGTCAAGAGGATCAGGAGGCAGACAGAGGGCAGATCAAGTAAATCTAGCCCGAAGGAATGTTGCAGAAATGCAAGTACTGGGAGCGTATGAACAAGGAGAAGAGGAAGAAGAAGAAGAGATGGAGGTAACTGCAGTTGTAATACTGAAGATAAGGCTATGTTATGTGTTTAGACAGATGCCAAGAAAAAACACTCTTGAACCAGAAAAATTTCTGTTCAGAAAAATTAGTACATTTATCTGTCTATTAAAGTTATGCCCAACTCAAGAAAATAAAGTTTAAGAATGTGTCAAAACCATAAAAACCAAATAATATATAGCACAATATAATTGTCAACACATTAAAACCTATGGAATAGAACTTGCAGAAATACAGTATTTTAAAGTGCACTTTACCTTATCCAGATTATTTTGAAAGTGAAAATAAAGAACTAGAGCATCTAAGAACACATTGACATCACCTTTCACAGCTTTTGATAGTTTATCATTCTGTATTTTTTCAGATATTGATAAATGAACTTTTTTTTTTCCTCCTGCCTAATGATATTAATTCAATTTAAATCCTGATTGTAGAAAGGGTGGCCAACATACAGTCACACTGCTGTGGGTAATTAGAAGTAGTAATTATCATGTAAAGGTAGCAAATCTCTAAGAGGTATGTAAAACAAATTTTAAAAAATAAAATTTAACATGTAGTAATTTATGTCCTCTTTTTTGTTTTTTCCAATACAGGAAACAGAAAGCTGAAGACAACGACATGTACTGTAACAGGCTTTTAAAATCTAATCAGAAAAAAAAAAATCACTTAAGATGCCTCAAGTCTGATGATGTTTGACGCCAGAAATAATGTTCAGTGCAATCAGAGTGTACAATTTTTCCTTTTTTTTTTCTTCATGCCATCAGATTGCTAGTTTTTTATTTTACTCTTTCTTTCTAAGCCCTCCTTACTAGGAACAGCCCCTGCCTGTTCCGTAACGCTAAAGCGCATCCCCTTCGCTGCCCGAGAAGGCAGGTCAGCTGCTCTTCGTGGTACTTGGGCCAGCTGCTGCTTCTGGAGTAGAACAGAAGGGAATTCCAGAGCCTGGGATCCCGAGGTTTCTCCCCATCGAGGCGGTGCTCAGTGCACTGCCAGTACACCAGTGAGCCAGTGATTAAAAAGATCCCCAAAGTGAGCATCGTGCAGAGCATCCTTTGGTTCTCGGGGTTTCATCTGCAGTCAGGGCAAACGGTACCTTGCGGTTTCAATACAGACTGTGTGTCTTGTTTTCTGCCAGTCTCTTGCTAACCTTTTGCAGATGATAAAGTTTGACGAATGCAAGTAAAATTAATTTGGGATGAGGTGGCTCTTATTGTAAATATGTACTCATTTTAAATCCCCTGTGGTACTTTGATTTGTCTTTCCATTTTCATCATTAAGTACATTCTTATTAAAAATGTCCTTTGGGATAGGCAGGAGGTAAGCCAATGTGATTGCTATTTGCCTAATCATAGCATGAGCAAGGTTATCTGAAACTTTTTCTAATTTTCAGTTTCAACAGTGCTTATGAAAAGAAAATCAATGGACATTTTTAATAATGATTAGGTAATATCATCAACTGTTACTGGCCCAAATCTCAGACCTCTACTTGTGTCAATTCACCTTAAAGAAGAAGTGCCACTTAAAGAAGTTTTGTTTGATCTTGGCAATGAATTTTTTTTGTAATGCACTGCTTATCTTTTTTTTTTTTTTTGGTTTTAAAAGCACAATCACTAGACTTTGTTTGTAAACCATTGTAACTATTAACCTTTTTTTTTGTCTTATTGAAAATGTTAAGCATTTGTTTGGGATATTTTTCATCTTTTTGTTAATGCTCTATGTTTGTATTTGGAATATTTGAATGATGACAGACGGTAAAGTAGCAAATGTAAATGTGGGCCATAATCAAAACACTTCTCACTTTTCCTGGACTTACAGAAAATTACCAATTTTTCTGTGGCCTCTCTCAACATTGGATTGTCATTAAAGCTGAAATAGAGGCATTAGTTGCATTGAATTTGCCAAATGATGTCCTCTGTCTGTAGATTTTATGATCTTTTTTGTAATTATAAAATTTCTTTGTCATTGGTGCTAATGGAAAAATGTGTGTTTGTTTATTGACAGCTATCAGGACTAGCCCCAATGGAAAAAAAAAAAGAAGAAAAAAAAAAGTGTTTTGGTGTTTACCGAGGACTGAAATTTTTCATCTAGCTAATTTTTAAAGAAAGGTTCCATAGAAAGGGTGTGCAGTACTAAAGGAAAAATCCATGTGATTAATGTTTTCATTATGTTCATGTAAGAAACCTCATATTTTAGCCATAATTTTGCATACTGAGGATCCAATAATCAGAAAAGTAATTTTTGTCACATTATTTATTAAAAATGTTCTCAAATACATTATCTTTCTTGCATAGTTTCTTGTGTTCCCTGAAACATAATTTTGGGGGCAACTCTCATCTTATTTCTATTGTTAAGAGTCAGAATCTGTTCCACTGAAATCATGCAGTTACAGTAGCATGAGCAAAGTGGGAGAAGCTGGATGCAGCCTAAGATTTTACATAACTACAATTGATTGCCTTAAAGATCTGATTTCTGGGCGCTTCATGAACTGTGATAATGAAAATTTCTCTTAACCTGCCAGTTTCCAGAGAGAGCTGATGACGAAAATCTGTACCAACAAAATCATTCACCTCAGGGGTGAGACACATTTGTTGCAAAGGCCAAATAAGTGGAGATGAGTCGTATGTTTGTTGGGACCTGCACAAATGCAGGTTTTCTTACCTGCCTGCTGTCCTCCTGGGCTGCAGCCATCCTGTGGTTGGCAGAGTGCTGCTGTGGATAACAGTCAGGCAGGTGATTGTCCCTTTTTGACTCTTGTATTTTCAGAAGCCTGTATTCTTACTGATTACCCCGTTCTTGCTTTTCCTTATCCTACTCCTGTCATCCCAGTTAAAAAAAAAAAAGAGAGAGAGAGAGGAAGAGGAAAAAGATAACCAGCACATTCCATTAAAAAAAAAAACAACAAACAAACAAAAAAACCTTTTATTCAAAGAAACATTTTTGCCTCTTTTGACTGCCATTCCCAATAGTTTTAAAGAGGCTGTAGCTGGATCCTAAGGTGCCACAGTGTACTAGGGCACCCCTGTCTTCCCACAGAACACTGCTGGAGCCTTGACAGCTTAATAAGCCTAAAGTATAATTTTTATTTGTAATTGTAGCTTTGAAGTAGGTATTAAGTAGAATAAGTTACATGTGTAACCTCTCTGTGTTGCTTTTTTTGGTGATGTCTTCAGTCCTTGTGCCTGAATTCAGACCCCCCTGTGTTAGAGGCAGGGTTATCCAGGCAGGAGCCCGGAGCCTGGAATGTGCCACAGGAGATACCCATCTGGCCTGCACCTTTCCTTTGGAGGAAGAAGGGAGGAGAGGTTGTTTCATGGGCACAGCTGAATGTCTTTCCTGGCATCAGGAAACAGCCTCTTGGTTTGGGTTCAAGCTTGTTGCCACAGCAGGGTGTGGGGAACAAGGTGGAGCTCAAGGAAATGTCTCTGAGCACGTCAACCCTTGGCACAGAAGCTTAAGCCACTGTCAAAGGTGTTGTGGTGCGTCACAGAACTGGGATCTGGTTGCAGCTGTGGTGTGTAGGCCTCTCTAAGGTGTATCTGCCCAGAAACACTGGTGCTGCATGCCAGGTAAGGCACTCACTTCATTCTTTACTGGCACAGTGACTAACTGAAAACCACACACTGGATCCCCAGCCAATATCTGGAAGTCAGACTCCAGGTGAAGTTCTGACCTCAAACAGCGGTAAGTGGGAAATGTTGCCCTGTGAGGATTTTTATGAAGTTGTTATGAATTTGTTGATGGTGTTCCCTAAGAAGTTATTTGGATTGTTTTGTGATTGCCTTCACCTACGATTAGCAGAGTCTTGAGACAGTGTGTGGCAGAGTTGTCAAGGATTCTTTGACCCACACTGGGTCCTCTGTGCACTGTGGTCATACCAAAACCAATGCAATTCAGATAGAATATGCACAAGCTTGATTTTAAAATTATAACACTTGTTAATCGATATTGAGACACTTGACTTACTCTTTGGCATTCAGGTACAGTAAAACAAAGTCATTTGTGCATAGCTACATTGCCTAAAGAATTATGAAGTGATTGAAAAGCCAACACACCAAAAGAAGTAGTAATCAGAAGTTTTGTTTGTGCTCTATACCTGAAGAAAACAACTATCCTACTAGAAAATCCATAACTTTTGTGTGCTGTGTTAATACAATGGGTGTAGACATTTTATTTTTTCTTGCTGTGTGTCCTGTGAAATCGTGTATGACTTCCTATTAAGTTTGACTTTATGCAAAATAATATGCATTAATATACTATGAAAGATGTCAAAAATAATATTTATAACATTTTAGAAAATACCTTGCCTATATTTGTAGCATTATTTATCAGTCTGTTTTCCAATGAGTAATTAGTCTGAAGCATTAATGGTAAAGTGGTTTTATTTTAGGATAATGTAAATATGCCCTAGGTCTGTATTTGCAAAAAACTGTACAGGAGTAGGTTAGCTGTAACTGATCGTGGAACCCAGGCAATATAATAAGCTTCAAATCCATATTTTAACTCCAAATATATTTAAACTGTCTATCAACTCACTTCCTGTTTCACAGCCAACTATTTGTTACAATACCCACCTAGTTAACTTACTGCTTTAGTTAGAATGTAATTTTACAGAATGTTTTGCTTTTGACATTCTCTTCTGTAGTTTTCCATAATCTTCTTCTTTCAATAAACTTAAGGAACAGAGAACTTACATGGGAAAACTGTAGGATCTGCCTAACATAGCATCTGTTCTGCAATATGCTTTTTCAAGAGCTAACCTTCAACCTCTGGATGCACAGCTCCTAAAAGAATTCTTAACTATCAGCAACAGAGCCAGCTATTAGGAATTAAAAGTACTATATCCCTTAAGTGAAGCTTACAAATTAATTAAAGGGTCTATTTGCAAGTGGAGAAAATTATTTTATACATTGTTTTTGCTTATATTACAGATGAAAATTCTTTGCAAAGGAAGTCCTACTGCTTACATATAAGAGAAGCATTATAGTATGTTTAGTGTGTACCCAGAAAGATACTGGTATCTGCAAATGCAGATTTTCATGTGTGTGCAGTCTTGTATTTGCTGAGATTAAGGTTGGGAACTAAGATTCTGTTCCAAACACTCAGATGAGAGGTGAACTTGTTCATGGATGTTTGAGGTCTACCCACACAAGTAACTCCAGTGTTGTCATGGACTTCATCCTGCCTGGACGTACCCTTCAACATCTTCATTTTGTATTGAACTCACTGCAAATTTAAGAATTTAAGTCACATGATGAATCTTTAAAATTGACAACAACTATGGATCTCAGTGTGAACTGTTTACCCAGGTCTGATTTTCTTCAGGTTTTTTTTTTTCATTGTGTATGATGATTTCTCTACTGCCTGTAAATATGTTCTTCATAAAAGCCATTGCACTACTGTGCTGTCAGTGACAGTGAAACACTTGAAGATTAGGAACATTATTTCTTACACTGCTACTTTCTTTTTATCAAGCCACTGAATTGTGGATCACAGAAACAATCAAAGATTTGAGATGACACCATGAAAATGAGGATCCTTTTACTTTTATGTCCATATTGTGGATGTGAAAAAATCCCATGCTATTCAGAAAGAGGAAAAAGAATTGGTGAAACTGGAATCCAGTCTCTATGAAAAGCTATAAAGCAGGAAGACAGACTAGAGAGGGAGAATCAGGGGATATAAAGAGAAAAGAAAAACTGAGGAGCTGAGGAACCCAAGTCTCACTGAAGCTAATGGCAAAAATACTGTTGAAGTGAACTGTCCTGGAAGTAAATTACCTTCTTATGGAATGGCAAACAATAGCCATCACAGTGCAAAGAACACTGGAAGAAGAGTGAAATCTTTGCTGCACGCTTGTTTTGTTCAGGGTCCTTGCTAAATATACACCAAATGGCCTCATTTTAAGCTACCAGAAGAGAAAAGTGGAAGTTTAATTCCCCTTGGTATTCAGCCTGCTTGTCACATGACGTGATGAGAATGGGACCTACTCAGTTCTAGTCTCTCTGTCTGTGGAGCCAATTGCTCTTCAGATTTTTTTTTGGAGCATGACAATCAAAGCCATGATGATAAAAATGGTGTTTATTGATTTATTTTTTTTTTTCAGGCCTAAGATATTTTTAGCAAAGGCAGCATCAGGAAATATAGAACAAAACTACTTAGTATTGACTTTTATTCTGTGGCTTCCCACAGTCTTAAAGCACAGATATGGTTCAAAGTCAGCAGCAAGGGATAACAGTAAAGAAGCCCTTATGGGCTTTGTTGCATAGAAGGACAAAAGCAAAACAAAGCAAAATAAATAAATTTAAAAAAAAAACTTCCACCCCTCTTTCAGCAAATGGTACCTAATAAGATATTTGTAAAGCACTTGGATAGCATGAAAATAATGGCCAAGAACCTTTATTTCTGCTGTGTTAATTGTCCCAGAATCAAAGATTTCATTATATTCCTGAAAAAGATGTTTGTAAAAGAAACTGCACTCTACTGAGGCAAGTAAAGAGCAGTGCAGTTCCTCATGTCTAGTAAAAGACTGAAAAAAGTAGAGCTGAGAACTGGGTCCTGCCACAATCTTATCAGCAGTGTGCTAAGTTTTTGCCCCACTGATCACTCACCTTACTAATACTAATTAAAATAGAAACAAAATGTTAATTTGCATAACCTTTGCTAATGGTATTACAAAAGTGACAGCATTTGATGGCACAGACAGGTTAAAATTTACAAACCATCCTAATCCCCAAGTCTGTATTTCTTGGATTACTAATACCTGAAATAATTGTAGAGACAGCATAACAATGCAAGGTGCCCATGGAGTCCAGTCTTATAGGAAACAAAATCCATTTAGGCAGATGTAAACAATTCATGAGTGCCAAATGGCTAGATAGATTGATCGATCTATTGATCTATTCCTGGAGCTAACTTCACTCTTATGTGATCCATTTAGGAGGGAATTGTATATTATTATGCTTCTGCTACTGTAGGTTGAATTGTTTGGCAGGACTTCACAAGAATCATCATTAGCTTTATGTGCACAAGATGTAAAGGAAAAGAATGTACATTTGTTCAGTAACCTAAACTTTTCTGCCCTTCTATGCTTGCATTTTGACATTCTTTTCGCTTGAATTTTACCCTTTTTCTACAAAAAATGTCACGGAGTGTGCAGGATGCTAAAACCCTTTCTGTTTGTTGAGCACGACTGTACCTTTGGTGAGTACTTTGCAAATGCTTCTCTTCAGGGAGAATTTTTAATTTTTCCTTTAAAACTCTGCATAGTACCATGAAACCAAAACCAGGTCTTCATTGTGAGCGTAATCCTTGAGAGCTCACTTTGACTGTCTATAATAAAGGCAGGCAGTAATTCCAGGGCACACGCTACAAACGCTCTATCCTGCCTATGTAGCACTTCTGAGAGTTTATCAAAATCGCAAAGGAAGGCTGGCAGAGTGCTGATGTTCAGTTTCTGAATTCTTGCAGTGTTTTCCTTTGTTCTGCATTAATAAATGCCACAAATACAAGCTCAGCCTTCTGATGTGCTGGGAATGCAGCACCTCGTACAGTTCTTGCTTCCATCCGCTTGTGCATATGTACTTCTCCAACTTCATCAGGGCTTTGTCCACTGTGCTCCAAGGAGAAGGTTGGGTGCAAATGAAGTCAGATGTAAGGTGACAGGGGCTGAAGAAATCATCCTTTCCAAAATATTAGTCTCGGACCATGAAAGAAATTGGCTTGTCAAACCCAAAAACATTTGGTCTTCCTGTAATTCTGATCCAAGATGAGCTGATTGAGTGTGTAAGTGCTTGGAAGGGAGTTGGTCAGAAACTGATGTACTGAACGTACTGAATGTAAAATTTGAGGTTTAAAAAGGGAGGTGAAGAGAGGGTTTGAAACTGCGCTTAAAAGTATTTTGTGGTTTGTTTTGGTGGATTATTTTTGCCCTTGCAGGAGAACGTGTAAAGACTGTTATGTTCTTACTTTATTGTATGTGAAAGCTTAGGAGTAAAATAAAAAATAACAGGTGAGATTGCCATTTTTGGCTACCACAGTAACCATCATAAAACTCTCAAATGAGAAATTTCAGCTCCATCCATTTTTTACACGGCTGACAGATTAATAAGGCTGTGCCAACAAGATACCAATGAGCTCGTCTGAGCCCCATCTTAAGATGTAGGAAAAGAACCTTGAAGGAATATTCTCACTGAAATAACAAACAAGAGCTTAACTGTATTTCCTGCAGTAGAAGGGTGCTACAGACACTTAACTTTTGCAGCAGATATGCCTCTGAACAGTCTGAATCCCTGTGGCAATTAGAATTAAGATACAGTGGGATTAATTTAATGTCTGTCAAGCACTCTGAATATGAACGTTTCTGTATAAGCTGTAAGTAGTAGTAGCACTTCTGTCAGTTTTGCCTTGCAATCAGTCAGGATGTTTTCTCAATAGCTTTTGGAGAGCTTCTATTTAGTTACTTAACCAGTCCACTGAAGTGCAATAAATCTATACTACAGAAAGGAAAAGGAAAACAAAAAATTGATTTTTTTGTGGATACTCTTTTTTGTTCCATGCTCACTGCTTGTAGGCTTGCTTTCTTGGATGCATGCACACTGTCACTATGTTTTGACATCATACCCACACTGGCAAAATGCAAATTCCAAGTGCCAGGAAAACACATATGTACTAATTTCAGTTGCTTTATACTTCTTGTTGACAGTAAACTATGAAGGATGTTAGTCCAGCTAACAATGGTAAAATTTTGTTGCTATCAGTGATATACTGACAAAGTTCTTAACGAAGTATATGATTCAATTAATCAATTTTTTAAATAAATCAATTCAGATATTACCATCAATTTATATAAAGGATCAAAGGAAAACCGAGATGAAAAATATAAATGATATTTCCCTTAAGTATTTTCTGGTTGCAGTACTTCAACAATCAGAAGCAAACAGTTCTTCACGGATTCTGGTTATTGTCATCAAACCAATTTTGTGTTGGTGAAAGATGGCATAATTTTTTTCCCAGAAATACTGAAACAAATATTGAAAAATGTTTCTATTAAATGGTTAGGAATCTCATTCAGAAGCCTTGTTTGACAGATTTGTGAAGAACATCCAAAAAATATTATGAATATTTCTTCAAGCATTATAATGGGCAGCAAAGTGTCTTTATCACTTTTCCTTTCCTAAACCAGCTGCTTAGAAACTTCAGTTTTCTTCTAACTTCAGATCATCATTCTTGTAGTCGAGTAAGATATAGCAGGATATTTTTCCACCCCTCTTAGTCTGCAAGTAGCGGAAATCTAAATTTTAAACAATGTTATACTATTAAACAATCTTCATTACAGCTGCCATAACAATGTCTAGATTTTGGCCCTCTCAAAACAGCAGAATGCTGCTCCCAGGCCATCTCCATTTGTCTTTTCAGTTCAGGTGGTTGACTCCTCTGGGCAAGGGCTCTGTGTGAGCAGAGCATTGAGTCTGGCATCGCTGCCCTAATGTAAACACTACAATGTAATTAGTATTAAAATGTAAGGCCTAATGATATTCTGAGACTATCAGTGGAGCCCCTTGAGGATCAATTTTTGGGACAGTCTTATTTAATATTTTCATTAAAGTGCTTGGCACAAAAGCAGGAGTCCGATAATGAAATGTGCTGATCGCGAAAGTTGTGAGCAATTGTTGTTATGGAGGAGCAGTGGGTCACCTTGAGGACTGGAGCATCAGAAAAAGCATGAAATTAAGCAGTTCACTATGCAAGGTCATGCTTTTAGGAGTTGAAATGCGTGTCCATTATATACAGTGACCATTCTAGAAGCTCATGGTGAGATGATGTCAACAAAAACAAAGCAAAATAAATGCAGACTTGAGATATCCAATAAAATTTATTTCCAGTAGAAAGAGAGAGAAATGTAGATTTCATTATCTCAGCGCTTATAAAAACACAAATGGAATGCTCTGTCCAAATCTAGTTGTTCATGGAGCTGATACTGTGGTGAAATTTACAGAAAATTAGAAGTATCTACACTCTGTAATCACATATGTTCCTTGTAAACAGAAGGATTGTAGTGAAGAGATTTTTATTCGTGTCATAATGCAACTTCTTGATAGGAGCTATCATGGAAAAACAGTTCTTTGACATGTTTATATGTGAAAAATCCAAAATAATCTCTCTTTGGTCTCAGTGTAGTTGGTCTGAAATTTCAGTGAAAGCTAACTCTTCAGTAGCAACCTGTTGACAGCTGGACTCATCAGGAAAGTCATGAAAGAACAAGATGCAATTTTTCCTCTGACTTCTGAGGCTCTGCTTCTGAAACTGGGTGAAATGATTGAGTATCACATTCACTTTCAGAGCAAGGCATTAAGGTTAATGCTTAAATCAGGGGTTTCCATCTAAACCTTAATCTAAAGATAGAAAGAGAAAAGCGAACAGTTATCTTGGTGGTTTTGGAGAAATGGCAGAGTACCAAGAGCTTGGGATAGCCTATGGTGGTCAACTTGGTTTCACAATTCTTACAATTAAATGGATAGACAGAAAATAATGAACTTCATTCCTGTAGTAACTGATATTTTTGTTAGCCTGGTGCTTTTTTTATACAGTGTTATGCATTTCTTTGATTCCTTTCTGTGTGACTGCAGAAGTGATTCAGTGTCCTGAAAGTATATCTTTTTTCACGCAAGGTGCTAAGTGTGAAAATAAAAGAAATAATTTTCAAATAAATTATTTAGAAGCCTAGGATTTGTACCCTGAGCATGTTTTACTACGTTCAAACATTTTAGTCTCCTTAACATGATGGTTGTGCAATTTTTAGTGTCTCAGTGTAATTAGAAATAACCTCCTCCCCGAGTATTTCAGTGTAGCAATGTTGCTGCCACCATAGCTGAATCTCACATAGAAAGGGAAAGGAGATTTACAAGTTTATAATGGTTTAATTGATACTGAAATATCTTACAATGCCATGATATGAAAAATGCCAGTACAATTGTAATCACAGCAATTTATAGTATATCAACCAGTCTAAACTGAATATCCATTCTGTGACAAAAAAATAAGTGTAGTTTCCATTTACGTGTTTTTGAAAATTGTATCCACTACCAAAATATTTATATATATATATCCCTGAGATTAGCCCATTTGGTTAGAGCAGGGTGCTACTAACCCCAAAGTTGTGTGTTTGGTCCCTGTATGGGCCATTCACATGGAGTCAATGATCCTTGTGGGTCCCTTCCAACTCAGAATATTCTGTGAAATTTGTGGTTTAAATATTCATATGTATTTTCTTGACTCTCCTGATCTCCCATATGGCTTTTTTCCAGTGATGAAAGCTGTAGCATGATTTTTCAGACAGAATCTACCTATGAAAGCATCCAGGCACCCCCCTGGAAGACATTACTTCTCTTTATCCACCTCCTGAAATTGCCTTTTGTATCCAGCTTGTAGCATTGAAAGAGAATTACACCCCAAAGGCTCTGGGGCAGATCTTTGGAAAAAGTACTTCTCCTGGCAAGTCTTGGAGTAATTGCCTCTCAACAGCCTGAGCGCAGTGTCTGGTTTGGCAGTCTGACCTTAAACTCTAACCTCTAGTTTTTTATTATCATTATTGTCATATCTGCTTCTCTGTCATTAAGAGACTTTCCAGTTTCACTTTATTCAGCTGGGAGCTTTAAACCCTCTGGCCCGTAATTCCCTTTTCTTTTTTTGGCATTTCTTTTTCTCAGTCCTTTCATGAAACTTGTCTGCCGAGTGACATGCCCTCTGTAAAACATAAACCATAATTACTCTAGGATTGCTCATACTTGGCATAAATACTGTACTTGCAAGTATGTGGCTTATAGCAACACATGTCACATTTAATTAAATTGCAAACTGCATCTTATATTGTCCTTCAGGAGAAAGAAAAAAGGAAGCGAGAAGGCAAACTTGTCTGTGAGGATTTTTCATTGCAGCCACCGTGTTTGTGCAACAACTTCCCATAAAAAGGGCATGTGTGGATGGCACATACCTTTCTCTTTTTTTACTTGCCAGGGTTAAATGCATGCTTTACAGGTACGACAACCATACCTGCCTCTTTTTTCTTGTTGTGATCTGCACCCCATGGGTGAGAGTCTTCTGACCCAACCTCAGCAGTCTGCGCCTGAGCTGGGACCGCAGTGCACCTGGTGTGACTCATTTCATTCCAAGATACACATCTAAACTAAACCAGGTAACTGCCTCTTTCCCTTGATTGATGGCCTATGCCAGTGACCCACGAGGGCCAGCTCAGATTTCGGTATTGGCACTGCTGATGCCCAAGTTTGGGTGTGATTCATTCCATCCCTGTCATCTTTACTTAAAAAAAGATACAAACGTTCTTTTTACCACTGAGATAACCATTTACATTAGACTACGAGCCCCTTGTGTTTGAGCACTTCAAGTAGTTCCTTCAAAAGAACTCTTGATTTTATTTTATTTTGGGGGGCTGGTTGTATTGCCTTTGTTCTTCTTAGCATAATAAGAATTGCTGTTCTAAAAAAAGGCAACAGAAACATAAGCAGTAGTTTACTGAATGGTGAAAGCTGGATCTGTGTTTCTTCTTCTAAGGCAATTTTTTTCTTGGAAAATGCTGAAATGAGTTATTTTGCATTTCTCATTTGCATCAATTCTGTTTTGTCACTACATGTTAGCATGGCAGAAATGAAACATTACTGTTTTGAAAGATTTCAACGCTCTCTGGGTCATTAGAGGGGTTTTTTAAACCCTGTCAGTGGAAAATTTGTGAAACACTAACCTTTGCTTCTTGTAGGGGATAAAAGCAAACTCAAAAAGAATTCTGTTTTCTGTCTAGCTGTGGATTTCTTTAGACACTGAAGCTTAAAAATACTGGCTTAGGAAAGTCTACAGTTTCAACCAAACCCTTCTGGCTTTGTACAAATGCAAATACAACTGAAATCTTGATCTTGGTTGGCGGCCTTTAAGCAGAGTTTTCATTCACAATCTAGGTCTGCATAGCTTCCAGAATCTAATGATGTGAAGGCTGCTTGGATCTGTATCTCTGTCTTTCAGGCTACCCTTCAGATTGAACTGAATCATAATCTATAGCAATGTATCAAGGACAACAGGGAGACAGTTTTAACAGCAAATTCACAAGAATGTAGTTTTATTTCTGAAGAAAAGCGCTGTGGCACATTCCTTTTTTAGTCTCCTCAGTTGGAATTCAAATTTTAACATAATTTTTATTTTCTCATGGAAATACTTACATGCGGCTTTGTAAAAGTCCTTGTGAACTTGGCAATTGTAAGATAAACGTTTATCGATTATACATAGCACTCAGTGATATAGACTGTAACTTTTTATGTATTTTTTAGTACTCTGAATATGTTTTCACTTGGACCTGGAAAATGAGATCCTAACGTTACTAAACTGGAATCTCGTTCATAAATAATTTTGTCTCAGTTCTTACTGTCGCATCAAAATGATTATGTGAGAGGAGTTCATGAAGAGGTCACCAAAGGTACATAAAAATTAGAGGAGACTCTTTACTTACTTCTAGGACAGTGCAAATACTCTGGTATTTTAAGCACAAATTTCCCCCAATTCTTCACTCAGTGTGGCCAAACCATTCCTAATATTTTACTCTTCTGTTCTAAAAAACATTGGCTAAAATTCTATAAAACCTATAAATACATATAACCTGGTACATAAATATATAAAATGCTATCCATAATAGTTTAGTGCTTGCTATTTTTAAGAAGTCCAAACCTTTGTTATAAATCGGACTTTTCAGGTGTTTTCTTCTTGGTGCTGTTTTCCTGTCCAAGTCCTGCAATTCGCATCTCACTAATTCCTTATCATACCTGAAAACTGAAGGATTAGTGGCTGCTTTTTTTCTGTGCTGTTTTAATACTGTACTGTCTAATTTAAAGAGGCTTTTGACACAGTATATGGAAAAAACTATGTCATTGTTCAGCAGAACACATTTCCATTACAGCTGCATCTGGCTATGGTAGTTGACCTTTACTTGAATATAAAAATTAATGCTTTGTCTAAACTAAAACATAGATGATTTCCCTACAAATTACCAGTAGAGGTCTTTGATAAATAGTCACAGCACTTGAACACAAAATGACTTTGAACATCATGACAAGAGGAAAGAAAAATATTTGTTAATATATTTCAATAGTGCATAGGCATTTCATTTTAATTCTTGTTGGCTGTGGTGCGTGGATTCTTTTAAAAACACTACCTCAGTAGTATTTACAGACCTAATGATATTCATCAGGCACTTTTACAGACAGTTTATTTATTTGTTTTTATTACGTTCGTGCCATGAACCTGTCTGCTAAATGTGTTGACATAATATTGTAGCTGAAAGCTGCACAAGCAAGAAAGAAGTTGACTTGAAAAAAAATCTTCCCTGAATCTTTCTTCATATATATATATATATATGACAACTAGTATTGATCATTTAATAGGTTCTCTTTGCTACCTGGATACATATGCCTTTATTTCACAAATATTCTGCTTTTCTGTTTTTTAATTATTTGATTTTTTTTCCTGGCTTTAATTTTTTTCTAAGTTGGTTATTTTCTTGCTGCTGTTGTCACTAGTCATCATTGTGGTTATTTAATTTATTGTTTCTGTATCTTCTAACAGGAGCAGAGATTATTGATTTTTACAGTGTGCAGTGAATGTTGCTTTGGTGTTTTCTGTTCTGGGTAGAAAGCTCACATTTTCTCTCTCTCACTCTCCCCCATGATCCTTGTATCATAACTCCAAGTTCAATAACTGGATGACAGTCCCTAGTTGTGTACATCTTATCCTAATAATTTCCTACGTTGAGGCCATAAAAACTAATGGAAAAGTCTGTTTACCAGTAGAATAATTCTGACAGAACAGATCTCAATTTGGATTCCAAGTAGCACACAGAAGTACTCTTCTCCCCTCACACCTTCATAATAGTAGCTCACATTGCAATCACAGCAGGGATTTACGATGATTCCTCTTTGACAGAAACAAGCCACAGAACTGGCATTAGGAGAGTAAGATACACTCTGTAGTCCCCAATTCCAGTCACAGCATGGCAAACACTCAGCCTGTGCAAACCAAGTAATATTGATATCAGTATTAAAATAATCCTTTTAAGTCAGACACATAACTAAATGACAAGTAATCTCTTGCTGCTGAGCTTACTCAGAGTTACTCAGATTTATACCTAGTGATGAATAAATATTGTGTATTAACCTCAAGTTATGCAAGCAGTACAAGCTTGTAGCTTCTCTACCACTTGTTGATCTCAGATTTTTTTGGTCTTGTCTAGGTCTGTCTCTGCCTACAAATCTCTTGGGGTCAGAGACTCTGCTGCTCAGATATTGTCTGATGGCTTTGGTATGGGATCACCCCGAGGCTCGAGTTACTGGAGCTAATAGCATTATCACATAGTTTAAGAAAAATATTCCCCTCCCAAATTATTTTAAACTATTAGACCTGTTATCCTGTGTACTTTCTCACTTGTATTAGTCACCTAGAATAGATACCAAAGCAGCCTTAGAAGACAATCATCTACTTAGTTTCAGCAGAACTTGAGCTCCTGTGGATAATCATTTGTTACTGGTGATAGTGATTATTGTTACATTTTGACATTTTGGTGGTCGTTTTGGGGTTTTTTGGGGGTCATGTTTTTGTTTTGGTGGGTTTTATTTTTTAATTTAGTGATCACAGGAACAAAGTTATTTCATTCTTAATGAATGCTTGAAGAATCTCTAATGTTGCTTTTATTTGCTAGGCTTACGGCCCTTCTTAGGGGGCACAATTTAACATAGGCAGAATTTTTTAGCTTATACACTGTTATACACTGTTTTGAAGCTAAAATAGAGTCTAATAACACTAACATAGCTTGTTTAAAAATAAATGGATTTGGGCATTTTAAAATACAGAATTATTTCGAGCTGTCCTGTGAAAGTGTGATACCCTCAATAGAACACAGTGGATAACACAGAAGAAAAATCAAAGTAAAATGCATCTTTTAAAGTCTGTGGAATTTGAGCCAAATTAATCTCTGGTAATATCGAATAGGGGGTTCCAGGTGAAAATGTTGGTAAAGGGTTAGCTTCATAAAATAAAGAAAATGAGAACATTATTTATTGGGGTTTTGATGAAAATTCTATTTAATGCTGTGTTACATAATTGCAAAGTGGCCATGAGCTGCTGTGTAATCTGATAGTCTGGAAACCTTACAAACCATCAGTAATCAACACCATTCATGACACTGAACTCACCTGCAGTGATCACAGCTACGGCCTAGAACATCCCTGCTTAGTTAACTCTGTAAATGTTTCTAGCTAACATTTTCTAATAGCAACAGGGTGCAGTAGTACAAGACTCGTGTACTGGTGCCCTAAGCCTGATTTTACTGGATGTACTGGGCTTCTGTTCTGAGGTGAACAGGGCAGGGCTGAATGAAGGCAGCAGGGCACGCAACCCCGCTGCTTAATTATCATATCAGAAATGTGGGGGTAGCTGTATGGGGGGGATTTAGCTGTGTGGGGTCCCATTAAAGTCAGCATCATGTGGCTGAATCCCCTTTATATCATTTCAAATATTTAACCTACAGCGAGCAAGTGGGTCTGATGATATGGTTGTGCTGATTTGTGTTCACTCACTCTTGCTGTCTGGTAGTGCAGTTCCCTGTTTTCTGTGCCACAGTATTATTTTAAGTGGCTGAAATTACTATATTATTAGCAGAACAACTGCACTGTCATAATTTTCATTATGGATTCTGCCTTTCAAGTCTCATAGCCCCACTGTAAAAATTTGCTCCAGGTGCAGGTTTGGTGTGTTGTACGAATTATGATCAAGTAATAATTTTATTTGTTCTGCAGGAAAGTTGACATGGGCATTTTCCTTAGGTGGATATACATTCCTCTTGCAGGTGGTGATCAAGACAGAGTGGTTTTCTATATCTTCTCACTTTTTCCAACTTAACTGCCACTTGGGCACAAATGTGAGCTAAACCACTACAAGTTCATTTCCAGAAAGCTGAATGAAGTGCAGAGGTCTCCAAAATATTTTGTAGCCCAGTTCCTTTTTTGAACTCCTAGGGAAAGAGCTGTTACAGATTTAGCTAGCAAGATGTTTCTGTGCCCTTGAACATCTTTGCAGCAACATCAAAGAATCTTTTTGCACTCATGGCAACAGTTTCGTCTCTGTTGAAAGGGGGGCCTGAATATATCCCACACCAAGCTAAAAAGGGAAGAGAAAGGAAGAAAAAGAGAATAAGAATGTGAAAGAGGAAGGGAGAAGGGAAGGCAGAAGGGAAAGGGGAAAAGTCAGCAAAAGAGAGCCAAAGAGCAAGAGCAAGGGAAAAGGAGAAACTTTTCTAGTTTGAAGATCTCACTGCAATGTACTGAAGGAGGCAAGATCTAATCCAGTTAGCAGAGACCCTGTCACTTCTGGATTCTTCATTTAGGAGGCAATTACAGAAAATGTCCCAGTGGGTCAATCTGCCTCGTGCAACTCCATGGCCTTGTTGCCCTCCAGCCCTGCTCCCCTGGGTCACCTACGAGGGAAGAGTGAGGCAACCCCGGCACTGCGGCAGCGAATTGCAGGGACAGGGTGGGATGTAGCACCTGCTTTCCACTGTTTCTTCTCCTGAGGTAAGAGGAAAGCAATGCCTGCTACTTCCAAAGGGGAAAAAAAAAAAAGGTTTCTGTCCCTTTTCTTTAGGAATTTAACTGCAGTCTGAGATGAACAAGCGGTCGTTTGGCACAGGAACAAGAGAATAGGGCTGAAGATCTGTTTAAGACTTTGTTTAAGTTAAAGATCCAATCCTTCATTCAGGCAATTTCATTTTAAGATGTATCTTATGGAACAAATGAGGACTGGACAGACTGCAAACCATGAAACAAGGCTTTCAGAAAGGCCCTTTTTTTTTTTTATTTTAAAACATTGGTCTGTATGGCTTTAAAAGCAGACCAGTTTTCCCTGCATTTCTGGAAGTCCCACATTACTCAGTCTATTAAGCCACTGTAAGTATATGTATGAGCGTGTTTTTGTCACAGCTTTTAATTTGTTTACTCGTATTTATCGAACTTTTCACCACCTTAATGTCATTTCTGGGAGTATATTAACACTAACTGCCTTGTAGCTGTATTTTCAGCTTCCATGCTGAGCAGAATCAGTTCTGCTTTCAGACAGAGCTTTTCCACGGTGATTGACAGGAATGGATGGCAAGCGAAGTTCCAGTTGAGTGCTGTAGGAGCCATTAAAATGGCCATGCTGATTATTATTTTGAATTAATAATAATGCAAATATTTTTGTTTCATTGCGACAATGATGGGCGGGTTTTGGGTAGCTATGACCATATTGAATCCTTCAGTGGTATGGCCCTGCATCTAGTGCTGAAAGATGTTTCCTTCCTCTGAGGGCCAGACGAGATAAGGGAGCTGAAAATATTTATGTGACTCATTATCCAATAGAAAAAAATTAATGTTTTGTAAAGCTAAAAATTTCCCCATAAGAACTGGAAGCTTAGTGCAAATTTCTGTATCATGGAAAATTTAAGGTGATTTGCCTGTTTGGTTTTTCAAGACAGATGAGCTAAACACTTTGAATCCCAAACATTGAGCTCTTGCTGGGGAGGGTTTCCCATATTTGAAGTAAGTAATGAGGATACAGTATCGTGAGGGTACAAACCCCAACAAATTAGACTAGTACAGCATGAGATATGTGTTGTGGTTCTGAAGTGATACAGTCATCCAAAGAGATCTCTGTCTCTTTTCAAGTGCTTTGGATTAAAATTTTAATCCTCCAAATCATTAATTTGGGTGTATAGTACTTAAAAGTGAGATTATGATGGACAAGATTCTATCACATTTAGATATACCCAATTAAAAAAAAAAAGGAAAGAAAGCTGTTTTACACTAAAAGATCACTACCTCTAGAAGTTCTCAAGTCAAGGAAAACCATAAGCATCTGTATTTTTTGCTTAGCTCAAGAAACAACTTTGTTGGCAGAGGTAGTACTTGAAAAAAAGATGCAGACAATAATACATTATTAACCTACAGGAAAAGGGTTAGATCTGTTGTCCCACCCTTTCTTAGATTAACCTAAGAAAAGCATAACACGTAAGAGTACCATTTGATAGTGAAAAAAACATCTGAGCTCTACTTTAGCTATCTATCCTTGGGTCAGGAATGTTTTTTACTTCTTTTTTCATGTAGAAAGCCAAGAAGCAAACAAACAATAGATCTGGCAAATAGAAAATCTAACCTTCCTGTGACCACAGACATTCTTAAAAATTGCAGTCAAATGTTATTGCCCCTATCAGAGAGAGAACAGAGATACTGTTGGCTTAATGACCCAAAACCGTATACTTATTTCACAGATATGTAGTTTCTAGCTCTCTGGCTGGAGAGATCTCATCTGAATAATGGCTGCACAACTGTTTCTGCCAAACCACAGTGCTTCTGCATCTCCCCTCTCTCTGGCTTTTCCATGTGAGCATGCTCCCACTGGTACTGGCTTCCTCCTGATGTGCCCACCCCACCATCGCTCCTCCGTGCTCCATCGCATCCATCATCGTGCCTGTCCACTTCTTCTGCAGATATTTAATTATGGAAGAGGAGTAGTGTGCTAGAGCTGTATAATGGAACAGGAGGGCACTTAACCTGTTCCCACACACACACACAAAAAAAAAAAAAAAGATTAAGTGATGTATTAAATAAAAAGGCACCAGGAAATTGTCAGAGCAGAAATGAAGTTAAAAATCCTCAGAGAGGATAAAGCAGAGGTTTGTTGCCAGGATATGGCTGGGGAATTTTGACGGTGGTAGAAAGTCAGAGCCACATAAATATTCAATAAGCAATGCAGAGATGAAAGAAAGAATAATGTTTTCAGTAGCTACTTATAAGCTTGGCTCTTAGCAAGTTTTCAGTCCAAAATGCAGCACTCCCCAATAGGCAGAGTAGGACGCTGAGTAGTTGCTTGGTTGCAGTTTGGGGAATATAAAAAATAAGGAGTGCTGGATGTTGCCATCCCTTTTACCTGCCCCAGAGCTCCCAGTATTGTCTTTGTGTCAAGAAAGCATGTTGTTTTTCTCCTAAAGAAACAGGCTTCCTTTGTAACACATAGCTTGCAAAGATGTCCCTGTTATGAAAGGGAGAAGTTATTTTATGTTCTGTCTGGGAAAAAAAAAGTCTTTCTTGAGCTCTGACATTGTGACAGCTAGCTGTCTCAGAGCTGGTATTTTAACCTTATTTCTTCCATTAATCGAGCAACAGCTACCCACAGGCTCATTTCACCTTTGGGTTGCACTTGTTTATAAGCTATTTATTTCAGTGACTTTTTGTCCTCCCTCTGCTATCTCTCCCCTTTGCACTGCAGTTTGCTACTGTTGGCTTCTGGGCCAGAGAAAGTATCCGTGTCAAAAGATTAAATTGGTAGTCTCAGCTACTACTCTGAGTTCCACTTTGGGAGATGAGGTAGGATTCCTTGGTGCATGAACTGAAATGAACCTGACGTAGAGCACATATGTTGCCACAAGAAAAACAAAGAAACCCACATAAATGAGCAGAGTAACAATGAGAGATGAAATAATAGCTGTAAGGCTGGAAACCCAATCAGCCTCCAGAACATGTTAAATTTTCAGTCATCAATACGTTACTAACAACAACTTTCAATAGGGGTTGCTAAGAGAAAGGTTTTTGGGACACTGTATGAGTGTGTTGTAGATGGCATAAGGAAGCCCTACTGGAAGACATTTTGAAAGAAAACTAGGATTATTCTTCTTTATTCCTTTACATATTTCGCTTTTTCCATTTTCTTTTCCATTATGCTGTGCTCTTCCTCCTTACTTTTCTTGCCAATCGTCATTATATTCCAGTGTTTTGTCTTTATAATGAGCCCAGTAAGTCCTTTTTACACAAAGAATCATACTCAATACAAATTATTGTGAATTAGAGAATCAGCTACAGAGGTTTATAAGTCATTTAGATTCCAGACCTGCCAAGTGTCAACCACCCTTTTCCCTTAGTTATACTGGTAGAGATGGGTGTTCTTAAAGAAATTAATAATAGTTGAGATTATAGCCCAAAGAGCATGCAAGGAGCTATTTCCACTCTAGAGCTGAATGTTTTCTTGTCTTTGTCTGTATTGTCAGCACAATAACCCATGAATGCACAGAAACAGAAAAAAAGCAGCACAACAACAAGTAAACCTCCGGATCGGAATGCTATCCTTGTACTGTTGTTGATCAGGAGTATTCTCCTGCCTGTGAGGCAAAGGAATGATTTGTGATTTGGACCCTGCCCCAGTGGATCAGCACTCACACGGTAAATCCCGGCACGTCATTTGGGGGGTTTATGGGATCGTGGGCTTTCCCACTGCGCCAGGCTGGCCACCATTGCATGACAAATCATGAAACTCCAACTGTGAAAATTATATGGACTTAGTCAAACTGTCAATCCAGTCATGAAAAACAACTGCTGGTACAAGTAACCTTGGCAAATATTTGTTCTAAATGTGGTAATATTTGCGATCTGCAGTGGATGGATTTCTGTGGCAAGATACTCACTATCCCTCTTCTAGTGACACAGTATGCTGCTCCTATCAGTGTTTGGAAAACACCCATACTCAGCAGACGCTGTGTGTGATGTGGTGCTCACATTTCTTGACAATTCTTGACTTTTGAGTTCAAAAAACCCCCTTCAGTGTGTGGTAGAATGAACACTGTTATTATGCTGAACTGAATGTACCATTTTCGTAATTGAAGCTCCACAAGATTCCATGTTCTGTTTGAAATTCAACTTCAATTAACATATCATAGTTAATTTTCATGCTCTGTGAAGTTCTCAGTATTTTTCCTTTCTTACAGCTAAATTTAATTTAAATATATTCCAGATTTACCAGGATTTCATTTTTAATAAATACATTTATTTTTAAGAATGTGGGAGTGCAATTGTTTGCATATGCTTTTCTACTAATAGGAATAGAGATGAAGAACTATGTTTTAAACAGAGAAAATGAAATAGAATAGCTACAGCATAACAATATATAACCTAATGGAGTTCTCTTTTGGAGCTTCTGGAGTCTCCTTTTAATATACCAGTGAGAAACACCAGGTTCAAGATTTTACATTCACTTCACTTAGCTAACAAACTTTTTTTAACCAAATGTTGCTTTACTTTTTTTCAAGAAAATTTCACAAAGCTTTTAATCCTTTTTAATTCGATGGATTTTATGTAAGGCTGAACTAAAAAAGCACAGTTTAATCTTCTGCTTTATACTTTCTTGATTTCTCTTTTTAAATCCCTTTCTTTCATATCCATAACACTGGAAGTAAGAAAGTGAAAGACAAAGCAATCAAATATGTATGTTTCATTAATATAGTGGAAATTTTATACCTATTGAAAGCATTTTCAGATCAGTCATGATTTTTTATGCCTAATTATGTTCTTGATGCATCCTTCTTCGAAGGTTACAATCTACATCAATTGTACAGTTTTGTCCTTTCAGACACAACTTACAGTGTTTACTGCATGTTCAGATTTTTATATCTTTTTCTTTTCCTTTTTTATTTTCCTAATTCCAAGAGGTGTTCATATATTATAATTTTTCTAGCAAATATATGGAAGTTTTTAACAGCAGTCTGAAGAAATTAAAACTTCCTTTGTTCTGAATAACAGAATGGTCAGTGAAAAAGATGTCATGATTGTAAGTTTATTACACCTTGTAAGAAAGAATGTAACAGGGCCTCTCTACATGACCTTACTCAGCTGAGATGTGTCAGGGCTGTATGGAAACAGTAAAGGAAGACCAACTTTGAAAGACATAACTTTGGAATCAGACAAGCTTCAGTGTTCACTCTTAAATTCTTTCAGAGCAAAGAAAAAGAGTGTATTAAATTGCATTATCATATGAAATTATTGCATTAATTTATTATTAAAATATAGCAGAAAGTGTCACATTAGATAAACTGCTGGTGGATGACTAACATATACCCATTGACTTCAGATTGTTCAAGACCTGGATGACAAGAAAAAGAATACAGCTTGTCACAGCTGAGGAGTATATGGGAATGGCTGGAATCATAGAGTTCTTTGGAAGCAGTGTGAAAATTATACAAATCTGTGGAGAGCAGGGAGCCTTACTACTAAGCCATTCTGAAGACTTTTGGATTTGCTCACTATAGTTTCACTGATAAAGCCACATCAAAATATTATGGTGGTGAACAACCTTTTTAACACCCTGGAAGCACTGTTTGTGTAGGAAAAACTGCTACATTTTTTCAGGCTCTTCATGGGTAGAATTGGACAACTGGGACCATACCTAGTCCATGTGTAATCTGTAATTATTACCTCGAATCTTTAGTCCATCTGGCAGGTTTTATTTTTTATACAGTAGGTGGTTTTAATTATGAGTGCATATGTAGAGAAAGGCCAAACAAAGGCTTACAAAATCTTTGTGACTACACTGTATTTTCTATGAAATGTAATTGTTTGGTTAGATTTTTTCCTAAGTATTCAAAACGTGATTATGGAAATATCCCTCAGCCTCACAATGTTTTAATTTTATAATGGGTTTTATAACCTTTTCGTTCTCAAAATAGAAGTTCCTGCAATACAGTAAAAACAGGCACCAATCTACTAGAAATGAAACTGCCAGCAACAGTATTTGTCATATCAGAAAGTATTCTTTGTTAGCACCGGAGCTGTGAGGGAAAAGGGAAGAAAACAAAGAGCTGAACACAGGCAGAGGAGGTCTTAACATTCCCTTAGTTATTATTCTGCACAGAGCACGTTTATCTTAACACTGCTGTTGACCAGGATTCATTAGGTCATGATTATAAAGCACATGGGTAACAGAAAATTAAAAGAGAACGTTCCCAAAACTGCAACAAAGGTTTTGTTCTTGTAGGATTCACCCACTAACAACTGGAGTCTGGCAGTCCTGTGGAAGCTGGTGCAGGTTTGGTGTCTGATTCATGCACAGCCTTGGTGCTGGGAGCGTTTCTGCGGCACCGCAGCGATGACAGCTGCACAGGCAAATGTTTTAGGTAAGCTGGAGTCACCGGGATCTCTAATTCCTCTCTCACAACCATGTGAAGCATTTTCTGGCCTTGATTATTTTAACTCATTGGTCTCAGACAAGGAAATAGCAGAGATCATCCCCTTCAGATATGCCTGTGGTTGTGTAGCAGCGGGGACACCATTTGAATACAGACATAAGTCCAGCTTTGGGGTTTATGTCACACTTGACTCTGGGACCGGTTTCAAGCTCTCTCATAAAGCCAGGCATCTCCTCCTGTAATTTTTCCAACAATGGGCCAGTGCTGGTGGCAGCAGGCAGCACTGAATAACACAGATGGTGGTGCATCTGACAGTGTGGATTATTCTACAATAAAAAAATGGTTGTCATTTTTATGCTTGCTATTATGAGGCCACCTGTATTCAGTCTGCTCTTGGGCAATAGGGAGTCATGGGAAGTATGAGTATGTTGTGCTGAGTGTTGCAAATGTCTGCACTCTGTGTGTATGTGTACAGAGAGCCAGGTACGTAGACACGTGTAAATGGTGTGTATACAGAGATGTGTAGAGGCATGTGACGAAAAAGCATAGTAGTTTTTCCCCATGGACAGCATAAAATTTTGATTTTTGACATTTGAAGAAGCATTTGATCATATTTATTGGTTCTTATGAGAGTTTTAAACCAGAGCATCATTTTTCTGAGAAAAAGAATTCTTTCTCTGTTCTGTTTGGGGTGGGGCACTTATAATTGTGTATTAAAAAAAGGAGTTGTTTGGTGTCTCACAGGATAAGAGAGATGCATTGCAGCTTGCAGCCATCAGCATGTTTGAATCCGTTTTCCATGCTAAGTAATTCTTGTAGACACAACTGAACTAAGAAGCAGAAGTGCTATGGTTGGAATAATCAGACCACTGACACTGGTCCCCACCCTTATCCAGGTCTCTTCTTTATGAGAGGTTCGTGAGAACAGCATTCTGCATTCTCTGATTGTTTCTGTCAAGAAATATTTTGACCCTGTGGACTTAGTATCACATCACACACCATTGGGCTCCAGTCCTTTTTAACAGACTAATGCAATAAAAAAATATCTAAGTGAACAGTCATGATTCCAAAAAATGTTCTTGTCTGGTCCTAAACTAATATTAAATAAATATTATTTTCTTAAAGAAAGGGAGTACATAAAAAGATCAGTGAGGAACAATCCAGAAAGAAGAAACACTGTAATCAAAAATCCAGTCATTTGACCCAGCTGCTTCTGTGGATGGACTACATTTAAAAGGCAATGCAAGGTAGGACTTCCAGTCCCTCTTCAAGAAAAAAATATCTACAGTAATGGGAATTTTCACCCTCCAAACCAAATCTTTTCTGGATGACAACCTTGAACATTTGCATTTTACGCAGGATCTGCCGGATAAGTCACACCTCCCGCCCATTGTACCCTTGCAAAGAAGGCTGTCTTTTCTCTCAGTCCAGAAATGTTTTCTAGATTTCTTCAGTACAGAAAACCTCCCCACATTAACATCTCTATTGGAGGTTCTTTGCTGTTTTTTAAAGCTCTGGATGGGCACCTTCTCCTGCTACCCATTGAATGTTTCTCAGTCTCTGTCCCACAGCAGGGTCAGATGACAGGTTGGTCCCGCTACAGCTGTGACACACAAGAGTGATGACCCAGTGCAAACATGTTGATCTGTTTGAGGTTTGGAGATACTGGTTTGTCTTTTTTATACTGATAAACAGTTTTCACATCCTAAATAGGGTAACAAGACTGTAGAGCTTTGTTTTTCAGACCTTTATCTGTTTTCCTGAAAAGAGAACATCTCTGATCACAGTGATTAAAAAAAACCTCTGAAAATCAAATGAAGGTCAAAAACATTTTAGTTTACAACCATTTCTGAAGATTATGAGGCTTTCACTGTGTCATGGCTTCATTTTTAACCATTTCTCTGCCTAAGTATAAAATGATAGCTACAGGATTCTCTTAATGCACATGTTTCTGAAAATTCAATAATAAGAAATCAATAGAGAGAAACAAGTACATGAATTAAGATTCAGCACACAAGCCTTTACTTGTGTATTGAACTCAGAGAGGGTGATAGTCACCTGTAGGAATTAATCTGTTAATTTGTAGGAACTAATAGCTCTGCAGGACAACATAACTGCTTCTTTCACCTTGCAGTTCATGGGAATGGCATATTGTCCTCTTCACCCCAGGCCCTAGAAGCCCCCAAAAGGAAATGCCTTTTAGACCTTAAAAAATCTAGCCTTAATATTTCAGTAAGTTGCAAAACTGTTTGAATTGCATCAGCAATGGTGCAGGTACGAAGCAACATGAAGGCTAAGCCTTCCACCTTAGAAATATTCATGAACATTGAACATCTATGGGGTCAAGAGATCATGGACAAGTTACTAAAATGTCTAACGACAGGCAGGATAATCACAGGGCTCAGCCTATTCGCTGTAGGTTTTATAAAACTATTTTTACCAGCTTAGGCCATTAGCATGACTGCGTGAAATCTTCATTTGAAAGCCTTGTTAAAAGGAATCAAAAGTGATGGACACTGATAAGCATTTGCAGTATTTTTTTTCAATAGTGATTCTGTGTCTAGCAGAACAAGTTTGAGTAGATACTAGTAAATTATTTGAAAATTCCCATAAGACCTGGCTCAGTCACTGTCAACAGCACTGGGAGTCCTTCTTTTACTCTTTCAAATGTGAAACTTCGATTTGGTTCCAAACTATTTGTCTGGGGTATGGTTTGATGTGGGCATGCTATAGTATATGTGGGCATGACCAAACCTCAATAGAAAGCAAATGCTGGTTTGATGTAGAGTCTAGATGACTAGACAGAATGAGAGTTCATTACTAAGACTATGTAATCAGTAAAAGAAAATCCTCACACTGTATTTAAAAACTTGTTACAACTGCATTTACTAGTTCCTTTTCCCTGGACCCAGAATCACAGAGTAGATTCTTTTCAAAATAAGACTTTATGTTCTCATGCCTGAGTTGGACTCATTTCCCCAAAGCGAGTGTCATTTCCTTCTGTTGAAATTATTTGATTTATATTTATAGTGATGTATATCAGGACTACAACGGGATATAGCTTTGTGTGCACAAACTGTTGTGTTCCAAAGTGTAAGTTCAGCTTACCTGGAAATGAACATATATCTAACCTTTGAACTGGCCTAAATGAGTCTGAGTGTCAGTACATCAGCTGTAGCAGGCCAGAGAGCAGAATGGGCCACCCTTCCTTTAGTTTCCCTGGTCTGTGCACTTAACTCTACGTTTTACCTCTACCTGTACCCATATCCAAGCTGATTAGCTTAAAAGTAACTTGGAGATTGTGAAAAAATTCCTGCTGCATCTTCATCTATTACGTAGTGTTTCTCTTTTTAAATATAAACCCACTAAAAGTTGTCCATTCAAAGAAGTGTTAAGTGATCATTGTGTTTTCAGATGGGCCTGTGTCTCTTTTCTCACACCAGACTCAAACCCTTTGGGATTACTCAGTCAAAACTGAACACAGTACATATTATAAATGCTGCAGAGCTGTTTGGAAATACGAGGCTGGGTGGAAAAGAGAAGCTCTGTAATATCCTTGATTGAAAAAAAAATACTACAGCGTGAGCTCATACCTACCAGACACCAGAGAATCCACACAGGAGATGTTCATTTAAGCAGTTCCACTCACAGAGAAAAGCTTGCATTGGAGTTTTACATCATCCTAGACGTGAAAGTCAACAAAACTTAATCCAAGGAAACCAAGCCTCATTAGTTCTATTTTTTTTTTTTTCTTTCCAGAACAGCAATATTGGGTCAGGTTTTCTTGCTACATTATTCTGTGAAAAGAGTAGTTAATAATGTATGAGATGCTAAAATAATAATTGAAGCAACATTAGTACCACAATTCCAATAAGTTAAAGATTTTATGGTGGTTTTTTTCCAAAATGTTTTTTGGGATATGTTTGATATGACCCTGTGTCGCAAGGCCATATCTAGCTTATGTTTAAATTTAAAGCTTTAATCCTGTCTGTGTTTAGCTTTAAAACATCACGGACTAAATCTCCAAATCTTCTTATCTTCAAAATTATGTCGGCAGCTATGACAAAATGACATCTGTTTGGAAATTATAACAAGGATCCTGCATTACTTGACACAAGGCTCAGTCCTGTTACAGAGCAATGTCTGCCTCACCCCATACAAACGCAGCAAGTCCTCTGCTGAGTGTATGTGATTCAGCTGGCAACCATACTTAGTAACTGCTTAATAATTAGTATTCACTGCTGCTTCCATTCCAGTGAAAAATTTCAGTATTTTGTAGATTTACATTGGTCAGAGGAATGTGAGACCTTTTTCTGGAAGTAGGGTGGGGCAACACTTTTGTTTTTATCATTTCCAGAACTTGAAGGCTGGAGAACTGAACAGCAAAACCGCCTGCTGTCTCTCCTTGCTATTTATTGTGTGCATTTAGTCTGTCAGAAACGCTCTGCTGCTGCAGTTAATGCTGAGCAGAGATTGATTGTGGGCTGTTGTTCCACAAGACATGGCTGAGGCAAATTAATAGCTCGTTGCTACTGAAAGGGAGTGGGGGTCTCATTCCCACCTTTCCTATTCCCGCTAGTAATCATGGCCCTGGGCTTTTGCTCCTTAACTTGTCTTGGGAATTAACCTCGTGGTTTCTTCAGACCCCTACCCCCCCATCTATCTTTCTAAAGGGGCTACAGGATAGTGAGCAATCCCCACAAAAACCTGGATGAGTCTCTGGGGAAGGGGAAGAGCGGGAGCAGGATGGGCCCTTTCCCCTCATGGGAGCAATATGCTGTTGATGAGCTAAATTGTCCCCAGAGCTGTCTCCCCTTTGCTAATGGCACATCTGGCCAATAGTCCCTCCGAATCAGGGGGTGGGATGTTTTTTGCTTTGTACAGAGCCTGGCAGCTCACTGTTGTGTAATCTAATACTCCAAACAGCACAACAGCCCCAGCGGTTCAGATCCCCAGCCAGCACCGACTTCCTACAGGTACAGCTTCCCATTCCTGCTTTCTGCAGTGATATTAACTAGTGACAGCAAAAAGGATGGTGAGGTTACACAGACGTGTTCCCCCCTATAAACCAGTAACGTTCCTGTAGCCTCTGAAGTGCCATGTGTTGCTCCAGAGACATCTGTGTTTCTCCATGGACTCCAGCAGTGCTATTTTTCTGGTCTCTCCAAGCCCCAAGGCCAAGCAGTTGTCAGCCTGTTGTGTCTGACAGAATGGCAGGAACATCAGCTCTGGTCTTCCCTATTATCTCCCACTGTGGAAAGGGATATTTGCTTTTTCCAAGTGCGTCTGTGAGACCGGGCCTCCGGTGCTAATTCCCAGGTGCTACTGCTGTCTGTGACCTCATGACTACTAACTGTCTTTTTTGGGAATGAATGGAAGTTTCCTCACCTCCAAATCACAGTGAGAGCTTGGTCTTGTACATCTGGAAGTCTCTAGTGCTTCTCACATAAGTGCAGACATTCTTATTTTATGATTTCTGTCAAACCAGATGTTATCAACTTGCAATCTATATTACACCAGTCCCAAACTGTAATCTAGCACTGCTAAATATGGGGAAAAGTCTGGCTTTAGAGTGGTTTTCCATGTTTCATATTTAGATTTTCAGCAGCTTGTGTGAAAACATGTAATTTGCTAAAAATTACATAGTCATACCCACTATTTCAGAGATAGTGGGTAGCAAAAATAACTGTTGAACTGAAGTATTGTCTAGTAAGTCTGCCTGAAGGAAGTGAGTCTAAGTAGTCTAGAACAAGGATGTACTTTCTTACAACCAGTATAAAAATGTCAGCCACGACCTGCTAATTTTCTGCTAACATGATTCAGTTTTTGCTATAAAATATCTTTTGCACTTTTGAGATGAACATAGAACTCTGTAATGTTTTTATTGTTTTCTTTTGTTTCAGTCCCTAACAGACTTCAGATTTTCTTTTAGACTTCTTTATTTCCAATGTGTTACAATCACCTGACTTATCCTTTTTGGGAGAATTCATTTCATATTTCATGGTTTCATACTTTGTGCTAACTAGGTCATTCCTGACACTGGAGGTGTCAGGAGAAAAATCAATTTTACTTATCTGCCCTTAGCCAGTTATCATTGTATGTAATAAACAAGTTTTTTATATATGTATATATCTTATTTTATTAAACTCTCCACATTTTACTGATTATTGAGGACACTGAGACTCTTGATCCTTGCCTTTGCTTTCTGTTTCTTGAAGCTTCAAGAACAAGGAGAACTTGACCATTGACTTTAGCACCTAGTTCTTCACATCCCTTTAATAATTTGTTGAGATATTTTCTGTGCCTTTATGATTATTTCTCCAGTGGCTTTATCACACCATGCAAATTGTAGTGGACCAGGGACTGCCATGTTCTTAGCCCACAAAAGTATGTTTTTTTCTTTGAGATTATTCTGAGTTTTATTTTTTCTCATTCCTATTCAGGAATGTCATGCATAATCTGCTTTAATGGTCATGAACTCTGCCCTTGGTACATTTAACAAAGTCCTTCTCTGTTGAAAAAATTAATGCAGCTCTTTCTTCTCACTAAGGGATATTGCCTTGGCATGTTCCTTTTGCAGCAGCCTGTGCAATCTTTTGCAGACTCCAGCCTTGCACAGCATATGAGATTCTTTTCATCAGATGTCTCATCTTGAAGCATTTTGGTTGACTTCTTTGATTTCTGAGTTCTTTCTATCAACTGTTCCTGGTTGATTCAGTCAGAATAACTTCCTGCTTGGTCAAGTTGGGCCTTTTCTTTGGATGAAATTGTAGTTCCAGATTCAGTATGCTTCCCCAGGCCCCCTTTATTTTTTCCCAGTTCTGCAATGACTTCTCAGATATTCAGGCATTCAAGTGCTTTTAAACAGAGAACAACATGGGGGGAAAAAAAAAGTCAAAACACAACTCATTTAGCCTTTGCTTTATACTGAGTAAGTCTCTTTCTTTCATAAGTGATTTCATGCTTGGTCTCTTTTGCCTGCATTAAATAGAAAAATGTTAAGAAAATTCAAGTATATCACGAAAGTCATAGCAGTTACCAGAAATAATATCACTCATTCCTCAGGAAAAAGAAAGTACAACTTGAACAAAATCCTGATAACAGCAAGGCTGCACAGACATTTATGAGTTAAGGAGCTTTTCAGACAGACAAAAAATAAGACACTGAAGGGATAAAGCATAACAAATTGTTAGAAAAGATATTTCTGTAGCCAATTGCTCAGGAGTCTTTGGGGTGGATACTGTCAATCATTACATAGTTGAGAGCAGCTGGTGAATGATTTTTTCAGGAAAATATCACCACAGAGAGAAAGTCTTTGCTGCCCTGCAACAGAGTGAGTCACCCAATCTTCCAAAGTATTATGGCATCATTTTGCAAGCTTTATAATTACCCTTTATTGTAAAGGGGGAAAATTGCATTGAAATTATTTCTATATGTAAGTACAAAGTTTGATATTATGGTTTACAGATGTCTGAATGCTTTCTTCGTGCATAACATACACTCACTCTTGCTTCCAAAATATTGGAAGTCTGTAGTTTCTAAATAGTGTGGTAATCTAGGTATTGTTATGCAACTAATCAAAATGCATCATGAAGTTTTAGTCACTGAGTTTTGGTGTCCTGTAGTTGCAGCAATATTTTTAACTCATTTCATCTATGCTTATATGTACAACAGATAGTCTGTCTTTCCTTCTGGATGTGGACTGAAGCACGTACATGTGGACTGGATGCAAAACAGAAGCTCAGGAGGAAAAGCCCTGCCAAAATTAAAGGTATAAAGGGAGGTTTTCACACAAATAGTTGTTTTTATTGAGGGTGTTCTCTTCCCATGAATGGCCTATTAATTCTCAAGGCCATTTGGGTTAGAATTCTTAAGCTGAATTACGTTTTCATTCGTGGCCTCATTTTGTGTCTTTTCATCAACTTCTTTGTCTGATGGCTATTTTAAATAGGTTTTTAAGAATAGGATGGGTGGCAACAAAAGAATGTGTTTACTTTATCCATCATTGTGGCCTGATTCCACTATACTTACCCTCACTGAGGCATGCATTAGGTTTCAAGTGTCCCATTCATCCCAGTGAAAATAACTGCAGAGCAAAACAGACCAAATGTGAATGAGGATTCAAAGAATCCAGTTTGCAGTAATTATTGAAGCAAATAAATAAATTTTGTTTTGGTGACTTCTCCTCTAGTGCACAATGGCTGGATAGGAGTCCTATAGGGAATCGTGCTCTTGAATAAGAAGGGTGACTGCTGTATACCAGAAAAGATGCGACTTGGCAGAAAAAGCTGAGCTGATCAGAGAGGATGAGACCTTATAATACTGGAATTGAAATTTCTTCATGTGCTAAATCGAGCCTAAAGTATTGTCTCTGTTCAGTAACAGGAAATGTTTGCATAGTCAAAAGGTTTGCAATAGTATTTATTTTGTTTTTCGTAAAGGTATATGTGGAAAAACTGGGTAAATATGAAGTTTTGCTCTGGAAATTCTTAAGGAGGTTAGCTTTCTGCCCAGTAACTTTTTAGTCAGATACAGATAACATCTTGTATTAGAACTGATAGTACAGTTATTGGAGGAGATAAACTTTCTTGCACACATTTCAGGTTCAAAATAGAAACAGAAAATTTCAAATATAAGCTGACTTTAATTAGCTGAATCTCAGTTAGACCAGGAGACAAACAGTAGTAGGTCTGTTGGAAGTAGAGCGTATGTCAATGCTGGGGAAGGGTGATAAGCTGGAGGAACAGAAGAGAATTGTTCAGACCCTCCAGAACTTGAAGAAATTTGTAAGAGTGCAAGTGAACATGCGACCAAGAAAGTTTTTTAACTAATAACTATAAGGGCTGTGAAATTTACTATAGACTTACAAAAGTTTTAGTCCCCAGGTTCATGTCTGGAAATGTTTTACCCTTTTCTCTTGAGATCAGGGCTGGAAGATCACTGACAGAGTGGTTGCTTTGTGGAAAGTACTCTAATTTGAGTCACTTGGGCTTTCTGTACTTTAATAATCTCCCAGGAGTTCATTTTAGTGTGTTACTGTCTTGGTGAAGACTTTTGGTGCCTTGGGAAATGCAGCTGACAGACCTCAGGATCCTGATAGCTCTGTTTGGGGGGATATTTATTATGATTATTTTAAAGGTGTGTCAGCAAGTTTGCCAAAATTTATGGTCTGGAATTATTCAGCACATGTCAGATTGTGACATCCTCCTCCTATACATAAACATGGTCAGACCCATGAAGAGCTTACAGTCTAAATAGCTGACACAGGCAAAACACTACACTAGTATAACTCAGTTTTCTTCTTCTCTCTTGAGTAAAATATGGTCTGTGCAGTGTAAGAGCAGGCACAGAAATAAAAGCTGGCTCTGAGCAAGGCAGCAGGCCGGTGTGCTGTGCTGTCTGTGTTCTGCAGATGCAGAACAGCCACTCTGTAATGTAGTAATTACTCAAGGGTGGCACTACATGACGTGGCTGTGCTGCATCCAGAACCTCAGCTAAACTGTCCTCAGTCATAGGGTGTCCCTGAGACGTCTCCCTGGGCTTAATTTACCGTTGTTGCACTCACCCTGCACTCCTGCAAGGGAGCTCTTTGTCTTGGTAGCACTGACGGCCACTTTTCAATTAAATCCTTGAGCAAAGCGCTCTTCTAACGAGAAGTAATCAGCCCAGGAGAAAGTCACATCCACGTCTGATGTAAAATGGATTGTCTCCATCTGGTTTGGACTCTCCCCTGGTATTTTGTGTCTGACTTCTATTATCTGTGTCTGATTTAGAGGATAAACACCCTAGGGCAGTGTTTGCACAGTACCACATGCCATGACAGCACTCAATAAATTATAGGAGAAGGTGGTCACACAGGGTTGTTCCCAGCTTCACATCCATGATCCCACTATCCATAGATCCCAAGCAGTGCAAAGGAGCTGTGTTTTCTGAGTGACACTGTTCTACACTTGATCAGATTTCTCTTAGAACTAGGATTTTTCTGCTAAGGGGCACGAAAACATATTCATTCATAATTTAATGAGGAGGTTTTTTGCTAGTTATTCATGCTTTAATAATTCAAATCTTTTCCAGACACTGAGACACCTAGGACAGCTGTAGACAGCCAAACAATTAAAAAAACCAAACCCTAAGCAATTCCCTCATCCTACCTCAAAATCAAATGACTTCAAAATTACTTTTTCTCTTCCTCTTGATCTCTTTTTTACCCCATTCACTTCCCAACTCCCTACGCTTTCATTACACTCCTTTTTCTGTGCTCATTCTCCCCCAAACCCAAGCTTCTCATGCAGTTTTTCCTCTTCTTGAGTGACACAGAAGTATAGCCACAAATATTCACAATCATCTCCTTCAACATTTGAAAGTGCTTAGGCATGACTGCAACACAAAAGAAGCCCTTAATTGGGTAGGTTATATTCTTAATTTTAGCTTATTCTAGCTCTCTCGCAGAAGCCTGATGTTTATACTTTCTGCATTTTTATTGTTCTTCCTCAGGCACTCATGAAATACATAACACTGTTGGTTTGAAAGGCAGCTTACATTTAAGGGACAGGATGCACAAGGTCATCGAAGACTCTGTCCCATATAGTCATTTTAACCTTTTTTCCAACTGACCCCTTGGGTTTTATGGTATACTGTGTTGTTTATTTCCATTTCCCTAACAGGCATAAAACAAATACAGCAAGAAAACCTGATTTTTCCCACAACCTCTCCCCCCTCTAAAGTGCAAACAACAACTGTCCTGGTTAGAACGGCTGGGACCAATTCATCCCTGGATGGGTGTAACCCAAAACTGTGTATTCTATAGCCTCCATGCCATTTCCCAAAAACTGCTGTCAGTAGAGGCCTGCAAGGTGGGAAGATGTTCCTGTACCCTTTTATGGAATTCCCTGCTCTGATATCCTTATATGGAATTCCCCGCTCTGATACCCTTATATGGAAGAGGGACTGAGCATCCGCATGCCCTTTTATGGAATTCCCTACTCTGAGGGAGGGACTGAGCACTCCCGCCTGAACTGGAGAGTATATAACTGGGAGTTTCAGAGCCTTGAGGCTCTCTCGTGGGACCCAGAGGAAGACAGCAGACCACCGCTGCTCCCAACCAGGCTGAGACCACCACCCTCAACTGGACTGCAATCACCACTTCTGACCAGACTGCAACAGCTCTCCCACCAGCAGGTTTACCCCCTCTCCCTTTGCTTTGGACTCGGGGGGTGGGCCAAGGTACACCACTTTTGTTCATACCCCAGGGTGCTGGGTTTGTACATTTGGGTTTTGTGGGTTAAAACCAATTGCCTGTCTGTATAATTGTACACAATTAAAATAATGCAGGCGGGAGTGCTCAGTCCCTCCCTCAGAGTAGGGAATTCCATAAAAGGGCATGCGGATGCTCAGTCCCTCTTCCATATAAGGGTATCAGAGCGGGGAATTCCATATAAGGATATCAGAGCAGGGAATTCCATAAAAGGGTACAGGAACATCTTCCCACCTTGCAGGCCTCTACTGACAGCAGTTTTTGGGAAATGGCATGGAGGCTATAGAATACACAGTTTTAGGTTACACCCATCCAGGGATGAATTGGTCCCAGCCGTTCTAACCAGGACAACAACAAAAAAATCTATCTGTATGGCTATGTTAAACATTTGCAAATTATTAGGCATGACGTCTAATGGGTGTGCTTCTTATCTTAAATGTATAGATTCCTTTAAATCCCTTGTTAAAATCTCAGCATTACTGAAATACTCATTCCCTGGGTTTCAGAGAGTCAGATTGAATGCTTTTCTACTTAATCTGCAGTTCCCATTAATGTTAACAGGCATATTTCTTTTTGCTTCCGTTGGAGACGACTTGATACACATGTGGGATCCTTTGATAACCTCTTAAAAAGACACCCTTCTGCTTTACATGCACTTTAGAGCTTTAATGAGCTCACGGTGCTTCTTTGTGTCTCTGTGGCCAAAATGTTATCTAATACTTCTTGTAAATAATACAAGATAGCTTTTTACTCTGTGAGTGACCTCTGTAGCATGTGCTAACATTCTATTTGAATATATTTGCCCACAGGCTGCTTTGCTGGAGTCAGGGGAAAGCATTAGGAAGCAAAGCAGAACCGCCATTCCCTTGCTTTTCCACAGCCCAGAAACAACTGTATCTATTCAGCTACTGGGCGAGACAAAACCTGGGAGAAGGAAAGGTGAAAGAAGGAGGAGCCAATATCCTTATCTGTGCTTTCCAGTTCATTGGTCCAAAGCCGTGTAGGAGCAAGTCATTTCTCCTGGGGAGCCTCTGAGCAATCCCTATTGTGATAAAGGTTTTTTTTATATCTGTTTCAAAGGCCACTGCAAACACAGAACAGTGAATTGTAATGTGTCTGCATGTATATTTTTTCCTCCTTCTGTTTATAGATTTAGTGTTTAAAACTCTGAGTCCTCAGCTCACATCTTATACTAACCAGGATTTTTGGGTAAGTTTTCCATAAAAAGCATGAAATCAGAGCTTTGGATTCCTTTTTCTAGCTATGTTGTAGATGCGTAGGAAGTGTTAAACAACTGTTGTGTGCAGAGCTGTCTGATCTAAAGGTGTTCAAAGGAGTGGGCTGCGAGGCTTTTAAGTTCCAGCATGCACGTGCACATGACACACTTCAGAATGGCTTTCCCTGTGAGGGGCTTCTGCCATCTGTAGATCGCTTGAGCAGGATGGCTTTAGCAGTGGGACATGAGATGGGCTCATCTGTTCACCCTCTGGCTTTGGCCCCTGCACCAGCGGCGCCTCAGGAGCACTTGGAGAGCAGCCCTTGCGCCCTCGGCTTTGGCCATCAGACAGCAGCTCTGCAAGAGAGACAAAGTAATGGAAAGCAATGGAAAAAAGCCTCCCTTCCCTCCCTGAAGGCCTGCAAGCATGTTCCTGTGGTGGGATCCAGGTGGGAGAGGGTGCTTATCCTCCCTCTGTGCTCCTGAGCCTCCTGCTCCCAGGCCCCACCCTTGGCTGATGGCGAAGGTGGTAAAGCTGCAGGATCTGCAAAGTAAATATGAGTACTCTGCTCTGTACAGTGGCACTGGTGGCTGCTTTACAAGTGTCAGCAATGGAACAGGTTGCTTTTGTAAATTAAATAAACCAGGAGAGGCATAATTCAGATCCAGGGTCTAGTGGAGGAGACTAGAAAGGGTGATACCTGCTGTGCATCCCTTTGCATGCTTGTCACGGAAAGAGCACTAAACACACGCATGTGGCTTTGGATTCCTGCAGTTCTCGAGCTTTGTTTGATGTCAGTGGGAAGTGTGAAAATCTAAAGTAACTGATCATCTGCATGTGTAACATCTGAAAGCAGAGGAGCGAGCTTCTCTTCAGTTCTCCAAATATAGATTCTGTTTTGTTCCTTTTCACCACAGCTGGCCAGATAATTTGCACTTATCTTTTTTCAATTTTCTGTGCTTCTGGTAGTGTCTCTAAAAGACTTGAACCAACTGAATACTGAGGTTGTTAACTCCCAGCATCACTCAAATCCTCCTCCCTCTCTAACCTGTGTAAAGCTAGTGTGACTATTATTTAGGACAGAATAAGTTTATTAAAACTGTGTTCACTTTTTCTGATGCTTACAGCAATCCCATGTTTAATAAGTTCAATGTTAAAACTATGTTTTAGTAGTTAAATTCTGGGGTTTAGGTTTTCTGTAGATACTTGCATATTGAGGCACGACATTACAATGAATATTAATTTTGATTGCATTGCACATGCCTGTCAATGACAAGAAGAGATTAACTAAAACAATATTTTATTTCCTACTTTAATGGTGAGTACATAGTATTAATTATATTATTAAACCAACTAGAAACTCTTGTACAAAGCTATTTCAAGCCATTAGTTGCCCCGTTGTAATTGATGGATTACTGCATTACCATTTAATTTAGTATTGTTTTCGAGGCATTACATTCAGTTTCATTCAAGTTAATTGTATAGCCAAATAAGGGAAGAACTTTCTTCATGAACATGAGTGATGCAAGCACGGATTCTTCCTGATTTCGGATGTAATGGGATGTGATCCATGCAGCAATTCTGTACAAGGCCCTCCAGTTAGCATTACCTTGTAATTTATGGCATCAAGAAATGAGGGAATGGACCAGAAGATTGCATGGCATTTGGATTCAACATTATGATAGTCTTCTCTGCAAATGGAAATTAACATCAATTATTCAAATCTAGTTATGCTTTCAACCCTCTTAATTGCAAAGTGTTTTCCATTCAGTGATCAAGCCCAATTCCCTAAACATAATAGCAATTATAACTGTGCATCCAGAGGAAAATATACTCTCTTTGGCCCAATTTTCAGCTCTGATATGACCTCTTTATGCTGCTTTTTGCACATAGGGGTTGTTAAGCTGGAGCAACCATCCTCTTTGCATAGAACTCATCCCAGGGCTGTTGAGGAGCTTGGACTATAATCTTCTTTACTGACCCAGCATAAAAATAGAGAAAGCATATTCGGTGGGATTCAGCTGCCTAGATTTAAGTATGTAGATAGAAGCCCTTAGGTACCTCAGACACCTTCACAAGGGTAGAGAATGTACTGTAGGACTGGGGAAGATCCATGGCAGCTGGAGGCAAGGCTGGAGGTAATACTCTAGGGTATCTAAAATAGCACAGTGGTTACTTGCCTGAATTACCCTGGTTTAGCCTGGCAACTGGGACAGCTCTTCTGGGCTATGAAAGCCTAAATGTAAATTGTATTACTCTTGGAGCTGAAAATTGCTTCATGCACTGGATTGGATAAAGGCATAATGAAGCTTTTTCCTCCTTAGTGCAATTACTATTTTTTCTTAAAGAACTTCAGGCCACTCTTGTCCCTCTTCTAGTTAGGTTTTGGTTGGTTGGTTGGTTTTTTGTTATTTTGGTTTTTGTTGTTGTTTGGTTGGGTTTTTTTTGTTATTGTTTGGGGGTTTCATTTGTTTGTTTATTTGTAAATTTGTTTGTTTTTGTGGCAGAAGTGATGATTCTGTTGCATTGTCTGAGTCCATAACTGGTTTAGGATTTGAAAGTACTGCACACTTTACTTCAAATAAACAATAATGCATACTGTGTGCCTTGAACTACAGTCAGATCTTTACTGAACGGACAATAAACAACAAGGCTTAATATAAAAGTCCCATCCCTCTGGTTAACCACAATAAGAACTTGGTCCAAATGGGCCATGTCACCTTCCCAGGCACCTTCCCTGATTATTTTTCTGTGTAGAAAATAGAGAAATAGAGAATAGAAAGGCCAGGCAGCAGCTGGTAATATCTTTGGTGTAGATAAAGTGTCCTGTCTTGATACTTGGGGACAAATCTAGGTCTTTTATTCCTTTGCCTTCAGTAGGCAGTTGCATGAGACATTAAAAATCAATGATGTCTACTGACATGGAAGAAAACATTAATCCTTTTGAACCAAATATTTAGTTGAAATTGGTGTCCTCTGGATTATATTCATTAGAGATAGAAGCAGTTGATGGAGTCAGATCATTCCCTGCTGAGTTCTCCTTTGATAAAAAAAATTTCAAAAAAAGAGAAAAAGTCTCAGTTTTCTGAATTCTTTAGGATTCAAATCTAAGCTTCATTGTTCTTGCTTACAGTTGTTTATTTCTTACAAATATATAATCTAGAGCTCTATATGGTTTACCTCTTGTGTTTTTGAGAAACAGATTATTTTCTTGCTACCTTTTCCATTTCCTGATTTGATGTTTTGGATTCATCTGACAGCAAAAACAAAAAAATTCATTCAGTCATGACTGATTAGATTTCAGCCAGTACTGGTTGGCCTGCATTTGGGCAGTGATTCCTGCTTCAGCTCTCTCTGGCAGAAAAATTTGGTTTATATATTTGTTGTGAACAAAGGTGTGTTGCTTTTCCAACCACCTTCAACTAAACTATAGCTTCCTGGAAAAACAGTGCAGAGAGATGAATAGTCAGTGCCAGGGATGGGCTTCAACTGAAAAAGTGGGATTGTTATTTTGAAACTCTGGGGCTATGTGTGCTTAGGCAGGAGATTTTATTAGCTACAGACTACCCTTCTCAAAGAGAAAGACCGTTTGCTAATGGTATTAGAGGTTGGAACAAGGACCTGTCTTACCTCCAAAAACAATCTGTAGAGATTGGGAAAACTGCCATGGTTGGTGGCACTTTCTCCTTGTCTTCAAAAATGGTCCTTCACTTCCAGAGGATTAGCCCGAGATCTATGAAACACCTCCTGCAATGTAAGCCTCATACTGAGGGATCAGGGAGGATTTCACTTGTGCCCAGAGGATTTATGTTTTGTTTCTCTACAGAGGCATGGTTTTCAAGCTTTGAAAGAACTGGAAATGCTGCTTGACAAAAGGAAGCCTGAATCTCATGCTAATGCTTGTGCAGAGTCTACTCCTTTTATGAAAGACTGCTGATCATATATGCTGAAAGCTTTGTTTTGTTTTACTCTACAGATACATATGATGGGCTATTCTTCTTATTATAATTGGAGTCTAGATGTAATGATAGACATAGTGAGCTTACAGTTTACTTTATCTCTTCTTGTAACTTACCACAGGGTGTGTATATATTTCTAGTGGAGCATATTACTGGTGCCTGGACACTGTTCTACAAGAAATGAGATACATTAACTGCAGTTATCAGACTGTTGTCCCAAAACCCAGTACAGTATGATGTACTAATTTTAATAGGTGCCTTCTTTTACTCATTATTACTTTAGAATGAATGTCTCATTGAAGGGAAAAAGAAAATAAGGGAAAAACTGCAACACAGAGAAATTACTCTAGTGGTGGTAGCACTCGGAAACGTTTGCCATGGGCATTGATTAGAGTAGTTGTCATATATTTATGTCATGATATAATGGCATACTGTGGGCTATTCTTGTATGCATTCTCATTCCAAGCTCGTTTGTCACTTGTCTGTGTAAATTCAACATCTTCCTCATCTGGGGGAGTTTATATATGTCCTTGCAGTTGGCTGTAAACAAATTGCAAGTGCTGCTTGGCAGGTGACAGATAGATCCAGTTGGTTAGGTGAGGCTGTTGCAGTCTCAGTGCAATATGAAAAATTTACACATTTGAGAAATTCCAGGCTGCTGCTTTCTGGTGTGCTATTTGGGATATGACAGCAGATGTTAGCTTTAAAAAGGAGAAGAATGAGATTCTGTGGGGGATTGAACTAGTTCGTTTCATTCTTATGAAAAAAAAAAAAAAAAGCCCAGACACTTTGCTGGCTCGCTGCTGTAATTGGTTGCTTTGTGCACACCGTGTGAAGTGAGCCCATATGTGGGGACTGAGTTGCTACACTTTGCTGAGGCTGAGGTTGGTTTCTGGTTTCCAGCATGTGACAGTCTCTGAGCCTTACACGGCAGCTGAGCAAAGGCCTCCATTGGGTACAGCTGGATCAGGGTGCTCAGATCCCTCCCAGCCTCTCTGCGAACACATTCTGCCACAGAGCTCATTGCAGCCCTGAGGCCTCAGCGTATCTCTGCCTTGGATGATGGAAAACTTTAATAACATGTACAAAATTAATTTGGACCTTCTCCTAACACGGGTCTTTGAAGTCAGTGGGAAGCACTGAGGGCTTTTGGCATGGCATCTCTTTATTTCTGTGCGTTCAGCTACCATACCTACTGACTTCAGTTGATGTGAGTCACTGTTGATTCCATAAGTACCTCTTTGAATATGTAAAAGCCATATGTATTTGTTACTTCTTCTTGAGCAGCCTCTCACCTCTCAGTTGCGATGAGAGGTGCTATACAAATAGAATAAATTGGTAGTGCAGCTCTTTGTGCCTTGCTAAGATAAGGCTCCAGCCATATGGCTTAGTGCTGGGCACCGAGAAAGCAGCTGAGAGCCGGTAGGGTTGCGGGAGTTTGTTTGTTTGCTTCGTTGTGATTAGGCACTTCTTTTAATTATTTCTTTTTTTCTTCTGACCACTGAGAGATGAGACCTTGTGGTTCTGTATGTAATTGTGCTAGCCTTTATTCAGGAGAAATCATATGGTGGCCTACAAGAGCATAGGAAAGGCCCCTGGGGTTGTCAGGGGCAGCCACAGTCTGCCTTGTGTTATCTAATGACATTCACAGGTTTGCTGAATTCCCTTTTCAGTCAGGGTCCTTGTGCTGCCTATTACTTCCACTAGAAATGTGCTTTAAAACTTCACTCCCCTGGAAATCTCCTAATTTTCTGTGCAAACTTATTTCTGGCCATGTTTTCCTCCTTTTTGTTCATGTGCCAAAGACTACACTGTCGTTTAGTGTAAATAGTTTTTCTTTTGAATGTTTATCTCTGTCTTCCCATAACACACACAGACACACACACATTTGCAAAATATACATATCTACTTACATGAACAGTAATTTTTTTTCTCTGAGTAGAACAAAGAAATCTCTATTAGTCCTCATGTTAATCTAGACAATGTTCTTCTTTCTGTTCCAGTTTGAAGCTGTCTCCTTGAATGTGCATGACTGGAACTACACAAAGTATCCCCATAATATTCTACATAAATTGCTGTCAAAACCTTATACAATAGAATTAATGTTGCATCTCCCTATGGAAATATTTGGTTTACATTGTTATACAATCATATCAGCTTTTTTTAAAATAAGAAATGCACCGGTGGTTCATGTTCGTCCTACTTATACATTTAATCAATTCATCTGGTTTATGTAGCTAATATATGTATATTTTCTTCTCAGTCATTTAGAAACCCTGATTGTCCATAGTAAGTTATAAACCAAGGTAGATGGAACAATAGAAAAATACGTATTCCACTACACAGCAAATAGACTCAGAGACTCTAGCACCTGGCCCCAGCAATTTTTTTTCCCCAAAGACAAAGCATGTAGAAAATGTATCTTCCAGCTGCTTTTTGAAAATGCAAATTGTAACTCAGGTTAACGGGTTAAACATTTTGAATACTATTGTATAGTTGACATGAACCAACCTAATTCTTACTTCATTAGTTGAAAAAAGAGTTATTAGCTTCATTGTATATAATTTTGAAATATCATGCCGGTCAAAACAAAGAGCATTTTCATTAGTAATCACTCTGTGTCATCATTTCAGTGCAATATTCAAGAATATTTGGGCTACAGATGAAAAAGTATTAGAGATTTGCTTATAAATGTTGTTGTATCAGAATCCATCTATTCTTAATAATATCATTTGTTCAATTCAATAATGTGTGTAATTGTCATTTTTATAAGAATAATTTACATCTTGAGTTTATTTTCCGTGTTAACCTTTACCAAATATTATTCATAAACTTGGTAGTGTACATCTCATTGAAGTAAGTCACACCAATCTCTGTATTCATTTTGTCCCCTTTGCTTACATTAAATCTGTTAAAATAAGGTTTCATTATGATTTTGAATTATCGTAAATACGCTTTGAAAAGATCCTTAAAACCTTCCATATTTGCATATCATTCTAGAAATGCATTCTTAGCATGAAAAAACACACATAGACAAAGAAACCTGTAATATCCCAAATCCCTTGTTTTAATGCTCTGCTTGTAAGTTTGAAACCTCTGCAAATCAGCAATGTTTAATGTGCTGACCACTTCTTTTAGTGAGAAAGTGCATATCTGTGTGCATATATCTAGATAAATAAGGGTAGTTACCCAAAGGACTGGCTACGGATACATTATTTATTATGAGTTACTGATGATCTTATAGCTCATGAGTGACAGAGCAAAACAGAATGACGAGTTGGTATGAAAGCTCATCAATAACTTGAAGTAATAAATAATGTATCTGCCGTCTGCCAATTGAATATATTTTTTATGCATTATTAGTATTTTTTCAATGCGTTTAATAATTATTTTGGAATGAGATAGGGAATTGCATCATCCAGATTCAAGGAAGTATTTAAAAAAATCTCATTTTATTCTGTGGTCCATGCCTGTTTTTGTTTAAATTATAAGGAGACATACTAGACATATGCAACTAGTCTCAATGAATAATTTATTTGAATTTAACCTCCTTTTCTACTGTTGGAATATTCAAGCAATAGGCCACAACTTATTCTGATTCATATGTTATTAAAATTTTATTTGACAGATGTCTTTTTGAATTTTTATTTTATGTCTTGACGGTGATTATTTGAAAATGGAACTATGTACTGTAATTCTGCTGAAATAAATGGGACGCTTTTTATCTGATCCTTGATTAGGTGCAATTGGCCTCATGAATCCCACGATACTTTGTTCCCTGGATGGATGAGAATGCAAGCAATTCTTGTGTGAGCATTTTATACACAGGCATAAAGGCTGATTTCTGCTAAGTCTCAAGCACATAACTTTGAAGTTGCTTCGAAGGAATATATTGGTCAATTGAGAAAAGCTACTGGAGATACAGAATGAAATAACTTTCTCTAAAATTTCAAACATTTTTTCCTTTCAGGTTTTTAACTTAGTTCACCATTAAGGCTTCGTATTTTACATAATTTTCCCTGCTCTGTGTGGTGTGGTCTGTCTTTTCTTGTTGTTCTCCTGCCTGGTCCTGAGAGTATGATCTTCCAGTAGCTTCTTCTTCCACTGTGGAGTGAAGGTGAAACTAAGTGATACAGGTAAGTCACAAAAACCAGTGCTGCAGTATTTCATCTGTTCTTGTTCCTCATGTGTTTCCTATAAAGACAAATCGTTAAATTAACATCTAAGATTAATGTGTAGTCCACAAATCCCTGTTAGACAGAAAGGTCCAGATGCCTTCCACCTAATTCCAGCCACTTAACTGAGTGAGCCTCAAGAGGTAAGCTTCACTCTCAAAGTGTTTATTTCATGATAACCACCAGTTTTGGTTCCCTTTTCAATCAGTACAGAGAGAGACAGGAAGCACACGGGGACAATTCGGATCACCAACACTCTGGGTTGTTCTTTAGATCATCTTGCTCACTCCCATCACTGATTGCAGGTGAAGACCAGGAGGACAAATCCAGGATTTATCTAACTGAAATGCAGAGGGCACCAGTGAAATAGGCATTTCCGGACAAAGGTAGTTTTTATCCTAAAGTAGCACAATGGTGACTAGCTTAAGGGGAAATTTCTACATTGCTGGTATCTGAATTTAGGTTAAATGGATCAATGCAGTGAGGTAATTCACATCACAGACTTTTTTTAATGCAGTGAAGTATGTGAGTTTGGATAGTAACAGTGAGGACCTAGTTTTGCCTGGAGAAGCAAAATTCACGTTACCTCACTGGGGCAGCTCTGCTACTTAACTCACTTCTGCTTGTTAAGGTTTTAATTACGCATTGCAGGTCTGAAGTCCAGGCCAAATTTCTGGTTTGATTTGAACTCAAAACTCAGCAAAATGGCCCCATGCTGACTCCCCAATCCAGGGTGTATCCTCTTGGTACATGATGATTCCCAGGCCATCTTGATAACCCCCTGCAGCACTGGGGCAGTTGTTCACAATTAATATGAAGTAATGCGAATGATCTCATAAAATTAATTTGGAAATATGTCCCTTTTTCACAAACTCCCACAAATGGTTCGAGAAGAGCATTTTTGGGAATGTTGGTAACAGGCAGCCTAATAATTTCATTTTACTTTCTGACAAAACAGCGTTTGTGGAATCTCAGAGGCAGAATCCCAGCTAGCATAATTTGCTCTCTCTCCCTTGGATTGCCACTGTTTTATTGCAGCTCAAGAATCTGGCCCATGACTCTTGTTCCACTCTGACTTTTGTGATTCCTGTGTGCCCCATATATCCCTGTTTTATTAAACCATACTGAGGAGGAGGGGTAGCTTTCCTTTGTGCCACTCCAGAAATACAAAACAACTTAATTGGCCAGAGCAGGCAGGTTTACAGCTGTTTTATGTTGACAAAAAGGCACAGAGGAGCCAGGCGGTACTACTGAAATGAGGTCTGTACCTGATAGTGGCAAGATGTATAAAGGAGTGTGTGAATCATAAATACATTTAGATTTGACAATAAGTCTTCTCATGCTTGATTCTCTTGTTCACTGCAAGAAAAGAAAGATATTTCTTTGGGGAAGAGTTCTGTTCTGAATTGACATTAGAGCTCTGCTCTCTGCTGTGTGATGCAGGCTGTTCCCACTCCATCACAAAGAGGGTTGGGAAGTCAGAGTCTGTAGTAAAACCCAGGTCAGTGTATTTTTGAGTTGTAACATGATGGTCAGTCCCCACAGTAGTTGAAGCAGCTGTTCTGTGTGTTCTGAAGAGCCTAAAACACTTGCAGAAACTAAGAGCTCCTACTGGAAGCCCTGCTGTCTTTAAGGACCTTCTCCTTGGAGGAAGCCCTTTTAATTAGGTTTTGCTCCAGTTCTCAGACATTGTATTTCAGAATACTGAAAATAAGTATTCTGAGAATCTGATATGCACATGCCACTTCTATATTTTCTTTATTCATAGCACCACTGAAACCCAAACAATTAAAAAAATGTTAGCAGCAAATAAACTAGTTGCATTATGGGAAGAACTTTCTGATCAGTCATAATTTATTTTTCATGACACTATTTATCTGATATTCCCTCCCTCCACTCCCCTTGCCTAACCCTCAAAGGAAAAAGGGTGAAGGAGGGAGGATGGGAGGGAGTTCACAAGCAGATGAACCTCTGTGTCTTCAGAAGTCTGCAGTTACCGAGGTTACAAATCACATTAGTCCCCAAACAACAAGGAGGATGCATATGCCATCAGCAACAGTGGGGTTAATAAAAGTGTGTTCTTCTGTATCTAGCTTATTTTATAGATCTCTGTGCTTTTTCAGAATTTCTGTAATGAGCATGTTGTGCCTGTCAGGGGTTGGTTTTCTCAGTGAAACCTTCACAGTCACTTTCATCCCCAAAGTCTCAAACTTCTTGTCAAAACCTATAATTACCTCCCAGAGTCAAACCTGTCATTAATCATATCAGAAAGACTTTTGCTAAGCCTTATCACTAAGAGTGCTGAAAATGAGTAGGGACCTCCTGTATCTGCCACTTCTCTGGACTCTGTTGTCCTGTTCTGGGAAAACTGAGAATTAAATAAGCTTTGCTGAAATAACAAGGCTTTCAAACCATAATACTGTACAATGGGAAGGTAATCCAGATGTCCTTCTTCCTCTTTTGCTCCTTCCTTTTTTTCATCAAAGGTAGACAGGTGCCTTCCATCCTTTGCAATAATAGAGCTATAACAATTAGAGGGGGCATAATGTGGGAAATATTTTTCCCAGTGTCTATATTTTACAGAGAAGACCCAGTCAAAAGGCTGCAAAGAGGATTTTTTTCTGGTCAATTATAAAAAAATCAAAGTAAATGCCATGAGGTAGCCTGAATATTAACATCAAAATACATACAGTTATTTTAATGAATATAAAAGCAGAGCAACACCTTCTTGCCTGTATCCCTAACCCCAGTGTATGCACTGAATTAAAATTACTATGAAAATGAGAGTTTCAAAGACAGTAATATTTTGGTATTGTAAGTTTTCATCTACTCGATGTGGATAATTTTCCAGCATAGGTAAAAGAACAATGTGGACCATTAATGCCATTTTCAGGGCATCTGCAAACTGAGAGCTCCATGGTCATGTCTACACCGCAATCATGATGTGAACAAAGGCCAGTGATAAAAAAGAAAAAGGAGTCTTGATGACTCTCCCTTACTACCTAGCATTTGTTTTTAGCACCTGGCAAATGTAGCTGATTTAACAAGAGTGAATTAAAGGCAAAGTTCAGTCTTTTATTTTTTTCTGTCTGCTTTTTTTCCCCCTTTCCTTTCTTTTTTTTTTTTTCTGGAAAAATGAACTAAGCTCCATGGAAGATGTTTATATTTAAGACATTTATCAGAATCTTTTTTTTCCCCCCAGTGTATTTGAAACTACTATCAGCATTCTGGTTGATAAAACCAAAATAATGCGATAAGGTGTGATGGAGGAGCTGTGATAGAACATGGATGATCAAGCTCTGGAATAGGAAAAAAAAGGTTGCCTGTCCATCTAGCCCCTGGTGCTTCTCTCCAGATTCTGCTGTGCCTCTGTGCCTTCATTAGAAGAGCTGAGTTCGTTGTAAAGACACCAAATTGGTTTTGGTGCTCATTGTGAACAAGTTTGTGTTCAAAGAAGCAGGTGAACACATTTATGATTCTTCTCTGTTTGTACAAATGCTGGTCTGGCATCCTCACAGTTGAGGGCAGCTCGAAGTCTCAGATGTGCCCTGTGTAGCTGGACAGCAGGCTCAGGACAATATGCTTTGGGCAAGACCTAGTTCCTCAAGAACCACAGTTTTAAACCTTTCCCCAGGTTTTCCATACTCGATTTAAGCCGTAACAGAGGAATGCAAAGGTAATCCATATATTCACCCTACCCTGCCTGGGATTTCCCAAGTAGAGGGTTCCCAATGCTGAAATTCTCCCAGTGTATTTCTAAGCTATTCTTATCCCACTGAATATGTGGGAATTTTAAAGTTTCAAAATACAAGGTGGTGCCATCAGTTTGGAACATCTGGGCGTTGATGTAAATGATCTCATAATTTCCTGAAATTCAGAACTCAGTTGAAGTTTTCTTTCCAAATTCATCGCTATCGCTGGATTCTAAGACATTACTTAGAAAAATTGTATAAAAAACTTCACTATCCAAGTGGCTGAAGATTTTGTAGCCATTTGTAGGTAGATGGACACTGTGGAAGTTCTGCCAGAATGGAGTTAACTTATTTGTGTTTGGATAATTATTTAAGTGAGAACCATAAGACTAATTGGAAAACGATTATTCAGCACAGGCCAAATGCTGGTGAAGATAATGAGAAGGTTGATTAGTGAGTTGAAAGAAATGCAGAGTCACAGGGTCACAGAATATTCTGAGTTGGAAGGAACCCAGAAGTGTCATTGAGTCCAGCTCTTAAGAGAATGGCCTGTATGGGGATTGACTGAGAAGGCTGGACCTGCTACAGCCTGTTGTGATCTTTGAAATGAATAACACATTGCAAATATACAAGCAGAAATATTTTAGAAATTCATGTGTCAAATTGTACCTGTTTAGGATAGCCCATGGGAAATATGCCACCGGAAATATTTTAAAAATTCATGTGTAGAATTGTACCTGCAAACACGGATGGGAGTATAAATATTTTTCTCTTTTTTGCTGATGGTAGGTGAAGTAAAAGAAGAAAAAAGCATTAATTTAGGGAAGAATCATGAATATGGTCAGGAGTCACAGAGTACATAATTCCAAGTATTTTTAACAACCTGTGAAATTTTCCACATTTTGTGTTGAATCCTGCAAAAAGCCGCTTGATTTTGTGCAGGCTTTTCATCCTACTTATACAGGTAACTTCCCTGCAATTCCAGCTGTCTTTGTGCTCTTCCACTGCCTGAGACAGCTCTCAGTTACTGCCTTACTTCAGTGACTGGGATATTTTTCTCTCTTCATACCCCAACTCCCTCACTCGAGTATTGCACCCTGAAAGCTGCACCCCCATTTTTCAATGACTCTGGGATCTAAAATCTAATTAAACTGTCTTCTGATCTCCGTTTCTCTGTCTGTCTGATCTATCAACACCCATTTTCCACTTGAAAGAGTAAACAGATATCCATTTCTACCAAGAGCAAGGAAGAATCATGAGTCTGTGACTACAAAACCTGTAATTCAACTAAGGAAGTCAGAGAGACTTTAGTATGGCTTTCAAATTAAATTCTGAAGCAGTAATTTAAATTCTTTTCTGCTGTGTATATGCATCTTGCCAATGTTTGTCTGTGCACTTATATTATGTTTTTATATTTTTTATGCTTTATACATATATATAATTTTGTAAGTTAAATACATTTTAAAAAATTTTGCAAAGAAATATAATATGAAGAATACAGAATCTGCCAAAGGGTTAAGTAAATTAAAGCAGTAGGTAAGTGAACTTGTTAGGCAGAACATTGATTTGTGAAAAGAAATATTGTGGCTGACATAGAAATCTGTATAGAAATTAGAGCCATGAAATGGTAAGTTGGTTCTAGGATGCTGCAGAGAGAGTTTGCATCTCTAGGGTAGTTAAAATAAAATAACACAGAATCAGCAAATGTTTTTATACATTGGAGATTTCTATAATAAGGCAGGATGTTTGATCCTGGCAGAGTTTTAATTACTCAGATGTTGATTTGGATGCCACTCAATACAAAAATGAAGAGGAGGAACACATTTTGAGAGGTATTTCAGGATTGCTTTCTTCCATGGATTATTGAAGTATTCAGATGGTTAGAGGCTATTTTGGACCAAGTCCTAGGAAAGATATCAAAGATGATTAATAGGACTGAAGCAAAGAAACGCCTGGACATCACAATATCATGAGTTCAAAATATTCTTGGGGGCTGGTGGAAGTAAAGTGAACATTCTGGACCACAGGAAAGTTGACTTTGAGAAAACATGAAATGCCCCAACAGGTTTTGGTTATTATTGTATTGGTCAAGATTTTATCATGCAGAGGGAGTCTAGTGGAAACTCTAGGAAGTGTTTTAGAAACAGTTGGTGATGTAATTAAAATCCATCCTGGTTCAGTCTAGAGGGAAAAAAGGCAACAGATGCAAGTTTGTTTAAGTGGCAATGTAAAAATAATTATAAACAGAAGACTTCTTTAAAAATATATACAAAAAAAGAGTGAAGGGTGGATTGGGAAATCTCTTTAATAATCATAAATAAGTCAAGAACATAATTAGCAGTACTGAATGTTCAATTTTAAAGGGTATTTCAACTAACAAAGGATTCTGCTGCTGTATTTACAATAAATGAAAAATAAAATGGGAAAATGATCTACTTAAAATCGAGATTGGGGAGCCAAAAAAGAAAAACCACAACAGATTTTGAGAAGAGACAGGAGATGACAAACTGCTCAGGGTGAGGATTACATTTCCTAATTAAACTAATTATCAACACTTAACATTGCACTGAATGAATTTTCAATTTTTTACAAACCTTTCCACACTAGCAAACAACTTTCACAGCCACAGTGATGCCAGCCATTGGGCAGGTTCCCACCTAACTGCAATTGTTTGCAGGAAGGGGATCTAGTGTTCCTGTAGAAAACAGGAACATGTCGAATAGTTTGGGATATGTGAGGAGGTGATAACCTGGTCACACTCACCAGGGAAGAGAGAAGATGCGTATTTGTGTCGTACAGAACCCAACCTGTGTGCCTGGGCTGCAAGCAGGCTTCCTTCCATCCTTCCATCCTTCCTTCCATTCTTCCATTCTCTCTTCTGTGCTCCTTCCACTGGCTGACTCGTACAGCCCAAGAGAAAAAAATTAGACCTTGGCCTGTAAAACACATGTATTACTTCAAATTATAATTTTTTCCAGCAGCTTTAAAAAGACCACATATCTTCTGAAGTTGAGAACAAGTTTGTATTCTTAAATGATTCAGGGCCGTAGTCTTAATGATGTAGACCTGATCATAAAGGAAAATTTCTAGTGTCCTGAGGAAAGAGAATTACTAGAATGCAAATAATTCATAGCTATGAGAGTTCAAGAAAATGAAGAAAGAAATAGATGAAGTCTTTGGGAAATTACTTTCCAAGTTCCTTGATGAGAGAACTAGAAACTTGCAAACATAATGTCATTAGTCTGAGATAGGTCTTTGACATCAATTATGGAAAAATATTAGCAAAAATGTGCAGGGTCATTGATGGAGCATGCTGTGGTACTTAATTTCTTTAGAGACAAGTTACATAAATTTATGAGAGTTTGATATTGCTTAATTCAATTGTCATTTACCCCCCATTTTTTTATTATGTAGTCTTGTCTGCATTCACTATAGAATGAATTGACATAATTTTATTTTATAATTTTCACCTTGACAGTGATTAATTCCACAAAGGAATCATCTCAGTGAAGAAGGCAAAGAGATTCTTATCCTTTTCCTTTGAAGACTGGACCTGTTTCCACCATTTCATGAGGTGATGCTTCTAGATGTATGGTTTGGGCTTGCCCCTTCCTGAGTTCTGTCTGTGGCAGACAGGTGAGATATCACCTTACTCTCTATGGTCCTTTATGGCTACCAACATGGGGCTTGAATGGTTCAGAATAACGACAGATTTGCTTGGAATGTGCCCAATAGGATTTATTTATGACTGTTATTGCCATTCAGCTGTTAATGATTGGCTCCTGTGCTTGCTTCGGGGCTCACTTGCCTGACTGTGTGTTAAAGCCTAATGCTCATCAGTGCTGCTCTTTGCTTTCTCTGCTTGCTGCAGTGCTGTGCTGCTGATCACCTCACTCTGCTGGGCCTGGGAATGTTTTGATAATGGCAGTGGGGATGCATCTGGGCTGGCAAATGGCCAGGGCAGTGCTGCTGTTCCAGTGCCATTGTGCTGGACAGGCTGGAACTCCGGTGTCAAATTGAGTTGAAGGGGCTCCACTGTGTGGAAAAGACCCACTCTGGAGAAGTTTGTGAAGAACTGCAGCCTATGGGAGGGACTCACATGGGAGAAGTTCATGCAGAACTGTATCCCATGGGAGTAGGGGTGAGTGTGAGATTCCTCTGCAATCTGTGGTGAAGACCATGAGTCTCTGCAGCCCATGTGGACTCATAGTGGTGACTGTAATTACTATAACAAGAACCCCTTGTTGCAGCCAGTCTGGGAACAAGGGCAGGATTTTGTTACAATATATGAAAACAATTCCAAAAAACCAGGGGTGGATATTGCCATGGGTTTACCTTTAAATTGTTATAATTCATGATTTGAGCTGCATGTTATAGGAATTGCTGTAGCAGGAACCACCTGGACCCATGGAGAATAAGCCTTACAAGAAGCAGTTGCAGTGCAGCAGTGACCTGACCTGAGCTGCCTTTGGTACCCAATAACTCCCCACAACACAGGGCCTCCCCTTTGGGGGTCCTGAGTCACCACCATAACAGATGGAGCCCCAAGTCATGGATAAATGAACTCAATGGGCATTTTATGGACATTTTGTAGATATGTTCCACAGATTAAGAGAATTACATCTGTGTATGATATCAAAGCATGGAAATGGTGGTGGTGGTTTATGAGGTTGTATTGAAGAGTGTGAGACCTGAGCATGATGCAGGTGATATGGAGTAAGGGGTGGATAATGTGTTGGTTTTTGCTGGGTAGAGTTGATTTTCTTCATAATGGTTAGTGTGGGGCTGTGATTTGGGTTTGTGCTGAAAATAGCATTAGAAGTGCAGAGTTTTTGTTATTGTTGAGCAGTTCTTGCACAGCATCAAGGTTGTTTCTGCTTCTCACACCACCCCACCAGTGTGCGGGCTGGGGGAGCACAAGAAGCTGGGAGGGGACACAGCCAGGACAGCTGACCCCAGCTGACCCCAACCCCATACCATATGGTGTCACGGTCAGCATCTAAGGCTGGAGGAAGAAGAAGGAAAGGGGGGATGTTCAGAGTTATGGTGTTTGTCTTCCCAAGTCACCATTATGTGTGATGGAGCCTGGCTTTCCTGGAGTTGAGCAAACACCTGCCTGCCCATGGGAAACGGTGAATTAATTCCTTGTTTTGCTTTGCTTGCACACATTGCTTTTTCTTTCCCTATTAAAGTGTCTTTATCTCAACCCACGAGGTTTCTCATTTTTATTCCTTCAATTCTCTCCCAGATCCTGCAGGTATCAGTGTAAGAAAGAGACTGTGTGATGCTTAGCTCCTGGCTGCATTTAAATGATGACACTGCCCCTCCTGTGTGGCTCTACATGGCTACAGCTCAGCTCCTCATGTCAGATGCTGCTGAAACACATTGCTTCTGGCTTTGCCATATTACACATCACTTTTGAAAGCAGGACTGAAGCTATCAGTCAATTATTTTTCATCAAAGGTGATGATTTCACGTTTTTCACATTGCTCAAATTGTTTCTAGAAAATATCAGGCAAAATGTTACTACTGAAGGACCATAATTAAGACCAGCCAAAGGGAAGTGTCAAAAAATACATCAAAATAATTCATTTTTTTGAGACAGATTTTACTTTTAGTCAGCTTTATGATGCATTTCTCTTTTTCAGTGCTTTTCTTTCCTTCTCTTCAGAAATTTTCCTAAAAACCTGATGATATGGTTTACACTGGACTTGGGTGAGGAGATTTCTCTGTCCACCAGGCAGCAGGATGGTACTGAGGTTTCAGAAGACTTTTTCCTTCACCAGAACTCTCACAAAGTTGTAAAGTACTGATTGTGTTGCTGTTCAACAGGTGTAGAGTATTCGTGGTCAAGGAATTCTACACATGCGATAGTCACCTCAGAGCAGAGTGGCAGAGTTACTGTTCCAGGTAGAAGGCAGATTGATCTATACATACTCACCATAGTGTCTGGAAAATCACATTTGTAGGCTATAAGCAAGTTATTCATTACTCATATAAATATCTTACTCTTTATTTGTTCTACCTGATACCTCCTTTCATTCCTCTTGCATTGTGGCTCTTCTGAATGCAGCACTGGGTTTTGTGCTTGAGGAAGCAATATGGTTCAGGAACCCAAGTGACATATTGAGGTAATTCTGGAAATGCAGGGAGATGAATAAGTCAGTGATTTCACTTGCAAGAGTGATTTTTTTTAGTTTTGGAGCCTTGCTTTGTCACTGAGGACTGCACTGAGCAGTAGCTTACCTGTGGAGCTCATTGTTTCACTTGCTTTTCCAGTTCCGTGTCCTGAGCTTTCTCCAGCTGCTTGCACACACTGACTCATACTTTCTGCAGTATATGGCTCACTGAGGATAGAAAAATCCTTTAATGGTGATAAATAACTGCCTTACAAAAGCTTCACGACCCAGTTAGACACTGTACCTCACCCTGTCACATTACATCTGGTGTCGGTCGAGTCTCTGACTAAAATTCTTAAATAGTTGTGTTTTAGACATGAGTATGAATTATTGACTGCCACACACTGAACTGAAAGGATTTGTGACACTAATCAAAAAAACAAGTAGAGAATATTGCTGAGAGATGTGAAAATGCTTCAGATATTTGACCAGTTGTATTCCCATGCAGTGTCTCTAGCTTGAACCCCACCTAGTAATTATCATCTCTGGGTTTGTTGGTATGGGCTGCCTCTTCTTCCATGTCACTGATGAACACTGGCCAGCTGCAGCACTGGTCATGCTAGCACAGTTTGCTACTGGGAGCACATCTGTAAACAATGAAAATTTTAAAGAATGGTTGACAACAGGACCAGAAGATATCATGTTACTGGTCAAACAGATGAAAATATAGTCTAATTTATTTAGTTAGAACATCAAAAATAATATTTTTAATTAGCAACATTTTCACCTCTTCAGAAAACTTCATAATGGTGAATCTGACCTTGATATCTCCCTTTGGTCCCAGTTTCTGAAGCTGCCACAAGTAGGCTGAAGTGCTTGCTTGTGTGTGAGAGGAAATGGATGACAAATAGTAACAGCTATGGGAAATTGAAGACAAAAGTGACAAAAAAGGGGTTTTATTGTCTGATGGTCCTTGAATTTCTGACTGCAGGTAATGGTGCTGGAAAAGATAAGCAAGCTATAGAAGCATCTCCATCGGGAAACTGGAATTGAAATGCTATTGTTTGGAAAACAAGCTACTGGCCAGGCTTCAGTTTGCTCACCATGTTCGGTTTCAGTGACCTTTTCTAACAAAGAGTAGTGCCCTGCTGAAGGTACAGAGCACGGCATCAAGGATAATTCAAAATGATGGGAAGAAGATGTTCTTTACGGTATGTAATAAATAACAGGACTATGCCTGGGTGGCTATACTGTGGATAGTTATATTTATGATCCGGTAGAAGTCCCTGACATGTGTGTTTGTGTTGTGCTTTTTAGGAGGAAGCAATTTTCTGACTGAATGGAAATTATTCTTTCTGGGAAAGATTGAAGGAAAAATATAAACGAACCTTCCTCTCTTTATTCCTCTTTAGATAAAGCATCTTATAGCTGAATATTGCTAAGCTCCAAAAAGAGATTCATAGGTTTTAAGCTCCTGACCGAGGAAAGTCGTTAAACACATCGTTTAAGTTGAAGCACATGAATTGCATTTTGAATTCAGGAGGTTTACCTGAAGTTGTATATTTATTTAAGTGCATGGCTGCACTGGGACCAAAGTTGTGTGGGGAAGGATTTGTGACTTTCTGTTGTTGCTTTTACCGCAATGCAAATAGTAACAAGTAGTAATAATTATTGTGCTGTTTCGCAGTCATTATCAAAATAAAACTTTATGTAGCTTGTTGACTGCTTTGATTAAAAAGCACCTTTTTAGTATTTTATATTGTAAACATTTGTCTCATTCTTTCCAGGTTCTGAAGCAATTTTAAAACATTTCCTTGCAGTTTCTTTTCTTTTGGTCTTAATGAGAATGTTGCATGTAGCAATTACTTCGTAGAACAACTAAAAGAGGAGATATCAAGCAGTAAAAATTAGCAATGGCAAAGATAAACAAAGACATTTAAAAATAACTGGTAGCTTCTACCTCAAAATTTAAGATATGATAGGATTGGGCTTTCCCCCCCGCTGTAAATGGCATTACCTCACGTAACATATTTCAAGTATACAGAGCTGTATGTCGACATGACACACCCAACTAAAGTTTGCTGTCAATACTCAAAATTAAAAAAAAAACAACCAAAACAAAACAACCAAAACACCAAAAATTTATTAAGTAAAAGACTCTCTGATTTTTGTCTCGGATTTCTAACACAGAAAACTTGCTCATATAACCTATGACATATTAGCAGTGTTTCACATGATTAGCCATGCAGTGCCTGCTCCATATAATTGATCTGATGTAGACAGACTAACCTATGAGAAGTTCATTCCAGGACCCTCTAATCACATTTATTGCTCATATGCATGCAGTCTGCATCAGTTCTGAACTGCACTCACAGTGGGACTTCTACATTCCAGAGTCAGTTCACACATGTATGATGACTGCTTGCCTGGGATTTTGTGTGAGCTACCATCTTTCAGAGAACTTAATAAAAAAATGATTAGCCAAAGGGGTTTTATTGAATGGTAAAACCTGCAAGTTAACTCCCAGTGTTTTCACAGTAAACCCATTACACCTATGTCCCTCAATTACTTACCAACAGTTCCATGCTTATTTTGTTTCCCTGTGGAATGGCTCAGTGCAAAAAGCAGCGATATATTTCACAATAACTAATTATTGTCAATTAATAAAACAATTGGCAATTAAATCAAACATGGTAATAATTTTGCATGGATGATCCTTCATATGTGTAGTGCAAGCAGGCATTCCATTTTCTGTGCCCCCACGGGTGAGACAGGCAATTATAGCAGCAGACATTTTTTGGGAAGGGAAATCTTATTTAATGGGGTGAAATTTGGAGTATGTACTTATCTAAATGTAACACAAACGATGGCACTCCACATAGCTTGCAAATGGAAGGGAAGCAAATTTTTGTCAGGATTGTGCACCTGGAAGAATTATGGAGGTGAGAACCATGAGACAAAACTGTGAGCTGCTGACAGCCTTAAAAATTGCCTAATTGGGAATGAGACTGTGAGGCACATCTAACTGTTGCTAGGACCTTGAAAGGACCAGCACTCAATCTTCTAATTCCATATTATGGAGTGAACCTACAGTGTTTGTGACCTTGCAAAATCAGTTTGAGCCTAGCTGACTTTTAAAGCCTTAAATCAAGATCCTGCCAGAATGAGATGATTCTTGTAAGAATGATAACCCACAGATAAGGCAAAATGAAATCTAGTTGGCTCTTGAAATGACTCGGACAAACTCTGGCAATGGAAATGTCAATCACACGGCCTTCTGCCAAGGTTAAATCTCAACTTCCCCGTGATTCAACAGTCTGGACACCTTGGCAATTTTTTCCAACAGAAATACCATAGAAAAGCAAGACATTTCTGTTAACAGCTGGTGTGAGGGGACTTGAAATAGGCTTTTTAGCTTTACTTGGGAAGTAAGTGTTAGAAAAAGGGGGAAAGTGATTGTTTTGGACAGCAACTGGTCTCCAGACATATGGACCCAAAATACTTTTCTGCTTGCTTATATATTTGAAATGTAGAGCCAAGTCAGAGGGCTGTATGTCCCAGGTAAAGCTGAGATAAAGATACAGTAGACAAACACTCTAAATTGAACCTGTTCATTCAGGGTTCCAGGTAAATTGCCTTCTTCAAATTCTTATCATAAATTGCAAACATCACCTTTTGCTCACTGGCATTTTGTTCCATAATTCCTCATTGCTAATAAATTAGACATGCCAATTTTTAAAATGTGAAAACACGAGGACTTCTGTTTATTTACAAGGAGAGTATAGTAATAGATTACCAGTGCTGCTTACCCCAAGTTTATTCTCTATCCTAGTATTTCCAGAACAATGACATCTGTCACTTCTAAGTGTCAGTCAACTACATGTTTTCTTCCTTGTGTTCCTGGCCATAGCTGGAAAGCTATAGCTAGAAACACCTTTCTCTTAAATTAAATGAAATTACAGTACAGAAAAAGTTTCTGGCTGGACTCCAAACCTAATTTTATTGAAACAGGATTGTCTTTCATTACAAGTAAAAGCAGAGAGGTACATAGGACCCATTTCCACTCCATGGCACCTAGTTTCAAATCACTTATTTATCTTTATGGGATAAAAAGGGTGGATAACAGAAGTAAGCAATATGTTTATTAGGAAGTTTTAAGTTCGTGTTCCAGAGGTGGATTTAGTACTAGATACATTTCCACACTTAGTGGGGAATAAATTTCCCACGGTGAGGAAAATTGTCAACACAGGCGGTCCAGGTTTGTGTTATCTTCCCTTGCAGCTCTTTACAGACCTGGTTACATGTACTATAATATCCTGTAATTCCTAAGTGCAAGGAGGTTCATTAGTTCCTAACAAGGGTTTTTGCTTTCACCAGCCAGGCTCCTCTCACCATTACAGACCCAGGTTCTCCACCATACCCCTCTGTTCTGTCTCTTCCCTGCCACTTCTACCATTTCTCTACCATACACCTTTTAATCTTTACAATACTCACACAAATGGAGTGCTTGAATTATTTGAGCCTTTCTTGGGTAACAACTGGCCAGCGTGGATCTTTATTGTTCCCTTCCACACCTCAACCAGGCATGTCACAGATGCAACACCTGCCTAGAAATATGCTTCTCTCCCATTTCCTTCCTCCCCTGTAATTTCATGCTGATGCCTGGTAGACTGTATTTCCCAGGGAATGCTTTAAAACCTTTTGCTTCTCTGCTTCCACTTCTTTGCTAAATCTGTTCTAAGCAGGTCGAATCTGATAGATAGATGATGTTATAGGAGGAACTCTGCTGGAGTTTTCTGAAAGGCAGAATGTAGTGCAGATCTGTACGAAAATAGAAAATTCTGCAGGGCAGTTTTGCTGGGTTCAAAATCATTTTGCCTGTAAAGTCTTTTTGAGTATCTGTACAAAGAACCCTGTTGGGCCATTTGATCTGGGATGAGAAGTAAAAGAGACTATATGGATCAGTGAATTTGTTCTTTTTAGAAATTGAGAACTCTCCACAAAGCACTATGTTTTGTTTCTCCAGGCACCTATAAACTGTTGTGTTTGATGTTGCCTTGTCCTTCCAAGCAGGTGAGGTTTTAATTTGTTTTCCAGGATTCTGAATATGGGTCATGCCTTTTGGAATAGCAAAGAACTACAAAAGATTATTGATGTGCCTCAAAACTGAGCCATTCAGTTTTTGAGAATAATACTTTCACCACTGTCATGGAATCAGAATAATATCTACTTTAGCAGGTTAGTTCTTTGTTTCACAGCATTCATGCAAACCCTTGCTCCAGTTGGGCTGTATTGAAAAAGATACCAAATGTATTAAAAAAGGTTGGAATGCATCTCCTACAGGCTTTATGGAGAAAAAAAAACAGGTTTCAAAGCGGTATTTCCAGTGTTTTCTTCCTTATCTGTTACCCGATGTTCCATGCAACATATGTGCTAAATTATACTGGTTGTGTTATTTCCTGTTTTAGGTGATGGTGTGGAGTTAGGTCAGGATGGCCAACCTGCATCTTTTGCTCTCAGAGGTCATCTCTGGTCTCTAAGGTATGTGGACCTCAATCATATGTTTTTAGTAAGAAGTTCACGTGGCTCGAAGGATTGTCTGTCTCTTATGGGATCATAAGTTGTCTTGTTAAGGAGAACCTTATGCAACAAACTTTCCGTCTTTCCCCTGCAGGACAAAATAAGACATGGACACGATGGCTGGCATTGTACATTGTCCCCGCCTCTCCCTTTAGGGAATAAAACATTGAGAATAGGATAGGAGATGCAAAGAGCAGGCGTGATCTCTAAAGCATCCTGAATATGTGTTCTACATTTTCATGCGTGCCAGGTTTTCTGGTGGAAAAAATGCACTTCTAAAAATATGGAATTAAATTCTTATTATTACATTTTGACTGACTATTTTCTCTGCCCTTTTTGAATTAATTCTGATCTGCTTAGTGAAAGTGTGGTAGCAACAGTTATTGAAATGTATCATTTTTCAAACACTAGCTATTTCAGTAAATTAAAAATATTGATCATATGTCATTTTCAAAAAAGAAGAGCAAAAAGTAAAAATGAATATGGCTTCAGTTTCAAATGCTTTGAACTAATATAAAAAGAAAAGATATTTTTTCTTTAGCACTGCTTCTAAATATTCGAAGCCATGAAACACTTATCAACACCCCTGGGAATATTCTCTGTAGCTGAATCAATCTTTTTCTCAAGTGCATTCCTGAAATTCAGTGTAAATTATCCTTTTCTTAATATCATTTTGCAACTCCTACACGTCTTCAATCTGCTTTTGAAGTATTTGTCATGAAGCTTCAGATACAACCATTACTAGGGTTTCTTTTTCAATGATTGAAAACATCTTCCATTGGAGCCTGCTTAATATTGGCTCCATTGGCTCTGGATTAGAATTTAAAGGAAAAATTTTGTTTGAGTGAGTAAGTGGAGAGAATCAGTGAAATTCTGTACAAAAATTTATTTTCTCATCTTTTTGTTTCTGAATAGTTGGAGAGGATTTTTTTGTAAGCTCCTGGGTCAGTGTTCTTAGACAAACACTGACTTGTGCTCCAGCAGAGGATGTCAGTAAAGTGCTGTAAACACCTATCAATTACACTTAAGCCGTTTTATCAAAACCCAGGTAAGTCTGTGTTTTGATGGAGTCTTAAAGCTATGTAAAGTTTAAAGCTTAAAATACTTTTCATTGAGCATGGAAGTAATCCAATATCAGATTTCATAAAGACAAAGAATCTTTTATCTTGAAGTGTTGAGAACACCCTAAAAAAAGTCTCGTAGAGTTACAAATTCAGTAATATAAATCACAGTGTCTGTGCCATTGAAAATGAGTTCCCAGTTAAAATTCTAGTCAAAAAATGGGATTTTTTAGAGCAGAAACATAGGGAATTGATGACTACTATGGTTTTTCTTCACTGAGAATAAACATTTCTAGAATGCTCAAGTTTACAGTACACTCCTGAAGAAAATAGTTAAACATTAGAAAAGGTTCAAATAAGAATAAAGAAAATTGTTAAAGAAAATGGATTGTTTTGAGAGATTCTACACGGTCCATTTAGTTTAACAAACAGATATTTAACTTCATCTCCTTTTTTCAGCGGGGAGCAAAAATTTGGTAAAGAACAAGATCCCATGACTGAAAGCTATAAAAAGAAGGAATTGGATATTCAATTTGAATACGAATGACAATTTGTCACTTGGAATACCCCATATTGTTTGGCATACCCTAAAAATTTACATCAGGAATTTAAGGGACATAACACTGTTCACATCTGGCTATTCAACTGAAAGTGGCAATCGATACACTCCTCTGTATTGATTCACAGATAGATGTGATCCCAGATCTTTAATTAGAAAGCTTTAAACATCTAACACTGAGCACAGTTTTTGTGGTTGCCATACTTAAAAATAACAGCAAAGCAGAAAACAGAATGGAAAAGAGAAACTCAACGTGCTTTCCCACCCAGCTTTTTCAACATTTGTCCTGGCAGGGCAATTTTTTACCTTCCAACTTTTCTTAGGAGTGGGTTGCGGTATTTTTAAAACTTGATCTTTCTCTATCTCTCTCCATCCCCCTCTTCCTCTTTATGTTTTTTTTTTAAACCACAAAAAAAAAAAAAAAAAGATTCGCTACTTATTTGTGCTCAGCAGTCTCAGCAGAAAAATGTGCCTTTAGCATTTTGCAGAATGATTGCAACAACAGCGTTCGAGGGATTGTGAGTAAATAATTGTTCACAGGCACAAGTGATGCTATGCTTAAGATTCAAGCATTGGAATGTATCATTCTGATATCAAAGACATGTAGAAATATTGATATATATAAAGAGATACACTGTGATGCACTTACAGTTTGTTTTCAAATGTACCTCAGCTACTTCAGGAAATCAGAATATAGTGGTGGCTCTAAAGAAGAGTGAAAAGTCTCCATACCATTCATATTACATATGAAGCAAATGCCATTATGAAAACTTCATTAATATGTAAATTGGAACATTTTGATTAGCACTTGCAGACCCCTTTTGTTAAGAAAAGAGACGGAAGGAGCTAACCAGATTGCAATAATTTACATAATAGCTCAGTGGTGGCAATGCCACCAAGAGAACCTGAGGAAGGTTATTATGACTTTTTTTTTTAACAGCTTAACACAGTATTAAAACCAATCATACAAAAGGAAGGACAATATTTTTCTTCAAACTGACAAACTCTTTCATGGAGTAGTAGGATATATTAAAGATAGGCTGGAGCTTATTTTAAAATAATAGGATATTCATTTGCTCAACAAAGGAATACAAAAATTTTGTGTCATTATACAGTGGTTTGAAGCCAAATGAAGAGTAGCTTTTGTAACTTGTTTCTCTACAGTGATTTTGCACTGTGCTAGATCCTATCCTTTTGGAAACAATGCAAATTTCTGTGTTGACTTCAACAGCCTCAGGATTTATTCTGTGCTCTTAGTTTTCAAGCTGGAATGTACCAGTAGGACAGGTAAATCTCTCACTCAGGTGATCAAATCACAGCATCATAAGTGTACAATATGGCATTTAAATGTCTAAATTTGGATAATGCATCCAGATATGCCCTTTTCTGGTGACATCTGTAAGTGGGCTTTATAGGTCTACTAGGCTTTGAGTTTCTTAAGCAATATAAGAAAGATAATATATTATGGTTTTGCTTATTCCTTACACTTCAAATATTCAGAGCAATAAGTTAATGAAGTCTCTAAGTATGAGAAATTTACTTCTTTTATTTGAATTTCATCATTTGAAAGATGTTTGCATATTTGGACACCTTAAAGGGAGCTCAATAGCAGTCATGTTCGCTGGGCTCTTTGGGTCAAGAGACACTGGAGCACCTACAGCTGGCTTAAACAGTGTGGCTTTTTCAGTAGTAACCCAGAAGATGGTGAGTAACAGAAGAAAGAGAGAGAAAATCATGGGGATTCTGAGGACTTTCATATGCTTGCCAAAGTTCAGAGACCTCAGGGCAAAACAGGAAAAGGAAAAGAAAAGAAGATATTTGAAAAGCAAAGTTCAACAGCTCTGCTTGGTTCTACTTGAAAGTATATTACAGGCATCATACCAGATTTATCAGAAAAAATAACTGTGATCTTTTAAAATTAGCGAGCTAGGTGGCACATTCTATTTGTTACAGTTCCATAGGGACTTTTTTGCCCCAGCTGACTTCCATAGAAAGTGTTTCATTATGATGTAACTAAAGCAAATATTGGTCTAAGAGTTAAGAATAACAATACGGCTTTTTGCATTAAAAGGATATTCTGTTACATTGGGAAAAGAGTTTCTGTGAAGCAGTGTGCCCACAGGGAACTTCAGAATTGGAACGGATGAACCTGCAGAGATTTTTTTTTATTTGGCTTTGTTAAATCTTTAAAACATTTACAGAGATTTTTACTGTTTTTAGAACTCATTGTAAAAAGCATGAAACTTTTGTCCAACTTTGTAAAGGTATTCAAGATACAGTTAAAAAAATACACCCAAAATAACTTGTCATGCTTATAGGACTGGGCTTTCAGCTGGTGATAATCAGCCTTGCTCCATTAAATTCAGTAACCTTACACTGACTGTCTGGTGTTGCAGGCATCTGCAGGAAGGAGTCTATCACAGAAACATCAGCCTAGCTCTAACTAATGCCGAATTTTTTTGAGTCTATGGGTTAAGACTCATTTGCAACAGATAAGTATATAGGACACATGGGAGTCAGTATGCATGAAGAAATTACCCAAAAAGTTCCTAAACGGAGTTATTAGGTATTATTGAGCCTTTAAGACCAGTAAATTTTGACTTGTCTGTGAGTCATCAGTGTTTGTGAGATGAACTCCTAACTGATTAGTAGAATCTTTTCCATGTATAACATTGTCACCTTTTGGGTTTTAGATATGTTAACAAGCATGTAGCACTTTCAGGGGGCATTTTTAGCCCCTGTAAAAGTTACGAGCTCTTGTATAATAAACCAGTCTTGATAATGGGGATTTGATCAATTTGTTTACAGAAAAAACAGCATCAAATTTCCTATTGTACCTCCTTGAAAGCAACAGTTCCTAATCAGATGAAGGGCTGAGGGAGAGTAGTAGTCGGTGATACAGTGTGCCTGGTACCCTCTCCTCCTAGGTGGGAGGTGACCAGACCTTTTAACTGCCTGGCCCAGGTTCTGTGACTTGGCTGAACTATGCTTTGTGCAGGCTCAGAGGGGAAAATGTGACATTTCTGTTATCTTTATGCTTCTTCTTTCAGGACCCGCTGGGTGCCAGTTAAATCTGTGCCCTAAAACATTTATCCTCAAGCTTGTCTGTTTTATGACCAACAACCCACAGCTGCTGGGGCCATTCCAGTACAAAGAAAATAGGAACTCCAACACACTGGAGACAAAACAACATCTCCTTTTCAGCTGCATTCATGTTGGCAAAGTGGATGCTTTAGGAGCTATTGAGCTGCTGTACATGCAAAGGGGTAAGACTCTAATGAGGGACTGGGATGAATCAGACTTGCTAATCAGGTCTGCTGTCCACATTGCCAGACCTGCTGCTTCATGATAGCATAAACATTTCCCCCAGCCATTATGCGTGTGTAACAGAAGTGGCTGGGATTGTGTTTGCATTTTCTTTGTAATAGGGCTAGAACTGTTTCAAAGGGAGTTGCAGGTCGTCCTACCTTCCCAGGCATACATTTGGTTCACAGAGTTAGTCTGCTGTGTGCAAACTTGAATCCTTTCAAGGGAACTAAGCTGGATGTTCTCCTTCTAGTATGCACCAAATGTGCTCCAAGCCATGTGGAGGACACAGGGGTGCAACACAACAAGTGTCTCATAGCAGCACAAGGGCATCCTGTGTGTGCCAACCACGCACGGGCCACTTGAAGATCTTCAGACCAGTGAGAGCTCCTGCAATGTTCAGAACAGCTCCTTTATGGTATGCTAAGGGACAGAAGACATAAGCTCCTTCACATTTGCAGTCAGTCTTTTTGTTCAAGATCCTTTCCTTAACTGCTTCATCTTTATTTTGCTGAGCCTTTTTTTGTATTCTACCACTGTTTTAAAGAATTGCAGCTTCTTTCTTCCTGATCACCGTGAGCAAGAAATGGCAAAACACCTCCCTTTATTCTCACAGAAGTTTCAGAAACATACTCCAGTGACACCGACATCAGCCTGTGTCCTAAAGGCCCAAAACTGTTACTGATGGTAGAATAATGTTTCATTGTTAACAATCCAAGCAATGCACTAACCTTATGACAGCAATCGCATGCACAATGACCAGCAAAGTGATACATTACGTTCAAGAAGATGAAGTCTCTTTTATTGAAAACACGGCACAACTGTGTCTCTGCTACAGACACTTCGTACAGGTGGTCAGGTGAGAAAACTCAGATGAACCAGTCAGACTTTAAGGTGCCCTGTGGCTCTTGGGCTCATACGGTGGGACACCCAGGGAAATAGAAAGTTTTATAGAGCTGAAACAGATCCCTATTTCTGAGCCACACAGATGTCAACAAAGGAATATCTGGAGACTCCCCATCATAGCCTACATCAGGACCCTGTTTGGACCCTTGTTTGGACTCTGCTTCAGATTTTATCCAGAGCAAGACAACTAGTTTTGTAATCAAGTTTATAGAGGGTGTGTAAGAGAAAGCAGATGGGATGAAAAGGAATATCCAAGGCTTTTGCTGGAGTTAGGATGTCAGTCACAGAGCTGCAGCAAGGTGATACATATCACTCTCAAAGTCTGACTGTGAGGGTTGTCATGATTTTATTTGCTTGAAGACCCCTTTGTGCATTGTTGAGCCGCTGTCTGTTAGAAACCCGGGTGATGGGGCCTCACAGAGCCATGGCTACTCTCTTGAATGCAAGTTTGAGCTTCCAGGATCTGTCTGGTGAAGAATTAGCAATGTCATATCACAGCTAAGAGCTTCTGCTTTCTCCCTCCAGAGCTCAGTTCTAGACAACATTGCAGTCCCACCTCTCTGGCTGATTGAGCCATGCCAGTGCCTTGGATTAGCTGGTGATGAAGTGGTTTCCGTGGATAGCTGTGACTTAACATGTCTTATTCCTCCCTCCTTCTGCAGGAGGATCCCTGTCTGCTCACTCCCAATATTGTCCCACAGTAGCACAACCAAAGTTTTCATCTGTGCTCACAAAGCCTTTGTTTGGACATTGAATGAACTCAGAATAAGAAAGGAGGCTGGGAAGAAGGCACCAGAAATGAGCAGAAAGAGAAAGAGAGCTTATGGCTGCATGTGAGACTTCTCAGGCAATCATGGGAGGAGCAGTGACATGCTTCAATCTTCTGCATGAAAAAAAGACCATGCAAGGCTTCCTGCAGTTGCCTATGTAGGGACCTACATCCAACAGAGCCAAGATTTTGGTATTGCTTTACTGTGAACATCCTGTGTGGGTGGATTTTTGGCTCATACAAGAAGCCTAATCTGGTCTGAAGTAAAGCCCAAACCATATATGCTGCAAATGTGTGTCATCACCTGCCAGTCTAATAATCCACTCCTACTCCACCAAAATACTTGAACTAGGCAATAAATGACTTGTTTCCAGGTCCTTCAGTTCAGTGATATTTTAGGGAGACCTGGCTAGTCCCAGAGGATTGCACATGGAATGGTCCCAGACTCACATCTATAACACAGCTTTCTATATCTCACCCATAGGCTCCTCTGGACTGTCTTATATTCTGTGCACAAAATTTGCCTGTTCCATATTTTTCACATATCCATGCTAATTTTCATGATGTACCTTCAAGTGGGATGCTTTTATTTTTTTTCAGATTCCGGCGGCATTGTTCTAAAATTCTCAGCAACAAGCTGAGCTGACACACCCTTCTCCAAGTGGCTTTGAAGGCTCTTGCATTTGTGAACGTCTCTTCCCCCCCTCCCGGTTCTGGGGTGTTTTGAAGCATGATCCTCATGAACCCATTCTCTGATCCTGAGGTGTTTTAGCTATTTTAAGGAATTTTAATAATCTATACTTCTTTGCAACGTGCCAGAGATGGCAGCCTTTTACATTTGTGCTCTGCTAAGGTGACACTGCAGGTTGTGCCTGCGGCAGGACATGCCAAGAGAATGCGCCAGGATACGAGACCTGTTGGCGACATAGGACAGGTCTCTGCAGCTGGAGAAAAACCTGGTGCAGACCTGTCTATACCACCCACCTGAACATGCCTGGGCTGATCTAGCCATGGTGCCATGCCTGGGTTTTAGCTGGTGAGAGAAGCTTAACTATTTAGCCCCAGAAGGGATCCTGTGGGCATGCAGGGGGGCTGGTCAGAGCAGCAAGGCACTGAGATGAAACAAAGAGTAATCTGAATTGACAGTGGAAGTTCCACCAATGTTTCTACTAGCTGTGATCCAGGCGGATTTATTTGAGACATGCACATGGTACAAATGCTGTAAGAGTAAGTTAAATGTGTTTAGTCAGCTCTTAATTTCTAATTTCATGTCCCTCTGTACAGTTATTTTCACTAAGAAAATTCATTGTAGTGTCAGCAATGAATGTCCTGAATTTCAGCCAATTTTATTTTCTGTTATTGAAGCATTCAATTGTTTCTTTTTTTCCCTCCTCACCCCACAGTACTGATATAGCAAGCCAGATATAACGAGAGGGTCTTAAATGTTTCTCTTTCAGTGCAGGAAATTACCTTTAGTCCTCTATTTTTATCATAGAACTTGAAAAAGCCTACCTATATTAATTGTAGGGTTGTTCCATATATAAATATAATGCTGGTTATGCTGTTGCAATATTATTTTCAACATCTCATACAGCTGTTGTACCATTCAGTCTTTTCAAATAGAGAGCGGTGCTCCTGTGAAAACAAATTGTGGTGAATGACACTCAAAAAACGTTAATGTGTGTGAAGCAACTTAAAGCAATAACTGTGGCCTTGAACATACAGGCAATCATTCACTCAGACTACAAAGCAATCATTTTGTCCAAGAAGAGAGAAAAATAGGTTGGAGCAACAATTTGTTCCTAAAAAAATTGGAATCAGTTAATCAATTTGCAGTAAGTATCTGATTTATTTGTGCAATAACATGACTGACAATTTACAGCCTTTTCCAATAAATCTCAAAGCCATGATTTGCTGTAGCCATAAGCCATTTATTTTATAAAGATGACCTTTAATCTCTCTGATGATTGATTAATCAGTATATCATAAATAGAGTCGTGAGAGGTGAAGAAATATTTGCTTGATGATGACCAATCTTCTGTTCCTAAAGAGCTCTGCAGGTGTGTCCAGCACGCAGAAAGCTTCATTAAAGACAGCAGAGGAGTGAAAGTGGTACGTGGTGTAGCACTAAAAAACCGATAGTATTGCTTAAAAAAAAATTGTTCATTAAAAAAAGCCACGATGATAAAAACAACCCTCCACTTGTAAAGAGTTAGCCTGTTGTTTTACAATACATCCCAAATAAGAGGGAGATGGGTGATTAACCCCTGGGCAGAAAAAAGAATGGGCTGTGGCTGTGATTTCAGCATCCTCTTAACCTGCCCCACTCCGGGGTGCTGAGTAGGTACTTTAGCCCATTTGGCAAACATTGTTTTCAGCTGTTCTACCTAAGGACTAAAGAGAGAGAGGGAGATTACTAGAGCTTCTGCTTGTCTTTTCCTCCACTTTTGCTCCCTAGCCATGCACTTGGAAGAGTGAATAGCAGGTAAGTATTGCTTATCCTCCTGACTCTTTAGCTAAGTCTGCAGGATTATTCCCCACTCCCTGGAGATGTGTTTTCGTGACATGGCTTCAGCTGATGTAATTGCTTTTGGTCTCTGAAAAGGGGGTCCCCTCTGCTACATGTCCAGCTCTTCCCTGTCAGGCTCACACTCCTCCTGTTTCTCCTTAGCATGGTGTGGCACTCAGGTGAATGTGCAGTAGCTGTTCCTGAAAGAAAGGGAAGTAAATACTTGGAGGGGGTAAAGGGGCGGTGGGGAAAGTGAATTTGTTTTCTCTCGCTCAATAACAACTCTTGTGCCTGGAGACTGGGTGAATGTCAGATCCAGTACAAGGGAGGTGTGTGTTGCGGGTGAGCAGTAAGAGTCTTTTCCATGGAGGTGAGGATTCAGTTGGCTCTGTTGCAGGTCTGAAACCGTACCCACAGAGCCTCTAAAGTGCTGTTAATGTGATTCCTTTCCTCCTTGATTGCATCCCCCTTGCCTTCTTCGTGCCTGTGGCCACACAGTCAGCTACATCAGCATGATGCCCTTGTCTTAGTACAGAGGAGAAGACAGGAAGGAACAAAAGGCTCTGGAGAGGTGTTGATTATTTTACAGACTTTAGGTTTAATAAAAAGTGAAAATGGGTGGTTTTGGTTTTTTTGGTCAAAAACTTGGTTACTTACTTACAAACTTTATATTGCAGGTTTGTTCAAAATTAAATAAAAATACTTGCCACCAGGTTTTCACTTGATTTGTAGAGCTGCATATGATTATGACAGAAGTAATATAGTGGGGCACCAGGACCATAGCATATTAAAATGCTATTGATGAGTGACAGCCGAGGAAAGCATGGTGATAGTTGGGGAGGTGGTCTGTGAAGTTACTCCAGGGCACCCTCCTGTTCTTGCATTGCAATTTATGTACCTTATGAGTCATATAAGTGGCAGATTTGCTAATTCTTCCACCCCTTACCGCTGTCTGTATATGGGTAGTTTCTTAGAAGCAGTGCTGTAGAAAGGAAGGAGAAGGAATGTGAGCTGCTGAGCTGGGAAAGGGGCAGCCAGAGTAAGGGCACATGCCCCGAGGGAAAGCTGGGCACAGAGGAATTGTAAAACCCAAACCTTGACCTGACCCATGCTTTGCCGTCTTTCAGAAAGCCCTGCAGGCCATTCAGACCTCTGCAACACCCACAGCAAGTCTGTAGGCTGGCTGATCATTTTTCTTTCCAATCTTACACTTCTGCTACTCAGCTTTCACATGGGGCATATTGATTTTGATGGCACAATCTTCCCAGGTTCTGCTGGCTTTACAGAGACTTATTTAGTAGTATTTGAGTCTTTAGTGAATGCCTCTGCAGCTTTCTGTGTGCAGTCCTAGTGAGCAGTTCTACTTAGCAATTCACTGGATTGGGTGCTCTGTTACAAGCTGGATGAAGTGACAGTATATCCTTTTTCTGCTCATAATTTTCACAGGCATTTCAAATCTGATTATTTTGCTAGTATATGTTACCCAGGGGAATCATAAATATCTCTCACAGTATTTTGGATTAAAAAGAAATGCAAAACTTTGGTTAAAAGTCACAGATGGTTTGATTGTTATGATTGGTGATGTTATATTTATTTTCCAAAAACATCTTCTACAATAGCTGTATGCCATTTAGCAATTTACTTGTACCAGAAGACTGAATTTGAGCTGAAAAAAACTCTAAATCTCAAGCTTTGGGTTGACAAAATTCAGTATCTGAAACCCAGGAATGCAAGCAAGGCTGGCCTGAAATACAGTGATTCTTGCAACTCCACCTCCTCTCCAACAGAGTGTGTTTCCAACATATAATTAACTCTAGATTTTGCCTCATTAAGCCTTTATTTTTAGTGAAAAGAAATAATATTATTGTCAGTCCCATCAAACAGACACTGCCATAGGCTCAACAATGTCTTGGAGCAAAGCATTAAGAGAAGGAACTATTGCTCTATTTTGAGTCTTAGGAGGAAATCATCAAGTCATTGGGATTTTTTAATGCATATATTAAGTTGGCTGGCAGAACATTTCAACAGGAATGCCAAGCCAGCCAAAAGGCCTAGCCTATAACCTCTAATCTTATGGAGCTGAACTCTATTATTTTCCATTAAAATTAGATGTTACCGAGTTCTAACAGATGTCTTCAGCAGACACATTTTTATTATTGAAGAAGTTTAGGTAAATGGAAACTGAGCCCCAAATTTTATTTTGTAGATTATGGGACTGCTGTGCTTTGTGGGTGAAGCTGGCATTTGAAACATGAATTACAAAAGCTCTTAGAAACCACACACAGTAATTGATGTCTCAGCAGTTCTGCTGAATCACAATAAGAACACAGGCTGCCATGACAAAAAAAAAACAGTTACAACACACTGGATCATTTTTTGCACAATGACTGACACTAGTTAGTGGGTCCATGTTGTGCATCTCCATGGAAGTATTTTAATTAACTGTTATGAGGAAGCAAGGAAGTGGGTAAGGTGAAAATCTTTCCACAGACCTTTAATAAAAACCATCTGGGAGATGCATGATGGGATATGAAACATCTTTATGAATATGGCCCAGCACAGGTGTTTGAATAAAAAACAAGAGTGATTAAGACAATCTCTGTATTAGTGCTTTGTTCAACCAAAAAAAGGGTCAGAAACCACAGGAAAACTTGTTTTGACAAAGCTGTTTAAGCTAGGATATTGCATTAGTATGAAATTGCCCTCTTCAGCTTGAAATGTCTAATATAAATCTGAATATATCTTCTGCACCATGTGGGTACAGTTCTCTGTGCCTCTAGCACTGGATTAGAGACCCTGGCTTCAAGAGTGCAGTGATATTCTTTTTCCAATTTAACAATACTATTCAAAGGCACTAGACAGTAAAATGAACTTAATAATTTCAATAATATTCCTCTCTCCCTGAAGGTACAAGGGGAATAGAGTCTTAGGTATATGGATCATGTTTGCTTTATGAACTTTTCAGGCAAGAGTTTGCTGTTTCTCCCTATTTTGCCTCAGGGCATGCTATTTCAATGATGGTAGAGGTAAAGGCATAATTAAAAAAAGGAGAGTCTTTTTAGTGTTCTGCTTCCCAAATGTGCTTCAGTCTGATAGCAATGGGAGTAAGAAATCTGGACTTTGTGAGTCCTGAATGATACTGTGAATGTTGTTGAAAATCAGCTTTTTCATTCTTTTAGAAATATTTCTGTTACTTTCATAAGCAATTTTAAATTACAAGACAGACTGTAAAATATGATGCTGTGTATGGCAGGTACTTCTCTCAGTAGTATTTAAAAATAGAGTAAAATAATAAAGCTTCCACAAAAAGGAAAAATATCTTGGTTATACTTTCAAAAGCCTGCTACTAGGGAGGTCAATAAAATAAGTTAGTGAGGTTATTTGTGAAGTAAATCAACATGAATGAGGTGGAGAACATTGCCCTAGGGAAGCAATTCTATCTTTTCTTCTGTAGTACCCTGAACCAATCAAGGATGCAGTCACTGCATGTGAACCTCTTATGTTACTCTGGTAGTGTAATTAAAATCATCATTTTACACCTTGACACAATTAATTGTTGTTTTTAATTGCCATGGTAGATAGAACAGAAAAATAATGTATTTTCCATCCTCAATTATCTCTACTAAGGAAGCACTTTATGCAGAAGGATATACCACTTCTATAATGCTTCAGAAAAACTGTGCCTCCAATATTTAAATTGAAAACCATTTCTGACTTGGAAGAGGTTGTAAAGAGGTTGTGTTTGTCAGGGAGCATATTTCAGTGTGCTTAAAATGGCTTTAGGAAACATTTATTCTCTGAGCAGTTTATGAGCGATGGCTTTGTAAATACATATTAGATATAATCTGCCTTATTTCTCTGTGTCTTGTACATGGTACCATACATTCATTGCTGGTGTTTTAAATAGACTTGACCCATAAATCCATAACCTGAAGAAATCATGGTGTGAAGAATGTACTCCCGAAAGCTTCCATGTTTGGGTTTTTTTTCCAGCTTTATTATTTATCCTCGTGAAAGATTTTGTCTCTCCTTTTGAAATGTCCCGTTCATTAAAGACTGAAGTTTGATTTATGGTAGTGTTGTATTGTTTTCTCCAAAAGAGGAAAGAACTTTGCAAAACTTAGGAGTGTTTTGTGCAGTACGTGCGTTTTGTGGCTGGGTAGAAAGTGGGACAAGGCAAATGCATTGCATTACCTTATGGATGCAAGAGGAGATACAGACTGTTGTTCCTTTGCCATCTGGAGCACAACAGAAGGGAACTAAGAGCAGCACTGCTCTTGTGGAGGGGATCAGCATTTGAAAACTTGCGCTCTCTTGGCTATAAACCCAGTGTACAGTGGGAGCTGTACACTGAAGGGTGTCTTCATAAGGAAGTTGAAGTTGGCTCCCAGCAAATGAAGGAGATCTGTGTCAAAGCCTTTAGCTGAAAGAATTGATGATTTTGTCTTCTGAAAAATTAATAGCTGGATAGGCAAGAGCTTCAGGATATGTCTTCCTGTTGGCAATCAAAGTCCTTGCCTTGGCTTTTCTGTACTTGTTCTTGGTGTCCAAGAGAGAAAACAGAGAAGACCTCTCAGCGCAGCTCCATCCAGAGGGAACACTCCTCTTTCTCTGCTGCTGCACCTTTCCTTGCCTCATTTCAGAGGCAGTGATGAAGGAAGAGCAGCACAGAGAATAAAAAGGAACCCAGAGATGTAGAGGTGCTGCTGAACAGTGGAGTTAGAGCAGCCTGGGGTCCAAAGAGCTGAACTGCGATTGGAGACAGTGGGGAAACCAAGACAGTGAATGAGGGCAGGTAGATGACTAAAGGAAGGAGCTTGGGGGTGGTAGAGACTTACTGGGGCTGTGTGGGAGGATACTAGAAAAGATGATGTCTTCCAATTCCTAAAATTGCAAAGGAAACAACTAACTTCTTTTTCCCATGCGGTCCTAATCTTTCCCCTTCATAAACAAAGCTTTAGTTTTCTGCTTTCTCCTGTGGTAAAGAAATCAGTGTTGCTAGGAGAACCTCATTGAATTTGGAGATCTTGGGGTATGAGAAGGGTGTATAGCTTTTGGCAAAGTTGTCTCTGCTGTGGCCTGAGTGGGCCCCAGAAATACCAGACCAGTTGCTCTTCCTGTGTCTCTGCAGTGACAAAATACAGCTTGGCTGAAACTGCTTCGTCTCTGCTCAGACCAAGCTGCCAATGCCCAGGTGCTTCTTTCCCAATGGGTGTGGGTACTGAAATGCTTTCACTGGGTTTAGGTTAAGGCTTTCTTAATGCTTGAGTCCAGATTCATTCCATAGCCTGAATTTACATTATATTAATTGAGGAAAAAATTGGCCATTAGGGAAGACACTGGATATCTTTCTGCAGGGGGGAAAAACCCAGAGGGCTGTTCTCATTGTGTAGAAGACATTATTAGCAGTTAAATAGCCTAATTTCTTTAGACTATTTGTAAATATTTTTTCTAATTTTGATTGTTTTAATTTCAGATTTCCAAAAGAGTATTTTTAATTGCCAGGTAATAACTTAGAAGCACTGGTGGGTAAGCACAATATTAAATGAGATGTTTTAAACCCCTGTTTTTATTAATCATTTAAAATTAAATAACAGCCCTCCTTTTTGCCATGCACTGAAATATGGTCTTTACATGCAATTATTTCTACAGTCATATAATTAGTAGTTCAACAGTGCACATACACAAAGAGGAGGAGTTAAGGTTGAACATACACTCCTAAATTTGTCATTTTCTGACTTCTCAGTCCTTGACTTAGTAACCTGAATGCTCATCTTTTAAGGTGAGTTTCATGGGGAATATGCTTAAATTTTCTGTTTCATGACCTAGTTCCTTTGTTCTGAAGATCCAGTGCCGAGGTAAACTGTCAGGGCCCTGACAGCTGGCACCACAACAGAAATACTGGAATTTTTTTTAAGCTTCTCTCATAGATTAACTCCTCAAAGAGCTTGCACACTTGAATGGCAGACCCTTCCAGATTCCACTCCATCACAGTCAACACTTTGACTTTTGCTGAGCAGAGATTGCTCAGGACTCATTTGTTCTCTGCCACTTTTTTCTTTTAATACATAAAGCTGAATTTCTTTCTGGAAATGTGTTTTTCCTGGCTAGAAATTGAAAGAATTGTGGCCCCCTGGGTAGGAACCATATCAGGGCAGCTGAAGATTTCAGTAGCTCTGAAACTCTGTAGGTTTAATTTGAATTGCTTTAAGATGATTGATGAATTGTATTTCTGTGCTAATGGGAAGGAAGCAAAATTTTAGCTGTGCAATATTTTTGTGAATGTAATTATGAAGTGCATAACATATCCTCAGCTGCTGCATGTTGTCATGGTATGGTAACATTTCCACCTGCCCCTCAAACTGGGCAATTTGGGTGTGATTAGGTGCAAAAATCCAAGGTAAGCAATGTAAAAACTGAACAACAGGAGCTCCTACCTCAGCAAAGGTTGGGTACCATGGTAAATGTGCATTCCAGGGTAACACACTGGTTGTGATTTGTTTGAACTCTACAAGCTGCCTTATTACTGAACTAGCGAAATAGCTCTTTGATCTTTTTACTTTTTAATTTTCCCTTTGTCCACCAGCTTTTCTCTCACCCTTTCAACCCAGCTAATGCTCTAACCAGGAATGAATACATTACTCTGCTGAAATTTGAACAGAAGGCTAATTCCTAATCAAAATAGGCACTAATTTCTTTCACTGCAAATTATCATCATTCATTGCAAATTTGCTCTCCTTGAACTATGCCAACATGTTGTACAAATTTCAGCACTTGGAGCCAGCTGCTTATATACATCAAATCAGACAATATACTGTTGGCTTTTTATTGTTTCCGTTGCATACTTGCATGAAAAAAATTTTGTCAAAGACAATGAGTAAATATTACTGCTACTGTTACGATGAAAATAAATGTTTAAACTTCTATTGGGTTCTTACACCAATAACAGATTATTCCATTAAAAAAAAGAAAAAGGAAATACATCTGAAAATGCTGAGAAACTAAATAACATGATACATTGTTTGTCTCTTTGTTGCTGAAACAGATTGTCCACAGGGAATACAAAGCTTTCAGGAAAAAGATACTGCTAAGGTACCAGTGGAGATTTTTATTCCAAAACCCAATGGGTATTATTTTACAAGCATTGCATAGATGGCATTTGATATGAAAAATACATACTGATCAGCCATCCTGGGAAACTGGGCCTCCCAATTGGTGTACTTACCTGTTTTTCATAGCTTTTGTGGTCATCACATGTATGTCTATACATGAAAACATATATACTATGTTTTCAAACACCTCTTCCCAGATACAATAGAATTTTATAGCACCATCTGTTCAAAGGATGGATTTAATAGATTTATAATAGTGCCATCAGCCAAATAGCTTTGCAAATTGCAAATATGGTTAAAATATACACAAAAGATACAAACATTAAACAGAGCAATTATGGATTTCTTTTTGGTCTTGAAATGTGTGTAACTGGATACAATTCCTTTTTGCTGGTGCTGAGGTATGGTGCACATTTGTATACAAACAGGATCTGGAACATTTTGTTAATCACGGTTTTTATTCTTTTGTTTGCTGGTTTCTCTTTCAAGATAGAAATCTCTAGTCTAATATAGTGTTCCTTACATGTGAAAAACATTGATTATAGTGTAAATGAAATAATTGAAAATATAAAATGTGTGAAATCTAATTACCTGCTGCCTAAGTGTCTGCTCCAAGTAGTCTAGCACTGGGGCTGTTTTATTCACAGGACTTACTTTTTAGGAGGGAGAAACTGCAAAAAGGGGGGAATAATATATGCCAGAAGTTAAAAGCATCTTGGAGTGAGATACCTAAAACTGAACTTCTGCCCTCCTCTGTTTACAGTATGTTAAAATTAATAAAATATTTTCCACTAGGAAGTTCATACAATGCATTTCATTTGTTTGCTGTTCAGTCCTGGCTTTGGAAAGCTCCCAGACAAAGTATATAACATGTATACAGTTACCTGGAAATGTCAAAGTTTATTGTCAAAGGAGAAGGTGGTGGGATATTTCCTAAATTCAACCATGGATGCCAAATCGCAGAAAGGCAAGGCTGTATTTCACTTGACAATAAGATGATCTTAAATGCTATAATTAAAAACAAGAGTTACTTTCATTAAATACTGAACCCCCATTGTGCCGATTATCGTCATAATGCTTTGCATAATGCTTGTGAATCTATAATGCTTAAAGATACAAGATGAAACGCACTGTAAAGACAGCAAGGAAAAAACCACCACCAACCCCTAAATCATTAATTGAGTTTTTTTTCCTTTTATTGTGTTATAAGCTTTCTAGAAAACCGATAGGAAACTTCTAGTTACCTGTTTACCTATACTAAAGGTTCATATTTACAGTCTGAGGAGAACAAAAGCTTTTCACAAGCAATTTTCTTAGCCACAGATAAATTTTGCTGGAAGCAGGAATTAGAGATTTATTGGTGATTTGTTTGGGTTTTTTTCTGGTTTGGTAATGCTTTTTTGTTTTGTTTTGTTTACCCTGCCTTTATTTAAAATTTCTTTCTGCATCTTTGGGTGAAGATGCTTGGTTTTAAACTGAATTAAAATACTGTGTTGCATTCATGTCTATGTAGTGATCATATACCTGGCAGATCAGGCTTCCTTTGTTGAGGTATTTCTTAGCTAATGGTCACAATGGCTTTAATTTCTTGTTCTTACATCACGCGAGAACATGACCAGGCATAACGATTTAAGCCCTGGACACAAAGCACAAGGTGGTCCTTGGATGATGTGAAAATCCCTCTGGAATATCAATGGCTTGACCAAGAGAAGCCTTTGGATGCCAAGTGAATTTACAGTGGGTGTAAGCCACTCTGCTTTGTGCTGTCAGCAGTCCTCATGCCACTAAGTCCAAACACTGGAAGGTCACAAACAATTTCTCTGCTTACCTTTGAGCTTTTGCCCAGCCAAGCTGCCATAAGAGACCCAAAGTATAATGCTTATAATTGTGGTGCACTTGACCCTGTTTGGATGGCAGGTGCCCACCAAAGCTGTCCTTTCAGTACCCTCCTCATTTAGGCAGGTGTCCTGGTTAGAACGGCTGGGACCAATTCATCCCTGGATGGGTGTAACCCAAAACTGTGTATTCTATAGCCTCCATGCCATTTCCCAAAAACTGCTGTCAGTAGAGGCCTGCAAGGTGGGAAGATGTTCCTGTACCCTTTTATGGAATTCCCCGCTCTGATATCCTTATATGGAATTCCCTGCTCTGATAAGAGGGACTGAGCATCCACATGCCCTTTTATGGAATTCCCTACTCTGAGGGAGGGACTGAGCACTCCTGCCTGAACTGGAGAGTATATAACTGGGAGTTTCAGAGCCTTGGGGCTCTCTCTCGTGGGACCCAGAGGAAGATAGCAGACCACCGCTGCTCCCAACCAGGCTGAGACCACCACCCTCGACTGGACTGCAATCACCACTTCTGACCAGACTGCAGCAGCTCTCCCACCAGCAGGTTTATTCCCTCTCCCTTTGCTTTGGACTCGGGGGGTGGGCCAAGGTACACCACTTTTGTTCATACCCCAGGGTGCTGGGTTTGTACATTTGGGTTTTGTGGATTAAAACCAATTGTCTGTCTGTATAATTGTACTTATTGCATTATTTTAATAAATTGTTATTCTGACTTATAAATCTCTCTTTTGAATTGAGTTCATTTTGCCTTGCTGGTTAACTTTTAAACCAGCACAGCAGGGGAGAGAAAATATAACAAAAGGCTTGTGGGCTGAGATACCGGCAGGGAGAGTTTGCTCATTTGTTATTGTCATGGGCAAAAAAAGACTCAACTTGGGGCAATTAGTTCGATTTATTCCCAATCAAATCAGAGTAAGGTAATGAGAAATAAACCCAAATCTTAAAAACCACCTTCCCCCACCCCTTCCTCTTTCCCGGGCTCAGCTTCACTCCCTGTTCTCTCTGTTTCCTGCCCCACAGCAGCACAGCAGGGACAAGGAATGAGGACTACAGTCAGTTCATCACACATTGTCTCTTCCTTCACATGGGAAGGACTCCTCACACTCTTGTCCTCCTCCAGTGTGGGGTTCCTCCCAAGGGATACAGTTCTTCAGGAACAGGCTGCTCCATCATGGGTCTCTTCCATGAGGTCACAAGTCCAGTGTGGGCTCCTCTCTCCATGGGGCCAGAGGTCCTGTGAGAAGCCTGCTCCAGCAGGGGGTTCCCATGGGATCACAGGCTCTTTCAGGCATTCATCTGCTCTGGCATGGGGTTCTCCACAGGCTGCAAGTGGATCTGTGCTCCTCTGTGGACCTCCATGGGCTGCAGATGCACAGCTGCCTCACCATGGTCCTCACCACGGGCTGCAGGGGAATCTCTGCTCCGGCACCTGGATTACCTCCTGCCCCTCCTTTGGCTCTGTCAGACATAGGGCAGGCTTCTGGCAGCTTCTCACATAAGCCACTCCTGTAGCCCCCTCCCTGCAAACTTTACCCTGCAAACACAACACAACAATGAATGATTAGGAAGGTACCAGCAGAGAGAGAGCTCTTTCCTAAAGAACAATGGTTTCACCTGCATAACAGTGCTGGAAGGAGCCTAGAGAATGTCTCATTTAGTGTGTCATGCTAAGTCTTGCACAGCCCTGAAGAGAAAAGGGAGGGAAATGACCATAACTTGTTCAGAAAACAGCAAGAAAAGGTGATGCATGAGGAAGAATATTGTGAAACTGAGCAAAAAAAATATTTAGGTGATAAAGCCATTTCCAGCGGTGAGCTGGAAGTGACCACTCTAACAAACACCACAGTAGCATTGATTGCTGTGGCACCCAGTGAGCTGCAGATTTTCTTCCTGTCACAAATGAGAGGGGGAGAGGAGGCCCTGGGGCGGGAGAGGGAAAGCTGTAACCTGACTCACAGCTGTCATATTTGTGTCCACAGCTGCCAACATGCTGTCGGCTCTCATGTCTGATAAGATGAGCTTCCTTCCTTTGGCTTGCTCTCCAGTTTCTGCTGCTGGGAGGCCCATGGTCAGCTTGTCTTCCAGTAAGTTGCAGGATGAATCTTCCCATCATCCCTTCCATTGCCTTGCACTCTCCAGTCATTTCTTATTTTTAGGCATATACGCTTTTGGCTAATTTGCGCTGCCTAAGGCACGAGCCCTTTGTGTTCTTTTTCAGTGTAATCAAAAAGAGCCTGAACCCAGAAGATGCCAAAAGACATCAGTTTCCCATGTAGGCGGTGTAAGCTGAGTGTGCTCATCGCCTCCAAAGATGCTCAACTCACTTTTAAGATGGGTCCCTGAGTACCTATTTATCCAAACCCAGTGCTCACAGGGCAAAGGGCTGCATTTCATTTTCATTGATGATTAATGCTGTATTTCAAAATTGGTTTTCTCCAACAGCAGTGAATTTTGAGACTGTAAGGAATGCACTGTGTCCTAAAATCAAACTCACTGTGTTGGCTAGTCCAGACGAACTCCACAGAATTGCAGGCAGTCTAAACCAGTCTCATCAACAGAATCTATGAGAACTTTAGGAAACTGTTCTAGGTACCTCTTTGGTTTTACTCCCTGAATTTATTATTTATTTATTAGCATCTTCCACACATCCTTTCCCTTCTCTTTGGTTCTTACTAGACACCATCAGCAGTGCTAGCCCAGAGTTGTCAATGTTTTAGAACATACCAATGTTTAAATTCATTTTATAGGAAAGGAAAGTAATTTAATAATTTACGTATAGCAACATATGGACTGGTACATGTTGACAGTGGCTGCAGTCTGTATACACAGCTGTGAGAGCAGAGGTGTTTGTGTGTATGTATCTCTATATCTGTGAATGAGAAAGTTCATAAATACAAGCAGCTTTCTTCATATACAGAGTATTTTGCAGGTGTGAGTGTGTTTTTAGAAATGTCTGTATGTATTTCTCATTGTGATATGATGATAATAGTTTTAGAATAGCAGCACTACAACTGCTGGGTACTAGAATATGATACCATGCTGGCTTATCTATGCTGCAAGTACAAAAAGGCAGTGTTGCAGCATGCCAAAATTTCATCAACAAGGGACCTCATTTTACTTCTCTGAGTTTCTAAATAAATTATGAAAAATAGAAAATACAATTCATGGGGTACATAAGAGAAGTGCCTACAAAGCATGGCAGATCTCAAGGAAATGTTGATGTTTTTAGTTCTGTCATCCATCACCATAATGAGTGCCAAAACTCCTTTGAAAATTAGCTGTCTGTGATTAGGCAGGTTTCAGAGTGCAGGTTGTTTCTGTATCTGATTCTGAAATATATTAATATGAATGTTATGCTAATTTGTCTACTTTTGACCTAGAGCTTATCTCAGAGATTCAAGAGGATATTGCCTCATTAACTATCTCACTCGCAAAGTAAAACTACCCTCACCTTCTCACTTCATTAGAAGGAATCGTTCCTTTTTTTTCTTTTAGGAAAGAGCGAATAAACAAGAGTCCTTCAAGATGCGTTGCTTATTTCAACCTCAAGTGTAGTTGTCTTGTGCATACATAATAGAGGTATTAAAATTAGTATTCAGCTCTAATTCTCTCCAGTCTATCTGATAGTGTTTTGATGAGTTTTGGAGTTTCCGTTCTGTCTGGGAATTTTAGTGATGAGGTAGGGGAGACAGACAGCAGCTTGGTTTTCGTAAGCTTGGTTGACCTTGCAGGACACAGAAGCATAAAATGTTTATTGTGAAACTGAATAAATGTTCCTAACAGGCAACGAGTATGCATAAAGGAAAATAAAACCACAGACACCTTTCTAAATATCCCAGACTGACCAAGAATTTGTACTATTACATTTCTGCAGAACAATATCACACCTCTCAAAATGTATGTCACATTTATTTTTAATACTGTAATTTTGATTTCTGCATTTTACTGACATTGCAGAAAGGACATTTTCTCTCCCCAGTTAGTGGGACAATTTAGCTAGACTGTCCTTCCTCCCTAAAGTCCTCCCGCCTACCTGTGCTCACCTGCAGTTTGGGGTATATTTGCTGGAGAGGGTTGAAAAGTGGAATTTGTATCCATACTCAGATCTAAATTGCCTGAAATTAGGTCATGTTGAAACCAGTGGTTGAGCTTTGAACCTTACAATTTTTATTTAAACCTAAAATGAATATTAGAGGAAAACAAAATATTTCACATATCCTCCCTGTCTACTTTTAATTCTTCTTACATTTGAATGCAAATTTAATTGAAGAAAAAATGACAAGGAAGCTCTTTTGGCATTTTACCACTACCATTAAATGTAAGGAGTTCAAACAACCTCTTTAAAAGGCTTCCTTGTCTTTTCAGCCCCACTGCAGATCTGTTCAACTATTGCACAACCAGATGGGTTCTTTTCTTAGACTTCTGGCCTATCCAATACCCTCAGTGATCCCTCAGTCTTCCTCAAGGAAACTCTCTCTAGCGCTGAGGGTGCACCCTAATTTTGATTTACTTCTGGCAACAGCCACAGAAATCCAGGGACTCTGTGTGCAGCCCTGGTCCTTAAAGTCGGTAATGATTGCTTATATCATTTGATTTAGCCCAGTGAATAGCCCAAAGAAGATTAAAATGTTTCCTTCTGCCTAGCTGAGATATACTGCTTTGCTGAAATATGTCCCTGACCTCTTCTGCTGATCTGTAATATGGAGTCTAATAGCCCTTATAACTGTTATCCTACCTAGTGGAACTGCAAAGGCTGTACTTCTTCATATGCTTCAAGTGGTTTGGTGTGACTTTTTATTTTTTTTTTCCTTTTAATCTCAGTAAAACACCTTCATGCAGTCTCCTGAGGGTAATGTCACATTTCTCTGCTCAAATTCCAGCATATACGGCTTTATTTTTTTCCTTCTTACAGCAGGGCAGTTAACACAAGTTATTTCAGTAGGAATGACTCACAGATCTCTGCACCTGCCTTTAGCCAGGTGATGTTCTCAAGTTACAGAAATGTTCTACTGCTATCCAGGGAGAGGTGGGACCCTCCTGCTGGCCAACTCATCCTTCTGGGACAGTTCCAGAAAGCTTCAGGGGCAAACTTCTGTGGAAGGCTTTAAATGCATTTGGATACATCCCTGAATTCCTTTGAACCAGTAGATTGAATACTTGCTGTTTCCAGTCCTGTAGTACTCAAACATCCTGGGGATGTTTTGGATCAGAAATGTGCCTCATCCCCACTAGTAATACAAATTTCCAATCAATACGTTAAAGATTGTATTTTGTCTTGTGATTGCTAATGTAAAATTCAGTCACTGGCAGATCTGTGTGGATACACCTGAGTGAAGGTGTGTTGCCCTGCTTTACCCTGAGGGCAAATCTAGACCTATGTAAAGCCACCATACAGAAAGAATAATATTTTCTAAATCTATAAAACTTGGCCTTTATGAAGGAGTCAAGGTACTGTAGCACAGTAAACGGTTGAAGGTCATTGAATGAATGATAAATATCATGCCATATAGAGAGCAGCAGAACCCCCTGATGGAACTGGAGCAGTGCTTATCTATGCAGACTACAATGATGCTGTTTATTTTTGGGATAAGAACTAAATTACTTGTATATCCTCTTGGCTATGCCTTCCTTCAAATGCTCACATATTTCTCACGGCTTTTATGGCACAAAGCAGCAATACTAAGAGATAAGAATATATAAATCTTATTTGGGCCCACTGGAAAGTATTTGCACACTCTTTTTATTTTTTTAATTGCTAAGTATTAAAATAACGTAAAGCAGAAATCCAAATACTTTCACAAATTAATTATTTCTTAAGGAAAACAACCAATGACCAAACAAAACCAGAACAAAACACAGTAAGAAGGAATATAAAAGCCAAGGCTCAGTCCTGGCTTGGCAGCAGTCACGTAGTGTTTCAGTCTTAGATATTCCAGTGGAATCTGCCAGTGCAGCCAGGGGTAATATTTGCTAAGAAGTCACTCAGATGTCAGCTTCAGCTTCTTAAAATTGCTGTATGTGCCGCTGAGAATGATGGCACAAATCCTATTCTTTCTTTGGTTATTTACAGTTCACAAATATTTCTGCTGTTTTAATGATCTGTCCACTCTATAATATTTGTGTTACTATATTCTGGAATTCAAATTTTTTGAATGATACATCAATTAATAAGATGCTATTTTCAGGAGATTGGGGGGACAGAGGTGGTGATTGATGGAGGGAGTCACTAGTGTTTCTCTTAGCAAAGTAACAATGCCTGGTACTTGTTATCCTTCTATTTCTTATTGCTGCTTTGCAATATGTTCTTAGGAGCAGATGTTATTTACTATAGAAACTTAAATGTCTTTATTGACAAATAGCAGGAGACAGACCCTCAGGAAGAGTGGCTTCATTAGCATGCAGCTTATACTATTTTTCAAGAATATGTTTGAGTCTTTACACTTTTTTTTTAACACTAAAGTGCTGATAGTAAATGACAGTGGGAATAAGTGCAGTTGGCAGGATAAAACCAATGGTTTAAAAAGCCTCAATCTGTTTTCCTGATCTGTTTTCACCATGTGTGATACAGTCTTAAAAGCTATATGTTTTAAAAGATGGATGCAGTATTTATAGTAGCGATTTTTATATTTCCTTTTGCCAAGGAAGGGCAAAGAACTTAATTTTATATCACACAATTTACAAGCGAGGTATCACAATGTCCTTTTCCAAAGAAATGCTACTGGGTGAGGAGAGAAGCTGCGTGGACGTGACTGCAGTGGTAGCTGCTTCATTTTAAATCCTCAGCTTCATTTTAAGAGCCCCAGTTTGTGTAGACTTTTTATTGATGCAAAATGTCAGAAGAGAAAGAGAATGGAAAGACTGCCTAAAGGGTTTTCCTCCACCTGTGTGGGCAAGGAGCAGGAGTTGCTTCCACATTTTTCCCTGAGACGATTTCCACTGGCCACGAGCAGCAGAGGCAGTCCCAGGGATGCAATGCACAGCTCCTCTGTGGCATGCTCTGCTTTCCTCAGGTGGAATTCATCCCCCTCACCAGGGTGTTGAAGGGGTTATACTAGAGGGACTGGGCTCACAAGCCAGGGCTAACTTTATAGCACTGCGTTCATGTATCTAACACATTTATTTTCCTCTTCATATTGTTGAGCACCCCCTGATCCCCCTCTCCCCTATCTAGGAGAGCTGATGAATCAGCACGAGTTACTGCCAGGACCCTGTTCTGGCTGTGCAAAATCACACTGAGAAGTGAAAAAACCTGGTTTTCACTAGGAACTAATAATCCACCCTTAATGTGACCTGTGAGCTACTACCCATGAGCAGTTACTTGAGCATCTTCCAGACCAGTTCGTCTTCCTCTCTCTGGCAGCCCAATGAAAGCAAAGTCCTCCTTGCAGTCTCTTCTGGTGGATTTACGTTGAATGAGAAAATTTATCACCCCAGTGCCTGGAAAATAATCACCTTGTCTCTCCTTATTAGTTCCCAACCTAGTTTACTTCTTCCTGTGGGCTGCTAAGTATCCTCTCACTCCTTCTTTTCCTTATGTTCTCAGAGGTGCTTGCCTTCCTCTCCGGAATCTATAGTTCTCCTGAATGCACTACAGTAACAATCATTTATGTCAAAATTGGCATCTAATCCCTGTGTTGTTCTAAGAATTAAACAGTGCAAAGAAATGAAAAAGGGGGAACATTGATGTAGTTTTGGAGTACTGTTACTATAAGCATATGATACATGTTTTGTGCCTACCTGCACACAGGGAGAAACAGTTTTTGGACTACACCATCACGTAGTGACTTTGTACAATACCTTAGTTGGAAAAGACGATCACAGAACATAATGTACAATACCTTAGTTGGAAAAGACGATCACAGAACATAAAAACACAAGACTGCTAGTTCAAAACCAAATTTTCTAAGTATTGAGAAAAATCAGAAGTGATTGAAATGAAACAGAGGTGAAGCTGGGTGGTGCAGTAAAAATTAGTGTACAGATCTTTTAGAGGAAAAGGGTATTTGCTACTAGGCTCTGTTTTCTGAACGTCTTGAGCAAATAACAGTGAGGCCAATTGGAAAGGAAGACTGTGAGTACTTTCAAGGATGATCTTTTCACACTGAAGGTAAACTGGACTAGTAACCTAAGGACACTGGCCTGCTTACAGTGTGGGGTTTTTTTTTAGTTCATTAACTTAAGGTTTAGTGGTAAAAGTTGAACAGTTGACAAAAAAAATAAAACTGCTTCGCGCACGCCTTTGAAAGCATCTGCTGAAAAGAATTGTTTAGTTTTGTACAAAATAAGGACAATGTGCTTGCTTGCAATTGTGCATTCAGGCTACTCAAAGCTACAATTGTAAAGCTAAGGTTGATATGCCCACTGTGAGTTAAACAGTACTCACATTTGGTTACAGAGGAATAAAAAATACGATGCACAGTTCAATTGCACAAAATGGTAAATTAATTTACCAGGACAGGAAAATGTAACAGAATTTTCTTTTGGTGTCAGCATGATGATAGTCAAAAAGATAGGTTCCTATTTGCTTATTCTATATTTGTAGGTTAAGAGATAAAATATTGTCATATATAATGCTTACACCATCAGAAGTCTGACATACTGCTTGTGAAAATCAATGAAAGATTGACCACTGAACTTTGGATTATTTCTTAAATTTGTGAGAATCATGCCATTACTGATAATACTGAAGCTGAGAATTGGAAAACAAGTAACTTGATATTTTAGCATAATTGATTAAAATGATAGCAAACTATATAACAAGACCTGTATATACACCTACAGTCAAAAAAAATCAAGGCTTCTTGGCATGCAACCTTAATATAGAATTAAATAGATGGTATTAAAGTCTGTAGCATTTCTTTATCTTTATTTATCTTTTCTATTTTATCTCTTTTTTTTTAATAGTGCTAGGAGAAGTCAAGGAGTTGTGATAACATCTCAGCTCAAGTATAGGTTTATAATTACAAGAGTAGGAATGGTTTTGTCATTGATATTTTATCAATCTAATATATTGAAATTGGGACACAGTCACATATTGATATTATAACAGTAAGATGTATCAGCTATGTTAATATATTTAGCTTAAGACACATTTACTCATATTGATGTTATGTATAATGTAATAACAGAGAAATTGATTGTGTCTTAATTTTTTTTCCAGAGGATAGTGATTCTGTTCGATCCTGAACTCATACCTCAGCTTTGAAATGTTTTTATACTTTTGTTTGAAATATAACATTTTCACCACTTGGGTGCTGAAATGTCCCTCTTTTTATGTGCAGAATAACAAGTTCCTCAGTTTTGGGTGACAGCTTTGGCACAAAGTTTGTCCACTTTCATGTGAATACACTTGCCCTTTCTTTGATAATGACAAAAACTTTGTTACCCAAAACAGTGCTTCCTCAAAACAACAACAACAATGAATAACAATCTGTGAAAAAAAAAAAACAAAACCATAAATCTCTGACTGGTTTCAAACCAATGTTTTTTCCCACTTATCTGATAATGGCTAAATATGTTCCTCTACTTTCTGTTCTGCTTTAATTCAACCTGCTAATTGTTCATTAATTCAAAATTCCTGTATTGTTTCTTGATAGTTCCTGATTTTAAAAAACCAAGTAATCCAAGCCCTTACTGCAGAATCACTTTCTGTGTGTGCATATATTTGTGTCAGATAGGCACAAATGGTATTCCTTACACTTTTAGGCCCTCCCAGGGCAGGCAGGTAGATAACAGCATTCTGCTTGACAGCACAGAACGAACTGATATAATATAAGTGAGTTCATTTAGATGTTACCATCCTCTTCTGTTACTGATTTGTTATGTTCCATCTGCTAATAATGGTATTTGTTTACAGCGAGTTTTTTCCGTTCATCTTTAGCCTATTAGCGTGTTTTGAGAATTTTTGACATGTGGTCACTTCATCCAGAGGTCTCATGGCAACAGCTGGAACACGGGAAAGTCTGAGCAGCCTGGAGATGGTTTCCAGACATTTCATTTCAGTCTCACAGATTGAAGTGGAAAAAATCTTTCTTTGTGGTCAGTCTTGAGAATATTTTTGACGGCAACTAATTTCCGAGTATGCAAGGACACAGTAATGTGGATAATGATGAATATCAAGTCTTTGTCAAGTACTGGCAGGCACTCTGCCTCATCAACACATCTACTAAGACCAGGATTTATAATATTAAGAAAAAACAGTCTATTTATAGCATACAGAGATCTTGCCATCCTGAGATGAATGAACACAAATGAATAGAGAGCATCGTAGGCATAGAACCATTGTGTTTCTGATTGTGTGTATATTACATCTGAGATGGAATTTGATGTAGCTACTCAAATCAGTGCAAATGGGAGAAGGCCCTTTATGTATGGATGCAACATTTTACCCTGTCCTTAGGGCATGAATTCCACATTTTTCCTTTATTTTTCGACTGAAAGAAATTCCAAGTCTCTTCTACATTCATTCATCAGTGACTCTGCTATTCCAAAGTCTGTCCTTTAAAAATGGAAATCCATAGTTTATTAATCCTAGTTTAAATTGAATTCGTTCATGATCACCCCATTCAAGGTTATTTTCTGCAATCAGCTCTTCTGTCCTTGCCACTTAGCAAAACCTCATCTAAAAATAGCATAGAATCATCTCTTGCTGACTCAGTAAGTATTTGGTGAAGTCTGTTTACTGTTGCATCCTGAAATACCTGTACTTTATAATTGAATTTAGGATTAATTAGTCTATACCAGTTGCCCTGTTTTTCTTACTTCCACATTTTACTTTCTCATGTGTATAACCTTTGACATTTTTGCTATAATTAAGATGTTTAGGATTAGATTTTGTACTTTCCTTGAAAATAATATGTTAAAACCAAGGTTTGATTGCTGATCTTACCAGTGAAATGTAATTTCCAGGCAGTTTTAGCCTTTTTTCCCTTCAGCAGCTTTGGAGACCCAGAAATTCCTCTCCAGGAGTTCACAGTTGCTGCTGTGTTGTTCGGGAACTATAATCATGACATAGGTATCCTAAAAACTCAGAAATGGACAAGCCAGCGAAAATCCAGTGTTTACTGACCTTAACCAATTAAAACTAAATCCTACAAAGCTTGATTCTGTTTCTTTAGCGTCTGCTCTTCCATTTTATAATGGTATTCAGTTTTCCTGTTTCATTTTACAGCATACACACCCGTGGTGTACCCTGCACACAAACACCTCAGATGTTTCTTACTGACCAACCAATTTCTGTCTTCCAGCTCACTGATACTCCTTTATTCATTGCTGAATCTCTATTTGCCTGTTATTTTTCTTTTGTATACTAAAACCAGAAGGCAATTTGCCAGGCTTTTTTTCCTAACCTTCTTCTACCGCTACTTTGTTTCTTTTCGCCATTTAAATCTCATTAAATGCTATTTAGGTGGATAATTTATTTTTTTATTTGTTACTCGGCATTTGTGCAAAGGGGTTGGTATTTCAGATGGAGCCCTGGGCTCTTGGGACATGCATTTTGTAATGAGCAGCCTGCATGATTATATGCTAAGAACATACTAAAAATAAATCATTTGAATACATTTATAACTCAACCTTATTATGAGTATTTTTATTTCCTCCAGGCACATTCCCTTTCTTTTTCCAATTCAAGCTGAATCCAAACAGTTCCAACCAGTTCAATCCAGTTCCAACTGGTTCAAAGTGGACTAAACTGTATCTCATCAGCTGAAACCAGATAAAATCTGTTCAATCTGGATCTAACTGGAACAAACAGAATTAAACTGTATCCCAGTAGTTCAAACCAGATCAAACCAGTTCAATCTGAATCTAACTGGATCAAGCTGTTTCAAACTGGATCCAACCAGTTCAAAATGGTTAAACCTGGATCTAACTAAATCAAACCAATCAAACCAGTTTCGACTGGTTCAAACCAGATCCAATTGATTGAATGGCTCATATTCAGATTTTTAGAGACCAAAGGGTGGGGAGGGGGGTGTTAGGATCAATTTTGGGGGATTTGGACAAATTTTGATGAATTTAGGGTGTTTAGTTGGCTTTTGATAGGATTTTGAGATAGTTTAGTGGGGAATTGAGTGAATTTTTGATGATGTGGGGGCATTGTCGATAGATTTGTGGTGAATTTGGACACATTTTGGGGTGATTTGGGGTGAATTAGTATGGCCTTTGGTGAATTTTGGAGAATTTTCAGGAATTTTCATATTTTTTGGATGAATTTTTTGATATTCTCAGTGAACTCAGGTAATTCTGGAATAAACTTTGATTGATTTTAGGTGGATTTGGGTGGATTTTGATGGAATTTGGGGGCATTTGGTGACTTTGAAGTAATTTGGAGTGTTTGGGGGCATCTTATGTGAATTTGGGGGAATTTGGGATAGATTTTAGGGGGGTTCAGGGAAATTTTGCATATTTTGTGTGGATTCAGAGTTGATTTAAGAGCATTTTGGTGGGAATTTCATGGGAATATTTGGTGCAATTTGGTGGATTTTTCTGGGATTCTTCGGATATTTTGGGATATCTTGAGGTATTTTTGGATATTATTGGGAAATTTTGTGTTGATTTGTGTGGATGTTGGGGCATTTTGGACATATTTTTCATCTATTTTGGGGTATTTTGGTGTGATTTTGGGCTGTTTTGGTGGAATTTTGTTGCGTTTTGATGGAGCGTTGGGGAATTCAGGGATAGTTTAGGATGTTTTGGTGTGATTTCGTGTGGCTTTGGTGGCATTTGTGCTGAATCTTGGGCTATTCTGATGGGATTTTGAGGACTTTTGGGCTATTTTGATGGAATTTTGGGCTATGTTGATGGAATTTTGTGAATTGCTGCCCCCACCTGTGAATACCCAACCCATGTCATAGCAGCTGCTCCTGAGATTTTTCACTTTACCTCCAATTTAAAACAGAAAATGAATAAAGCTCCAATTAAAAAATGAAGCAAGCTGTGCTTATCTTGGGCTAAGCTGGGGCCTTCAAAAGACATTCCCCCCAGTCTCTTAGGACTGAAGAGCAATAAGTTCAACACCTTTAAAAATCCCAGCCTTTCACATGGGCTTGAGCTGGAAGTGCAAGGAATGCCAAAGGATGGCTTCATTCCCCAGGGTGTCACTCTGCCTTCTCAAACAGGGCCACACATGTTCCCAGGGCAGTGTCCTAGCTTGTCCATCCTCCTGCCATTGTTACTGCTCCTGGTTTGTGCCCAGTGAGGGAAAATTTACTAAAATCCAAATTCTCATTAACTGGATAGAAAAATCACCCAGATATACCTGTTGGCCAAAGAGTTGGCTTTCTCACTGCTGAGCACGTGTTGCTCAAAGATTTACCCCACTCCTGAAAGAGGGACTGGATTTGGAAATGAGATTTAGAGTTCAGATTAGAAAGGAAGAATTCCTGAGGGGGAGGAAACCCTCAACAAATGAAGACTATTGATTCATTACACTAAATGCTTTGCGTGTCTCAGTGCCAAGGCCTACTGCCAGTAGTGGTTCTCCATGAAAGCCCTCCAGATGTGCTCCCAGCTAGTCGTAACTTGGCACCTTCCTTACCCACTAGCTGCTGTTGGAGATGGATTTCAGAAGAGCCAAGTGTTTCACTGTATGAATGAAGGGTGAAACTCAAGGCTTCTCTCAGCAGCATCTCCACATCACGAGCTGGAGAACAGCAAGATGAGCTGTGAGTCAATGGGTCTCCTCTTATCCAGAGCTCCATGGCCAGGCTGCTGCAGTTTGCAAACAAAAGTCAAATACGGCCCCAGCCCTAAAGGAGTCCAACCAGCATCACTGGAGATGCATCACCCATCCAGGAAGGCTCAGGCAGCACAGTGGGAAGAGCAAACCTGCCTTAATAGATCCCTTCACAGGGCAGACAGCAAGCCATGCTGGAACACTGCGCTGACCTTTACAAACCCAACTCTTTCCCCCCATCTCCTGCTCTCCAGTCCCAGCCACACCCAGAGAGGGACGTTCATCCTTGTTTACCATCAGTACTGCGGGAGAGGAAGTAGAAGGGCTCTGGGATCAGATGGCTATGCTTGGCACTCATGGTCCTATCTCCACTTCCATTTATAGAAGTGGAAGAATATAATAGAAATTTCTTTCATTTATAGAAATTGAAGAAATAATAAGAAAGTGAAGCTGGCCATAACGATCCAGCCTCTTCCTAAAAACAGGCATCACTGGCAGCAGCTTTATAGCTGCCGGTTCAAAGGCAAGACAGCACAGCCTCTGCTTTCCGGAGCTTCCTGAGGATATGCCAGACAAATGTATGGAGGGGAGACACCACAGGGCATCCCCACCCTGCAGCACAGAGCCCACCATGGCACCTGTGAAGAGGGATCCTACCAGAACCCTCGCTGCGGGCTGCTGGAGAATGCAGCAATGAGCGTCTGTTCCCCTGGATGAGGGAGGTTAATTACTGTGATCAAAAATATCCAGAGGGGAAAACGTTACACCAGATATTACCAATTAACCCATAAATCTAAACATGACAATTGCTGCAATTAATACAGTCCTACACTTGCACTAATTACCAGTCTGTGGGAGGAGGCTGCAAGGGAGGGAGGAAGGAGCTTGCAGACTTGCTGAAGCAGCAGATCCCAGGCCCAGCTGGGAATGTTACAGTGGATACCATCTGGAGTCATGTCAACGTGGAAGTGTCAGAGGTGACCAGAGATCTCAAAGGGGTCTCCTCCTTTGAAAGCTAGGCCAGGGTTTCAGGGCCTTCACAAAATTTGTTAAACTTTCAGCAAACCAAAACCACTCATAGTAGCATCATGGTGTGTCCCCAGCTTGATGCAAAGGTAGTGTTCTGCAACACTGCCATCACGCAGGATTTAAACTGGGAGAGGAGCTGATCCCATTCCCAGCCTCACCCTCCTCAGTTCAGGGGGCTGCAGACCCCACCGCGACCACACCAAGGGTGGTGATGGAAGATATAAAAAAAAAATGAGGAATTTAAACCACAAAGGTTTGTTGGTAGGGGTAGCTGAGCTTGTTCAAAGTGATGTAGTCATTGTATGTGAGCAGTGTGTCCAGACAGAACATTCAAACAACAAGGCTGAATATTTACTTTGTGCACAGTGTTAAGGATAAATGAGTTCTCTGCTGTCAACTTGTCTTGTGTTGTAAAATCAAATCAGTGGTCAGTATTCCCATCATGCCTAAATACAGAAGAATTTTCAAACACACACGCACACACATATTTTATTCTTTACTTTTATGTTTCTATTTATTATCTTATTAATCTGAGATAGGAGGTTACAGAACTTTAATGGGACATACATCCTAAGAAAAATGGGCTTAATCCATACACAGGCCTGTGTCCTGGAGTTCCCGAGTTGATGTTATGTGTGTGTATGTATTTTTACTGTAGTAAGCAAGGCTCATGTGACTTCATTCTACAAGGTTCATATGTCTATAAACAGGAATATATTAAGAAAAGTAGCTACATAGAATCTTTTCACCTCTGATCTTCTACAACAGGGTGATCCTGCTTAGTAGATGACAGAAAGGCTTTGGATGTTGTCAACCTGAACCTTACTAAAGCCTTTGACACTGTGTCTCACAGCATTCTCCTGGAGCAGATGGAATTCTGTGGCTTGGACAGGTGCACTGATCACTGAACAAAAAACTGGCTGGGTGGCTGGGCCCAGAAGGTGATGGGGAATGGAGTCATATCCAGCTGGTGGCTGGTCACAAGTGGTGTTCCCCATGGCTCAGTATTGGAGACAGTCCGGTTTAATATGCTTATCAATGATCTGGATGAGGGGATAGAGTGTCCCCCCAGTCATTTTGCAGAGGACACAAAATTTGGCAGGAGCGTTGATCTGCTGGAGGGCAGAAAGTTTCTACAGGGGGATCTGGACAGGCTGGATTGATGGGCCAAGGCCAACAATATGAGGTTCAACAAGGTCAAGTGCAGGGTCCTGCAGTTGGGTCACAAAAATCCCAGGCAGAGCTACAGGCCTGGGGAGGAGCAGCTGGAAAGCTGCCCAGTGGAAAAGGACCTGGGGATGCTGGTTGACAGTGGCTGAACATGAACCAGTGTTTGCCCAGGTGGTCAGTGAAACCCTGGCTTGTACCAACAATAGTGTGGCCAGCAGGACTAGGGAGGTGATCACTGCCCTGTAGTCGGCACTGGTGAGGCTGCACCTTTAGTCTTGTGCTCAGTTCTGGGCTCCTCAATACTTAGAAAGACACTGAGGGGCTGGAGCAAGTCCAGAGAAGGGCAATGGAGCTGGGGAAAGGTCTGGAGCACAAGTCTAAAGGGGAGTGGCTGAGATATCTGGGACTGTTTAGCCTGGAGAAAAAGAAGGCTCGGGGGTCCTTATTACTCTCTACAGCTGCCTGAAAGGAATTTTTAGCGAAGCTGGGTTCGATCTCTTCTCCCAGGTGTCAAGAGACATGACAGGAGGAAATGGCCTCAAGTTGTACCATGGGAGGTTTAGATTGGATATTAGGAAAAAATTTCTTCACTGAAAGGGTGGTCAGACACTGGAACAGGCTGCTCAGGGAAGGGGGAGTCACCACCCCTGGATGTACTTGAAGACAGGAGATGTAGATGTGGTGCCTAAGGACATGTTTAGTGGTGGCCTTGACAGTGCTGGGTTAATGGTTGTAGTCAATGATCTTAGAGGTCTTTTCCAACCTAAATGATTTTAAGATTCTATGATTCTTCCTGTTCACTGACCTATGCCCAACTCTGTCATGTCCTTCTGTTTTGAGAGATGAGATTCTGTGTTTCTGATCCTGGGAAAGCAGACCCAGGATCTCTCACCATCTATCATTGATGAAAATGTAAAAACAAAAAAACCCCAAAACCAATAAACCCTCCCCAAGAAACCATATAGATTGATTTTTAGAGTTGTTACCATATAAACCTGTTGGCTTTGTTCACCTTATATTCTGGAGTATCTTTCCAAAACAGTTTTGTGAACCCATATGTTCTGATAAAGACTGTCACACCAGCTCAACTGCCTTATGAGACACCAGATTCTACACTGGAAGTGTGAATGCCCCACCGAAAAGAAAAAAACTGACAGATTGGAAAAATTCAGAAATAAAACATGAAGACACAGGAAGGTGAGTTTCTTAAGTTTCACTCACAAAACTACTTGTTTTTCTTGTTTGCAGATTTAACGACATAGGACTGAGCTGTCAGAGTAAGATGGAGGAGACAAAATGAACCACAAATTGTGCTGTCTGATTTACTCAAGTATTTCAGCTCTCCAGTGCTTCCAAGCAACCAAAGCCTCCAAACAAAACAAGTTGCTTTTGTTCTTCTGCTTTTGACTTAAATAAGAAAAAGTGACTTCATGTACAGTTGTACTGACAATAATAAAATAAGTGACAATGCTCTTCTCTGATTTAAAACTTCAAAATATATTTGTGAAATGAGACTTGCTTACAGTATTAATCCAAACACAGGGATATTTAAAGGGATATTACATTGGATTTGGAGCTATGTCTTCTACACCCTTCTTGATACAGGTTGGTTCAGTCCCTATTTCTTAGCATGTAACTAGCTGCGTGGGTGTGGCTGTATTATAGAAAAAGAGGAAAATGTGTAACAGTGTGGCTGTATTAAGGCAGCCAATGTATATACAGATTGCTGCTTTCAAATCTTCTTAGAAAAAAACAATGCCACTCCCAAATCCTTAAATTATTCTGTACACGACTGTTTCAGTGTCTTTGTTCAACTTTTTTTTTTTATTAGGCTAACTATTGGATGTTTATTTGTGCATTTTATTTTTACCCGATTTATTGTCCCACTTGCTTGCATTTGCAGGAAGGTGAGTGCATAGTTTTCACATGATTCTGTAGTCACTTCACACACTATATCTGACAAGTCAATGTTGGTCCATGGACCACAGGCAGAGTAACACCACATGAGATTACCCAGGGAGCTTTTCACAGTGATGAATGATAATAAATAGAACCAGAAACTGGAGTCAGAAACACACTAAGAGCAACATATTTTAATAAGTTTGCATTTATTCTGGTGTGATACCCACATATAAAAATCCTCCAGATCTTACATTTAATGATACTTCTTCAAAGTATTTTTCCAATATGTGGTTGAGACTTCCAAAAACAATGATTTTTTTTTCTATATTTAATAACCGTCAACAACCATCTCTTCTAATAATTTATTCAGTTGTCCTTTGAACCTTAAGCACCCTTAAGCACCTTGGAACCTTAAGAACCTTAATCATCTTGGAACACGATGCTGCAGTGCTTGATCACATTGTATGAACAACATCTTCCTTTTTACCGTTTTGAACCTCCCAAGTTTCTTTGGTGTCCCCTCATTCTTGTACTACAAGAGACAGTAAGCAATTGGTCTTTATTAATCCAGTCCATGGAGCCACTCTGGTATTGCTCTTGTTCCGACTGACTTTTCAGAAATAATTTCCTTCTATTTTGTAGCGTGTAGCACTGTTCATGCTGATATGCTGTATTTTTTTCTCTCTCTCAACCTCCACATTAGTTAGCCCTGCTCTGAGCAAGGTTATATGATACAGAAAAATGGGTTGGCTTCTAAATTCTCTTGATGCTATATTTTGAGAGGTAGTTCACTTTTTCTGTGTTAAAGCTAAGAAGTATTTTGTTGTATACTGGTATTATAGACATATTCACACATATATATAAACATAGGTAAAACCGTACATGTTTCTATAGGGACTCTGTGCAAAACAGGCTAAATAGGTTGTATCTCAATCAGCTTTTTTTTGTTTGTTTGTTTGTAAGCAAATACTGTGATTGTATCCTTATGTTGCATTTTGGTTCAGTTTTCAGGAAATTTTCACATATTGTTTTATGAGCATTTCTCAAATTCATTGGTAATTATGTACTTTTAAGTGATTTTTTTTTTTACTGCCTATTTGAAATTATAAAGTATTCTTACATATCATCTCATATAGCTGGTGACACTTGCAGTAAGCTTGTGGAAAGAGTTTTACATTCTCTGTTTTGTTTCAAGTGTTACTTCTCTCAGTCTTAGAACCTTGTAATTTCACTGCTTTGTTGACTAATCGGTTGGTGTGTAGAAAAAAAATATCTTTTCTTTGAAAAAAAATGACTACAGAAAGTAAATTAATGGATTATAATGTTATCAGTGAAAAAAATGTTCAACAATATCTAACTAGAATACATTGAAATCTCTGAGGGATAAATGATACACCTTTTATTGATTCCTTTTGCTATATGTCTTTATTAGTTCTGGAAGTATAAATAGCTAATCACATAAAAAACAAAGTACAAATTGGAGATAGTTGCACAGAAGGAAAGGACATACATATGCAACTGAGTCCTTAGCTACAAAGGTAAAATTCCCCATTGAGCTGGTCATCTTGCTAGTTGTGCTTTGTTGGAAAAATATTTTGCCTATGGATGGTGTCATAGGTCACTGAATTTGTTTCTACAAGTGATCTTCTCCATGATAATGCACATGTATTGGCTGCTGGAACCATAGGCCTGGAGGCTCTCACAGAAATCCCTGTAGGATGCAGTTTGTCATCAGTGACCACTTTCAAGTGGCCACGTCCATTGCAGCTGGACTTTGTGTGACTTCTGGTTATAATGTGTGTTTGCTTGGCACAGGAATTCTATGAGTCCCTTTGGAAGTTGTTTCAGTGTGTTCTGCTGTTTTGTAGATCATCCTCATTAGCAAGTATACTCAAGATGCAATGTAGGTTCAAGGACTGTTCATTCATTAACCTCAGTTTAGAAATTCAGGAGATAAATTCATGTGGATTCTTCCAGAGCTGATTACAGACTTCTGCTGATGCTTTTGTTGACAATATTTTTGAGGCTAACTAGAGACAAGGAGAATAATTACTGTATTGCAGTTAAAAAAAAGGCAAAATTAAAAAAAGGAAGAAACACCAACTTTTGAAGGTTTTGTAAAACAGTTCAGTTTCTTATTGGTTTCCGGGCTGGAGATTCATCTTCTCTGAGGGTGTTGATATGTAATATCATTTCCCACAATAGGAAATGAATAGAAAAATATTTCTTTGGGTTTTTAAACCTCTTTCTTTTCCAGTAGCAATTTGCAATTTTGATGCTTGCACAATATAATTTTATTCTTCTGTGCTTAACATTTAATCCCTCAAATGTGTTCAGCTATCTCTGATTTTGTATAAGCACAACATAAATCAACGTGTTTATATAGAAAACAAATCATATCACTTTCCTTCATGAAAGGTAAGGACAAAGCAACAATAGTTGGAGATGCGTGTTCTTTGTGTTCTTTCAACGCGTTCTTTGTTGCGACTTCATTAAATGGAGCCAAGCATCAAAAGGAAAATAGCATGAACTTTTAATCAAGAGTTTTAACAAAATCCTCAGAAGACATGAAACAACAAATGATGAAACTGAAATCCAATAAATGAGCATTTGACTTAATGAATTAGTTATTCCAAGATGAAAGACTAAACACATTAAATAAGAACTGCGCTAGCCAGGGACCTAAAATACCAGAAGGAGGCTTATATGTCTGACAGTTCATAGTACGAGGCATAACTCTTTAAGTCTTTATGTCCACATCACATGATGGATCACTCTAGGCCCAAAGCTTCTTCCCATCCTCTGTGTGCTCTTAGGAATGAGGTTACCAGGACTTTTGTTGAATGTCACAGTGGTTTCTTAAGTGGTCTCTGTGCCACTGAAATGGCCGTTCCACTTCCAACACACACACCCCTTCATGGACTCTCCCAGCCACCCGCACCTATGGACTCTTTCAGCTTCCCACCCACATCTGCCCAGCAACTCGCCAAGAACAAGGATGTAGAAGATGCATACAAGGAGGGAGGAGGGGGAAGGGAGACAGAGAGAAACAGAGGTTTGTATAGGAGAGGGAATATATTCCTCTTACATTCCTCAATCAATGATGGCTCAAAATTTGAATGTAGTTTAGTAGTGGTTTTGTAGCAAAATTTATACGCGTATGAAACCAGTCAGCAGAATGGAGGAAACCTTCAGCTTGAGGTGCTGCTGGCTGGTGGTAGTACAGTGGTTGTCGAGTGGAGGATGGCACACATCCATAGGGTAGTCTTGCAAAGTCACAGCAGATCTGGCACCTTGAATTTTGGATAATTTTCACTAGCAAATGGCAGCAAACCCACACGATGTTAGTTTTGTGAGTGCTGTGCTGCATGTTTGGACAATGCCCTTAACAACATGCTTTAACTTCTGGAGCAGTCAGGCAGTTTCACTAAATGATCACTGTAGTATTCTTCAAATGGAAAGTGTTCTATCCTATTCTAGTCTATTCTATGATTTGGCTATGTTGGAGAAAGAAATAATGATATTCAAGCCACCTCAGAGCACCAGGTATTCGGGAAGCCACCAAGCAAGGGTGTCCTTGATCACAAATGTGCCCACTGCTGGATTTTGTCAGGTCTGTAGAGCAGTAAGTACCTGCCTACCTCCCACCACCAAATCCACCCATTCCTGTGGAGAAGCTGTGGCTGCTGGGATAGTTGGTCTGCTGTCAAAAGTTCACCTGACAGAGAGCACAGCTTTCCCCTGTGCAAACAGTTGGGGCAGCAATAGTGAGGGACACACATGAGCACAGAGATGGTGGTGAAGAGGCACGAGTGACTGCTCCAGGCCGCTGTGAGGAGAGCACTTGTGAGGTCTGGCCATGACAGGGATGCAAGGGAGGTGTGAGTTTTGAAAGGGCAGCTCTTTGGGACAAGTCTGGAGACACAAAGTGCTTCTGCTGCTCCCCCTGGCTGAGGACCACGCTGTGCTGTCTGGCCCAGGAACTGAAGGGTGCTTCCCAGGGGCCTCCCAAGGGAGGAGTGGATGTGACCTAATGCTTCAGTAAACACTCTCTTTCCTGGGTTTGAAGTGGAGAATGAGGTTTAAAGTTTAGGATCTGTTAAAGCGTTTTAAAAGCCTTAAAACTCACTTTAATGAGTGAGCGAGATCAAATTTATAACCCATCCTTTCTACTGCAATAAGTTTCTGCATTTTGTTTTCTTGCATCTGAAGAAGGAAGCCCTCAGGGTAAAAAGTTAGACTTCAGAAATATGCAGGGTTTAATAGTTGCAATAATAGGGCTTTTTCTTGAAGGATCTGAAATAGATGCATTTAACTTCCTGGAAAATAATTGCAGCCTTCAATTATGCAACAAACAGCCTTTTTATTTAGCTCATGCAGTATTTTTGTTTGATTTTTAAAGTATAAATAGCTACACAGAGGATACGGTTTGTAGGAAATGCAATTTGTTTCTGAAAACTTGAGGAATGGCAAATGACCTATTATTGGAGCAAATTCTCCTGTGCTGAAAAAATAGGAATCCTATCAAAACTATTTACTAGCAGATGAAACTGTTGGTTTTTTGCAGGATTTTTAGCTTTCTCTTAGATGAGCAGGCTTTGGCTGTATTTAACACTTTGGCTTTCTTTGGAAAGGGTGGAACAGTTTATTAAATATTTGCTGTCTCATGCTCTTCTGTTTCTAATAAAATTTCACTAATGAACAACAATGTTCTCCATCCAGATCTGCTAACGAGTCTTTCAGCATGTAGTGACTGAAAGTAAGTCCTTCAGAAACACGGCTTGTAAAGTGTTACTTGTGTCAAGATTATCCCCAAAGGGAGAGTAAATAAGTGTCTGTGTTTTATCTTAAACCTAGAAATCTAGCAGGGTTTGATTGCTGTATATGGTAAAATTGAGACTGAAAATAAGCAAATGGCTGATGTCAATATTAAAAAAAAAAGGTGTGGTTTCATGAACTGAAGATATTACTCAGAAGCCACTGAGATTTCTGTAGCATAGTAGGTTGGCTTGCAACAAAATGGGAAAGGGTAATTAGGATTATACTTTCTTAGTCTCTACCCCTGGACTAGTTTAATTTTCTAATACTCTTATTTTCAGTGCAAGAGTATCTATTCCTGGTTTTTAAAAGTGTTATCACCTTGTCTTTGTCTCCTGATAAAAATATTTGGGCTTAATTATGGTCTAGGGAATTTAAACAAACAGAAGGACTGGCTATCTTTATTTTTGTTTGTGACCCTACGGGCTGTATATGCAGTGAATGAGTCAAAACCTCTGCAATTAAGGTACAAAATTTTTAAAAGTGAGATTTAATATACTATTTATAAAAAAAAATTCTCATGTTATTTAACTGGATATTTTTGTATGTCTTGTCGTTCATTAAAAAAGAGATTAATGAGATTATTTCCTGTATTGACTGTGTTCTTAAATGGTTGCTATGACAATTGTCTTCCATTTTCTTCCTTGTAGGTTTATCTCTTTTTGTTTCTATAGAGGGAATTTGCCAAGGTAAGAATTAAGAAGTTTTTCCTTTTTTCCCCTCCTTATTTCAAGGATTTTGTATTTTGAAGAAAAAAACCAAAAGTTACAGTCAAAGCCTTATCTTTCTGGTGTGTCTGTTCAAATTCTTCCTTTTAAGGTTTACAAAAGAAATACATAGGATTTAAGTCTTTACAAAAAACTTATGCAATAATTTTTCACTTAAGAGAAACTAAATGTTCTTGTCATCAGTTAAACATTTAATGGCTATGAAATTTTTTTTATGAGCTTACTGTAGAAAATACCACATATACAGAGATCACAGTGCCTGTGCAGGATAGTTTAAGTGACTGTCTTACACAGCTGCCGAGTAGGATTTTCAGTGGTGTGATTATGCAGAGAATCTTGCAGAAATCTATTTTTAAAAAGTGTTTGACAAAAAGAAAGTTGTAACTGGAAGGAAGAATAAAGCCTGGTTTTACACTTTGCTAAACCACATTTATTTGTTTCTTGTTCGGAAAGTACAGATACATCAAAATATGAAATTTTAATTTGATTTCTCTGGAAGCTCTGGAAAAAATTTAATTAAATAATTTTGTAAGCACAATGCCTTTAATAGGTTTGGGGTCGTATTCTTAGGTGTTGGAAGGATGTGGTTCTGCAGAGTCTTTTTGAAGCTTTTCAGAGAAGGGTAAAAGCAAGAAGAGTTTAAGTCTGTCATTTCCTGTGTAAGTAGGGAAGGTGTGACATCAGATTCACAATTCTGAAGAATGATAAAAAAGTTTTCTGTAGCAACTCCTTCACCCTTCTGTTTATAAATATCAACTGTGCATTTGTATCAGTCTTCTAATCTATTCTTACGTTTTATATGGTCTTTTAAACTCAGAATAAGCTAACTGTTCTTGGTTCCGAAAATCTTCTTTACTGTTTTTCTTTGTGATCTTTACCTGACCTTCCTTAGCATCTTCACCTTCAGTTCCTCCTTCTTCCTGCAGGGAGCAAAGAAATATGGCAAAAGGAAATAAAATAAATGCCATTAGACATCTAATACAAATGGATTGGAAAGTATGTCTAGTAAACTAAAATATTCTTACATTTATCTTAAATGCTTCACTTAAGCCCTGTAGACCCTGGTTCATTTGCTACCTTTCCTTAGATTCATTTTCCTAATGTGCCTGGGAAATTTTTAGGGTAGGAACATAAGAACAGTCATACTGTACAATACTTCAGCTCAATGAGGTAGGATTTGACAGTGGCCATTAGTATATGTGGATTGAAGCATACAATAATGACATTACATGCAAAATTTCCTCTCAAACTGTGAAAGTTTGTGGCTCAAGGACTGCCTGTATCAGAGGTTATTTCTTTTCATATGAGGTGAGGCAAATTTTCTCCCTCAAGAATTTAACGTTCAGGAGGCATCTGAATTTTAAACATCCACATCATCCTGCTTCAGGAAGTTCCACAACTTCACAGGGAGAGGATCCTTTGTTTTGTGTTTTGCACTCAACACCTGCTAACTTTCCCAGTTCTTATGTAGGAAGTTATAGCAATTTCTTCAGAATTCTATTTATGCCACTCATGATTTTTATTGATCTCTATTACATCTTCTATTATTTTTAACTTTTCAAGCTCAGGAGTCCTAGTTGATTAAATCCCCTTATAGAAACAATTTCCTACCTTTTCCATCTTTGTTGTCCCTGCCTGAATCTTCATCCCTTCCATGTTACTCTTCCCAGGTTGCAGAAAATCAGACCTGTACACAATTTTGAATGGTGTGTGTATTACAGATTTATACAGGGGTGTAACAGTTTTGCTCTCTTTTCTATTTGGTTTTTTTACCCACTGCCAAGCAATCAGTTTAGAACTGCTATCCCTCCATGTTCTCATTCCCAAATAGGAGCAACCATCTTAGAGTCGATCATTTCATGTAGCAAGCTAGAATTATTTTTATGCAACACTTTATATTTACCTATCTTGAACTTCAGCTGTCATTACCATCAATTACTGCCTCATTTGGTAGGTCTTTTGAGTGGTTCTCTCATACTTAATCTGTACCACCATCCTTAAAAACTCGGTATCATCAACAAATTTGGTCATACCCTTTTTCCAGATCACTTATGAATATTCTGAAAAGCAAAAGCACAGACCCCTGTGGGCTTTTCCTTTGCTATGAAAACTTCCCATTTACTCATGTATTTTTCCTTCCTTTTGACCAATTATTTACCTATGGAAGTAACTTTTCTCTTACTTCATGATTGTATCTTTTCCTTAAGAGCCTATGGTGTGAGCTTTTGTGAAATCCATTGAGATTAACACTACCAAGACCTCTTTTATCTATATGCCTTTGACTCCTTCAAAAAAAAATCAAACAGTCTGTGAGTCTGGACTTCCCCTCCAAAGGGTGTGTTGGTTTTTCTTCTCCTGTTTGTGCAGCAGTCCATCTGTTCCTTCTACTCATTTTCCTGGTAGGTTTATCAATTTGACGTTTCATGTATGTCAGATCCTCAAACCTTTTGATTAGATTTTTGGCCCCATCCCAGCAGAAAGGCACAGAAGTTATACACCATTAGTTGGCAAGATATTTTATTCCTGAAATTCCAGCTAAATTGCTGTCTAAGTATCATTTGAGCCTGAAAATTTGTTGGTGTTCATTTGATCTATTCAGTCCACAACCTATTCTATCTGCACCTTGATTTGATTCAGATCTTCTGATGAGAGAGACTGAGTCTGAGATCCAAATTCCAAAGTTAAAACCAGAGAAACTAAACACCAAAAAATCATTTAATCTTTCTGCTCTCACCTTGTATTTTGCCAGTGCTGACCCCTAGATGCTCTTCACAGATTTCTGCTTTGATGTGTTTTAGGAAAGGATCTTTGATGATATGAAGGAACCAATGATTTTGTTACTCTTAGAGATATTAAACATATGCTGCTTTACCTCAATTCTTCATTATAAGGAGTCTTTTAATAGCTGTTTCTCTGAAAAAAAAATATATGGCTTGCAGATATTTAGGAGAAAATACAGGTTAGTACAAAGTCAAAAAAGGAACGTTTCTTTATGTTCATACAGCACTAACAATCTATGTGTTAATGGATTTGAATCGTCAAGAGTGCTGCAGGTTTTTCTCATACGTGTTGTATCACAGATATTCATTTTGTGTTCAAATTGTTCTTCATATTGATTTTTTTCAGGCAGGGCATTTGTTCTCAGACATTTGGCAAGCCCAAAAGAAGCTTGGGACTCAGCTGGCAGAAGAATAAACTATGCTTATTTTCAGCAGAGTTTGGGGCATCTTCTAAGTTACAAATCATGCAAGTCCTAAAGCCATGTCTTACCAGTTTTTCTAGGTAATCATAACCTGCAAAGGACATATGGAGAGTACAATTTGCTCACATGTTGAGTGGCCCTTCTCTTACCTTCCCAGGATGAATGAGACCCATGAGGTAGCTACTATTGGCACCAGAGCAAGATAATACTGATGAATCAATGAATGTACACATTTCTATGAACCCAGAGCATTTTGCCATGCCGGAAACCATAGCATAGGATCACAGAACCATGGAATGACTTCAGCTGGAAAGGATCTTTAAAGGTTATCCAGTCCAACCCCACTCTCTTGGCAGTTCAGGTACAGAATCAGATATAAGTCTTTTATTAACATTGTATTGTATAGATAAGCAAAGGACACTATACATCTAGGAATGCAGCTTCTTGCCTATATCATACAACTGTCCTGTTTTGCTTCTCCAAAGAAAGGCTAGATTTTTCTCACAGCTGCTTTCCACAACTGAAAGGCTCAGATTTTAGAGAACCGCTTTATTTTTCTTTTGCTGTAGTTAAATTACTTAAATTGACACCTTTCAGAATCTATTTCTCCTATATAAGTGTCCTCTGTGGTAGTTCTTTGTTTCTTGTGTGAGCATTATCCCCAGATTTACTGTAGATATTGTAACAAAGAGTAGGCAGCTGTAGCTGTGCTTTTCTAATGTCAAACAATCTCTGTCAGCATGCCTGTTCTTCCTGTATAGATTATTTTAGTTTGTGTTTGGTTTTCTGTTCATAGTGGAGCCACAAGGGATATAACACTACCCCACCTGCAATGCCTAAACCCTTACAGAGCTGAGTTTCTCAGTATGCCTGTAGAAAACCAAAGCATGCAAATCCCATATTGGATGGCTAGCACAAATAAGGTTGGTTTCCACAGCACGGCTTTGAACAATTCTAAGTATTCCTGTCATGTTGCATTTTATATAACATTGCCATTATACATGGAATTCATTTAGACATCTCAGAGGTGAACATAATGGATGTAATGATGAGGAATTAAAAACCTTTAGGAACGCTTGCTGGCCCTAGTGAGATCAGAAATACAAAGAATCAATTAATAGCTCTGCCAGTCAGTCTATCATGCAGATCTCGGTGAGGGAGTTATATAAAGCATTTTTGCCCAGGTAACAATCACATCTTCTCCAGGACAGCCTGATAAAATTCTGTTTATATATTGCTTTTTAAATGAACTGTGTATTTTACATGCTTGCTTTCTCATTACATTCCTAAGTAAATTTAAAAAACAAACAAACAAACTACAAAAAAACCACCCAACAACACAACAAAAAAAATCCCCCACACAATCACATTTGCTTCTAAAGCAAAATTTCCCCAGTCTGCACCTGGCTCCTGGTGGGTTGGTGAGTTTACACCTTTCCCCAGGCTCAGGTTTCTCCTGAGACCTGTGGCCAAGTGGGAAGAAAGGGCAGGACTTCTGCTTTTCTAAAATTTGCTCCACTAAATTTGGAGTTCTTATGATTTGTGAATCACAGCTCTTTAAATAGATGGAAATTACGCTTGCAGGAGAGGCAGCAGCTCCTGCTTTCGCTCTGCTCGCAGGCGAGTGGGATCCCAGACCTGGGATCTGACTTCCCACAGAGCCAAGGCAGCAGCCAGCAGGCAAATGGGGAAAATTGATTCCTTGCCCCTGCAGGAGACTGGACATTTCACTGAGTGCTGAGTTCAGCAGAAGCTGAGAAACAGAAGCAGCTACTTTCTACAGAGAGGAGAGATTGCTGTGCACCAGGATAGTGAGAGCTGACTCCCAGGAGAGGTCCTTCCAAAACACCTGTAGGATCCCAGCTACAGCGGTATTCCCCAAATGAGTGGTGGCACTGTGATGTAAAAAAAGCCCAAATCTAAAAAAAGGTATCGTTTTCCTACTCATTACTGAGACTATCCACATAATGGTTTCCCAGAAACACGGTGTGCTCTACACTCTGCTTCACATGTTGCTTCTTGCTTAACACCCATGGCAAGTTAATGATAAACCACGTAAAAGAAGTCATGTGATGTGAGAGATTTACATTTCTAAAGTAAATTGTGACTTTTTTATACACATAGTAATTTCCTCAAAATATTTCATACAGATTTTTAAAGAAGTTAAGTTTCTGTGTGGATATTCAAGTGACTGTGCTATCACCCCCTCTCCTCCTTTGGCCATGCATAAATGTTTCCACAGCTGAATAACATCTTGAAGTGATATCCAGAATCTTGACACCTGTTGTAACCTCTGCTCTGATTCAGGTAGGTAGCTCTTCCAAATCATGGCTTCTCAGCAGGGCAAGATAGCTCGGCGAGTCTTCCCATGGCATTGAAAGCTGTAAGTACTAAAAGCTAAGCTGTGAAGCAGAGACTTTTCACAGGATAGATGTTTTGTTATGTTTTGTTTATTCTGGTGTACTGAACTAAATGGAACTCGAAATGGTGCCCTTGTAAATCATACCAGGACATCGATTCCTCCCTGTGCTGGCAGGTGGCACACTGTGGTGGCGTTGGTGGCTGGTTTGGCCACTTCCTGGTGGTGCAGGAATTCTGCTCAGTGACGTTCATGTCACAGGTAAATAAAATCTGTGCAATAGAATGCCATTTTGGAATTAAACAGGAAGGTAAATTTAGCTTTAAGCTGGAAAAAAAAATTCATAGTGCCTTGAGCGTATAGATTTTTTAGAGTGGGATTTCAAAAAAAAAAGTAGGTCAGCATGCTTTGTAAATCTTGGTGCAGTTCCTCTATAGAACCTTACAGAGTGGTCTTTTTTAAGGTACTTTATCAATTTTTCTACATTGGATGCTAATTTTCATCATTATCACTTAAAAGAATTCATAAACATTCACAGCAATCAATAGGAAAACTCATTTCAATTCCCATTTTTTGGCAAATTCTCATTTGCTAGTGTAGGAAAGGGAAACATTTATTTTAATCTTGTTTGTTGGCTTTCAAATAATCACCGTGGTAATATTTGCAGGAGACTTGCAAATCTTTATATAATATTAGCAGTGGATTTTGTATGTCCTTTTGGTGGTTACTCTTGTGGATTTATATAAAAGCATCAATAGCTATTCTTCAGCCATTTAATGAAAACTTTTTTTCCTGCTTTATACTGTAGGTAAGAAAGATTGACCTAAATAATTCCTTCATAGGAGACTGTAGAATGTGGGACATGCAGGGCCCATTGCAGCATTTCTTAGGTATTCTGAATTGATTGGAATGAGCCATTAAACCCTCAAACAGCAAAATAATTGGAGACGCTCTCAGCCCAAATGACTAAAATGAAAATCAACTCTAATGACGTAATCAAATGTCTTGCCAAAACCATCATAATAATAAATACTTCTGCTTTGAATGACATGTTTTACTGTAAAATAATTTCAGTTAGAATATTCCAGTGGTGAGTCACCTAGATTCCACCTTAAAGCTTTCATTTTATCTTTCTCTATGTAGGTTATACAGTGAACAGCATTTGGATCAGAAGTCTCATTGTGCATATTAATCTGAGGGGGATATTTTCACTATTCATACGTGGGGTTTGAGACAATGATTTAAAAAGGGATGGGATTTTTTTGGTATGTCCTCTATGGATAGTTAGTATAATTGTCATGAATTTGGCCAGGTGTGGCTAAATAACATTTCAGGCAAAGAACTAAGAGCAAAGCTTTTTACACAATAATTTCCTGGGTAAGGTTCAACAAAATGAAAACTCATCAGAAACCCTGCTGGGATTCCATCAGCAAGCATTTATTTGCAGTTGCTGTTACACCTACTTACACAGTAATAATATAGCAGTGAGTTAAGTCACTGTGCCAATGCAAATTAGCTTTATTTTGAATCAAACAGTAGATTTTAAAATGTATGATGAAACAGAAAAAAAATCCCTGTAATGCCACTAGATGCATGCAGAAAACTGACAGGACTCAAAAAAAAATAAAAACACCTGCACATTTATTCTGGCCTCTTCTGTTGCTGCTGTTTTGTATGCTGATATATCCCATAAGAGTACCTAGTCTATTTATAGTATGTATCTGGAACATATGCTTTTCTCCTCTGCTATAACTAGATTTCCTTTAGCCTGAGCCTTGCCATCTGTGATACTTTTTTTTTCCAGCAATGGTCCCGTATTTCAATCTGGGGAGAAATTGCCCAAAGTGGCCTTTTCTGTCTGCTTTTTAATACAATCTTTCCTCACCCTCAGAGGGACTGTGGTTTTCCTGAGACCTGTACGTCCTGTGTGTGTTTGGTTTTGGTGATGCAATTGTTAATCTTGGAAAAGGATCTAACATTAAGAAATGAATTTCTTAGTGTCATGGACTGATTTCTGGTGTTTGACCCCGAACTATTAAAAAAAGACCCCCAAAACAATTTCCAGAATAAAATAAAAACTTATAAAAATACTAAAAATAAAAACTTTTGTGTACTGGGATTATCTAGGTATCGTGGGAGAATTCAGGTGCCCAAATCTCACCAAAATTCAACCTCCCTTAGAATCCTTTGAAAATCTCAGATGTTGCCAGCAGGCACTCAGAGATCACAATGATGAAGCGTGGGATTTTGAACCTGAACAGAATAATAAGAATTCAGATGTCGAGCTAGGTAACAACAATAGAGATCTAAATTTTATCCTGTATTTCAATCTTCAACACATTACAAATTTATTCAAACATTCTTTTCCCTTAAGTGCTTTTCCTTTGTTTCCAGGAACTAAGCACAGATCCACCCTGGATTCTGCCAGCAAAGCTATTTCAGTCAGGGGTGTGAAGGCAAAGCTGTGGTGACAGAAGAGCAAGCAAGACACTTGTGCTGGCACTGAGGCCCCTGGCATCTTTTGTGAGCACACATGGAGAGTAACAAATGCTCAGGAAGCATCAAACTCGCACACGGCTCAGTCAGCCTGAGAAAAGCCCCTTTTGCAGAGGGAGGTGGTTGCTGGTATATTAGCAGGACCCTGTCATGCATCTGCATGAGTCTGTGCAGCAAAATCACATAGCTCTGGCATCACTTCTGGATTCTGGAGCCTGTGTTGTCTGCTCCACAGACACTAGTTCATTCCAGGGCTTCTCTCGAGGGAATCTGGATTTGTTCTTGTTGAATCACTCTTTGTGAGTACTTCTTTACTAGCTAATACAGGTGAGACTGTCAGATTTGGCTCCCTCTTCTCAAGTTTCCAGTGCTATCCTAGGAGACCCTACACTCAGGTATTTCATTTTTTCTTATGGAATTATCCTGCATTAATGATTTAAAAAAAAAACAAACTGCAAAAATCCCCAAAACAACAATGAAAAAAATCCCAGGATGATGTTGCTTTAGCAAGGAGTTGAACTAGATGATTTCATGATGTCCCTTCCAGCCTCAACCAGGCTTTGATTCTGTGGCACACGCTCTCTACCTACCAATAAAAGTGTGTCTGTCAGGACAATAATACCAAAACTGCTGTTCTATCCACTCTGGAGTGGTTTTGCTATTGCTGGCTGGACTAGCATGGGGTTAGCCAGAGTTTGGATGCAAAGGCAACACAAGCATAGGATGCAGAGTAACACCAACTCTCTTTGACTTCAGAAGATGTGCAGGGACATTCACCTCCCATTTTCATTTGTGGTGCTCCTCAAGCTATGACAGTTCCTCACTACTCATTTCTGCTTTGTCAAGGTAAAGCTTTCAGATGCTAAGGAAGTTAGTTAACTTGTTTACTGCTGTTTCAGTTCTACTAAGAAACTGCTACTGGCCTCAGTGCTGATTACTCACATCAAAGAATGCCAGATCTGGCCTTTAAACTATATCCAAAACCTACCCACAGAGAAATAATTTGTTGATAGCTAAAAAAATAGAAGGGTTTGCAGTGTGTGTGCAGGCAGACTTTGATGTGACACGGGGCTGTTTCATCAGGAAACCAACTGATCCACAGGATAATTTGTGTTTTGAGCCAGTTTCATTTTATGCTGCTCTAGGAGAGTTCTTGATTCCATGGGAAAATTATTATCACCGCCTTGTGACAACAATGCACTGGACCAGTTTTTTCTTGCTGGGGTTATAAGTTTCCCTTATTTGGCAGACTGTGGTACAGCTTTTCCACAGTACACCAAGCTACTGAATACCAACTAACTGACCCAGTGTAGTATTACTGGGTAGTGATACTTGTAGCTTGTAGTCAGCAAACTGGATCCTATGTTACATCTGGCAGGCCAACAGAGTCATTTTTAAGAAGCTGGAAATCCTGTTGCTGGGTCAAATTCTTCAAAGAAGCTGCATGCTTGGCTATCATCTAGCCTTTCCCCCCAAGTGTACTATTCAAGCAACGGGAATATTTTTAGCATGGAAGATACACGATCGTAAACATTTTGACAGTAAGGAGAAAACGTTATTCAAAGTTGTCTTTGACTCTCCTGGTGGTCTCCAAATTAATTTTTCCAGGTTGCTTTGTTTCTCATGGAAGGTATGCATGCCCCATAGAGCATGTGTCCATAAAAGGTCTGCTCCTGAGGGTCTTTCTGATAGTGGCTCCTTTGTACTGTCACAGGATACCTGTTCAGTAAAGCCACTATATGATTTTTTCCCCTCATTCTTGCATTTTGTTGTATGCATTTTCAATATTCACTAAAACCCTATTGTCATAACTGGTAAATAGCTGTTTTAAGTAAAACATTTATATTCAGCCCATTAAAATAGAGTGGTTTGACAACATTGTAAATTCATCTGCTTTTGTTGTATTTGGGGATGTGAGCTATAGAAATGCATCAGCACTCACATGCTGCTTTTCCACTAATGAATAGCCTTAAGGACAAGATAGTTGCTGAGATTGGCAGCTGGATCTAAGCTTTCTGGAGGTTGTCACCAGCTGTTATAAAATAGCCAGCTTGGCGAAAAGCAAAAAAAAAGAAAAAAAAATCTTTTTCATGTTCATTGATCAAATATGAGCCGAGCAGTTCATCCCAGTATTGTTCCCAAAGAGTAGGAGTGACAGGAAACCTACTACCACAGCTAGAAAACCAAAGATAGAATGGACCGAGGCTGAGTGAGTCCCTCCCAAGTAAGAAGCAGAGAGGGGGGCAAATCTGTATGGAAGTCCTGCATCTCTACTGACTAGAGAAATATTTTGCTGTAGATGATCATCTGATCTGATTCTGTCTACAGTTAAAGCCTTTACAAAATCTGGTAATGCTAACAATGAAGTTTACAGGTGTACTAAGGTTAAAGTTAGTTATATTTGCAATAGCTGTGTTGGCTATCAAACAAGTGTGAGGTCCCTTTCTTAATGTAAAACACCTGGCTAAGAACTAAGGCTTGCAAAACAAACAAAAAACAGCAAGAAAAATAGGGGGAAAAATGAAAAAACATCAACAACAACCCAAGCTGCACTAAAAATCATATAAAAAACCTAATGGAATTTTTATTGAGTACATCCATCAAAATAAGAGCTACCTGTGGGTTTTTTTTCTTTTTTTTCCTTTTTTCCCCTGCATTGTTACACCTGTATGGCCAGCATATAAGAGGTAGGGTAAAATCAAGTCAGGGTCACTGTCATCTGGATGGATGGGAAAAACCTTTGTCTGACTGAACTCCAGATTGGTTCTGGTGTGGGGGCTTGTTGGCTGGTAGATTGCCAGTTCCTAAAATGAGAATTATGTGAAGGATGACAGCTGTAGGTTCATGGGTTGAGGGGCTTCATGGAATAGTAAAGCAGCAACCAATGTCAACTTTTGTTTTGCCACTACAGGGAAACTAGAAACGAACTCGTCTTGATCTAAAAAGCAAGTAAACTTTGTTATTAAGGTATGTAGGGCAGTGGTCACATTAAAGAGCCAGACACAAATTGTCTCTAATACAGAAGGGATATTTTCATGCTCCTGAGACAGATCTTGGCAACAAGATTAGAGGAATAGACTTTTATTGCTAGATTTGAACTAAAAAGCTCTGTATATCTGAAATGCTAGCTGTTTTTGTTATGTTTTCTCTATTTAGTGCTCTTTCAAAAAAATTTGATGGTGGTATCTCCTCAGCAAATTTCTTGTCTGAAAGAGAATTCAAGGAATGTGTTTCAATGTGGTGATGAACAGAGCATGTAAAAGTCTAGTATAGCCATCTGAAAAGGAGTGTTCATTGACTATGGTAACATTGAATGTTTAATCAGCACATGAGCTAATAGTTCATCTTTAGAATCCTATAGCCAGTGAAATAGTAAAAAAAAGCAAGCTATTATAGAGTATTATTGCACATGTTCCGCTGACAAATGCCCTTTGCATATGATAATTCCAAACAATTTAGTGAGAATATGGTTCCTGCTACATTTTACTGTTTTGAAATACATTTTTCCTTTCTTCCTTCACAAAAGATTATTTGGATTTACAAAAGAAATAAACATTTGAAATAATTTTTTCGTGTATGTGTAAGTGCAACAGTGGAAGTTGCAAATTATCAACAGGATGACACAAAATAGCTGACATTCAGATGTCTTTTCCTGAGATGTTGCAGGTCTATACAAGGCAGGAATATTGGAAACATATATTTAGGATGACTAAATTTAACAGTACAATCCAGAGACAAACTACCCCTAGGTGATCTGCTTTTTATAAAATACATAAATATTTTTTGAGAATTAGTTGTAGAAACAATATGTCTTATTCCTCTTTTTCCCTTATGTAATAACATTGTGGTCCTGAGGGATGACAAGAAAAAATAGTTTCATTTACTAGGGCTTGAATTTTAGTGGTTTTAAATCTATAATTTTGTGACAGAATGGCACAACAATATTTTCTATTTGCAATTTATGTCCAAGACAACAAGAAAAAGTCTAGCAGCATTGTTAATACTATAGATCTTTCCACAGTTGTTTGTGTTTTGCTGTTCATTCTTAATACTTTCCTCCCATAAATAATTGATACTGTAACATTTACATATTGAAATCCGTAATAATGTTTTCCTGAACAAGTGATCAAGTCTATGCTCTAGAACAAAATACTCTGGATATATATGTTGACACTGGCTGCAGGTATAAGACTCATCACCCCATACAAACACTACAGAACAACCAATCCTACATAAAGACCTTACAAGACAAGCACCTTCTGCAAGAAACACAATGATTTAATTCTTATTTACTTCAAAGATGCAAGATCAGGCTCTTTGAAGTAATAATTTGAACATCCACTAACCTTTCTTCACACATCTATTGTACATCCAATGTTTAGATGTTGCAGACTATTTTTAATGTATTATTGTTGTTGATTTTATTTCATAAGCCATGGAAGTATCTAGCCTGGGAGGATAGGAAAGGTGGTGTAAAGCCATATTTATTCATCATACCATGCTTGAGGGATGTTAGCTTGTACTTACTGAGTAAACTGCAGCTACAAAGGCAAGTGATACCATGCTTGGGAATTTTAAAATGGCAAGGAGAACAGAGCACTGGGATCTTTGTAAACCAGGAAGAGATATTTGAATGAACTGTTCTGCAACATCTTAATTTGCAATTTTTGAATTTCCCATTGTATCTAAATGTTTAAGAATCCTTTTGTGCTACACACTGTTCAGAAACCGAAATATAGACAGGTAATACGTCAAAGAAATTATATGTAGCTCATATTCTATAACCTTTTTTTTTTTGTAAGTGGGTAAAATAAGCAGGTACTATTTTTTCAGTGCTTTAGTAAGCATTCAACATATCCCTGTATAGAGAATATTGTATTGTTAATAGCTGCAACGCTAGTAGATTTTAGTGAAATATTAGCTACAAGTAAGGAGTGGAGGGAATCTCATTTGATATATATATCCCAGGAATCACTTTTAATGGTTTTATATATAAAGAATCCAAGACAACCTCAGCATAACCTCCACAAAGAAAACTCTTATTGTTATGTTTCATCATTGAGAAATGTTTATGGGTCCCATAAGATTTCACTCAGATGTTTAAATAATTTGTGTAACCTTTTGGTCATGTAATTTATTTGATTTATCTGAAATGATTGTAGACTAGAAATTTCATCAGCTCTGCTTTGTTTGAGAGTTTTCTTATAAAGCAATGGAAATAAAATAGTTATCAAACTATATTAGGCTTCAGATTATTGTAAGCAGCTCCCACAACAACTAGACGAATCGTGGGTTTTCTCCTAATTTCATCCATATTGTGTTTGTCCTAGATGCTTGGTATAATTTGATATGAAAAGAGAGAGCAAGGATTTGCCTGAAAAAAAGCACGTGTTTTGGAAGTTGAGGAAATTTGCAACAGCACCTGCATGAAAGCACAAGGGGATCACAGGGAGACACCTCTGGGAGCCCCCATGTCACAGAGAGGCACAAATGCATCCGTGTGCTCCCTCAGGTATGAGGATTACAGCCTGTTTCTCACAGTAGTTTTTTGCATACAATTTTTTTTCCTTTTATGTTTGAATTAAAAGCATCAACATTAGTATCCAGCCCAGTTACAGGCTAAAAAGTATCAATAGTACCTTATGTATGTACTAACCAAGTAAGACTTGAGTTAGCAAGGTATTGTATGCAGCCCTGAACAAATTCTGAAAAGTTTCCTGTCTCTGTGCTGACACTTGAGGTGCCGGGTTGTATTTTGAATATGGCATTGGCTGCTGTACCTCCTGTAGGCGTATTTTCTTCTCTCTTGGTGCATATGTACAAAGTACTGAGCGGTGAAACTATGGAGGCATGTAACTACAGAACTGGCAAAAAACTGGTCTTCTCTGTCCTCAACCAGCCCCTTGGATGAGTTTTTTAGGATGTTTTGACTGATATGGGAGAAGAGAGGTCACTGATTAAAGGATTGTTTGGTAGTAATGACAGGGCTTGAACAAGTTAGAGGGACATCTTCCAAACAGCAGACCTAAATTGTATCCCTTCTTGTCAAGCCATCAAGGGAGTTTGCACAGCATATGACTTAGCTTTCCAGTTCAAAGGAGCACATACAAACAAAGGGTAGCCCCATTCACTGTTTCTTCAGAATTGCATGTATGAAAAATGAGGACATTGTTGAAACAAAAGAATTTGGATATGATTATTTTCAAAACAGGGTACAAAGCAGAAGCAGTCTCAGGAAAGTCAGAGGAGCAATTTTGATATAAAATAAATGTGAGGAAGACTGAAGGCAGAACTGTCAAATTAGTTATCTTTATTCTCATAGTGATAAAAGCTTATGACTACTCATTAGGCTTTGAAGAAAGACATTCCTAGTGAATTTATTAGTGAAAAGCAGGTACTTTAATTTGCGATCTTCCCTAAGCAAACATTTTTTGCTAAAATTCCTGAACAACTCAAAACTGAAAGAATTTATTCTGGTAATAACATACTAATGTACCTGACAGTAACGATCATTTTTGGATTATTGAGAGTTTATGAGGATCAACGGGACAAATTCTGCAAAAGAAGAAAACACAGTTCAGCTATGATAAATTAAAGTCTTTTTCCTCATTTAAGATGAATTATCACAAATAGGAGGAGAATATTAGGTGGTGGTATTAAACTTCAATGTTACTTTTAATTTCTTTCACCTATAAGCATAGTTTTTGTCTTGAAAACCTATCCAACTGAGTTATTTTGTGCTGTTTCCATTTTTTCCCTATCTTGTAGCACAGATGATGCAGGGCACAGAAGCAATGAAAACTCTCCTACATACAGGACGCTTAAATTCTGCTGTAATGCTGTAGGAGGGAATAACTCATGGGGCCATCAACAGCTAGTAAAAAGAGAGTAAAATCTTGATATCCTGTCCTTTTTATTGGCCAGTGCAAAATACCATAGAGTGTCAGAATATAAGAGAGAAAAGCAAACCGATTACTTTAATTAAGCTGTCCTTAGAGGACAGCAGGTTGCTGTTCCTTGGTCAGCTCAGCTTTATCTTCCTATCTGAATTGTGTCTGTACAGATCTGCACAAATCTGTTGAAAGTGAATCCTGGTAACCAAAGTATGAGTTCAAACTCGATTTATCTTTGGTGCATCTGTTTCGTGGTAAGTGTTTTGATGAGTGGGAACGGGAAATGTTAACACCTTGTAAGATGATTTGCTATGTGAGAAAACTCCACTTCACAGCAAGATAAATAGCAACCCATCCAACTTTGCAACTGCCAAAGAAGTCTCCCAATAGCCTGGGGAGCAGAGAAGGTAGGTTGAACTCCAGTATACCTAAAAATAATGCAGGAGAGCTGATGATTTGTCACAATGCCTACGGATTACCAAAAGTTTCATTCATGGCCAAAAAGCCTTCGAGACTAAAGCAGTTATAGTTATCTCTTAGAAGTACCTGTCAAAGACACTGAAGTCTATTTATCCTTTACTACATTTTAGGAACATCTTGAATTGTCATATTCCACCTGTTCTCACAACCACAATGTTTTTCGCTAATCAAAACCCATCAGATTTGTAGCCTCAAGGCACGATCAAGGTGTCAAACAGAATTTGATTTTTACCGCTTTATATTCCTCTGAAGTGCAGATGACTCTGACTTGGCAGCAGTGTTCCATGCAGAAGCAAATTCTCAGGGCTTCCAAGTACAATAGATGGTCCTCAGCGGAGAGTTTGTGTAATACATCTGGATTTAACATTGATGAAGTAAGCCAGAAAGGTTGCGGTTTGCAATCACAGCGTGTTTGATGAGAGAAGACTAGGAGATACAAAACATAATTAATATAACAAAGAACGGTTCCATTTGGAATAAAATAACTTTTCTTTTTGATAGTTAAATATATCCTTTTAAGTAGTACAGGTGAGGTTCTTGTTCAGCTGTCTGTAAATTTTATTTTGAAAAGTCATTTAAGCCTCAACCTCAGCAAAGTCAGTAAGCCACTTGACCAAGAGCCAAGAGTTTTTTGGCTTTGACTGTCAGAAGAGACTGGATATCTCTTCTAACAATCTGTAGAAAATACCTGGGCTGTGATACCAGACACAGACTTTAACTTCTAGGAGTCTAGAAGAAGTCAAAGCCAAGGTATTGCCTCCATATTCATTGACTACAGCTATTTCAAAGCAGACATGCACAAAATTTTCTGCATTTAAGGTTTTTGACAACACTTATTATTATAGACAATTCTGATGAAAATGACTGTTGTTGAATCTTTTAAGCTTTCTACCTACTTAACAGCTCTCACAAAACCTGCATTTTGAAATTTTTAAAACCCCCTGCAGTTCCCTGTCCATCAAATGTATATTTGCAAGAAGTAATTTCTGATAATAGTGTATTTGCTCTACAGTTGATCTTACTTCTGTATGTATTCCAATTCATTAATTATACCTTTTTCTTGGCACCTAATTTCCAGAGGCTAAAATTTCATGGGAAGCTTTATTATCAGCATATTTCATTTGTTCTCTTTGCTTGATATTTATTGGTGCCATTTTCTGCCTCCTTTACGAGAAATACCAGAGGCGGTATTTTGCTTCAGTTACCTGTTTATTTTTGAGTTACCTAAATATTTAGTCTTTACAGAAGAGAAAGAAATTTCTTCAAATAGCTTAATTGATAGCATAAATTCAGCTCAACAACCCTTATTCCTGTCCCTAGCATTTTGCCTGAATGTGTATTTTTGGCTATTGAAGCAATTGAATTTCTACTTTCCTCAGAGTTTTCCAGTATGAAGTGTCTAGATGTTAATGATAGAGCACTACAGGAATCTTTCTTCCAGAAGGTATATCCCTCAAACAGCTTTGAATCATACATTTTAATCTTTCTGGGTTCAGGTGGTCAGCAGGCTATCTATTTCAGCCCCCATGCTTCATTAGAGTAGTGCTGGAAAAAGGTAGACCCCCAATGAATCTTATGAAAATATTGCAGTGTTCAAATACATTATATTATCGGTATTAATAAGATGAAAAATTAGACAGTACAAAGCATGCAATGACATTTTTCAATTCACAAAAAGAAGCTTTCTTCAGAATATATCTAAAGGAAAATATGACAGCAGGGAAATAGATGTAAAGAGAGGGTTTTTTTAAGCTTGTGAACCAAAGAGTGACAGCAAAGAATGTAGAGTCTGGGTTAAAATACGTAGGTGAAATAGGTACATATTTCACATAAACAGAAGAAAAGTCTGCATCAAGGTTGCCAAATGATATGTTTTCATATGGAGATGGTCTGCTAAATGAAAGCCCATCATGTTACAGAGGTGCAAAGGAATCAAAGAATAATTGAAGCATTTCTATTTATGAAAGCACATAGCATTTCACTCTCTTTAGGAAAGGCTGAAGCCCTCTTTACTGGGAGGGATCATATTGCAACAAAGCAAAAAAATGACAGAGAACATAGGTCAGAAAATGGGACTACAGACCCTAAAAAGAAATTGTTTCAGTTTAGCACAGTGCACATAATACAAAGCTGAAGAAAATATGTATGGTACTTAACACATTTAATGTGGTTAATAATGAGCTTCTGGATATTTGTGTTGGATAGCAGTACCAGGGAAGGAGGTGGATAATTTCTCTCTGCCAGGGAAGGCAAAGAGGCTCTGCCCCCTGTACTGGCAATTGAGTCACTCTTGAGGCTGTGAGACCTTTGCCATCTTAGCTCCAGGAAAGTGGCAAGGGGACTGAGGCCAGATCTTTGGCAAATCATTTGTCTTTTGTAGTCATTAAATCCTGCTGTTAAAGGCAACTGCTGGAACAAGAAGGCAAAATCTTAGCCTATTAGCAGAACAGCCACTGTTTCAGTGGCAATAAGCAATAGCACCAAATCCTGGGTCACCAGCTTTCTTGTGCTCTTCTATATGACAAAGGATGATGAAAATGTTTTCTTATAGATTGCTCTACAATGAAAACTTTTTCTGGTTTGGCCAGTTACATATATATTTCTTCCCAATCCTTCTCTAACAGTGAAAGCCTTCATGTTGAAGCCACTATGGCATAATTTGAGAAACATACGTAAGCAATACTATCAGAAGTTCATTATTGTCAACAGGAGTTGTGAGTGCAGCATAATGTTTTGTTAGGTTATCTATAAGAGTGAATCATACCTGACTTCAAACAATGAGGAGACTTCAACTAACCAGCATCTGTTCTCACACCAAATATCTTCTAAGAGTTTCTCAAAATCCCTAAATAGTTTAGGAGGCAAAAGTATACCTGTTGAGGTTTCAAAGCAGTTTAATCCTATTTGTAAATGCTATTTGCTCATCTATATGGTTTGGTATTAAAATTCTACTGGTCTTATCTGAAAAGATACCAGCACTGTAGAATAGCCAATATTCCCCAGTACATGTGAGGATAACTCTTAATCTCATCTGTCACTTCTGTCACTGCTGAATGTACTAGGAAAGAAGGAAAGACGAACATAAACAGCACAGAAGTTACCATAAAGAATCTTACACAAAGCTCAGGCCTCTAATTTTACTGTTTATATGGTACTCTTTTCTTGAATGGTGCAATGAAGAAAATAATCCAGAAGAGAAGTCCCAGCATGTGATAAAGTAGAGGAATATTTTATGATATACTAATAGGACTGATTCAGCAAATGAATTGTACCAAATGGTGCAGTTGCTCATATTTTAGTATCCTTGGTGAGACTTTTACCAAAATAACTTTATTTAGTCCACAGAATTACTACAAAATCAGATTAACACAAAGGGCCTGTGCAAATAAGTTATCACGAGTCCTTTGCACTTCACAGTGTACAGCAAGGACACACACTTATACATCCCAACCATTGACTGGGCAAGAGACTGGACAAAAATAATGACTATTGACATTAGAAATTGGAAATCTTTCTGTTTACCTGCTATTGAGTGGTAACATGGCAATGCCAGCTATTTGTGTGTAAGCACTAACTAAACAGCTACTAACTCCACTGCTGTGCTGAACTGGGGGCAGAATGGGAACGACTTTGATCAACATAAGTAGTACTTTTTTGTACTTCATACAATCACAATATTTACTCTGCTTGTAGCCTTCCCTGGTGACAAACCTAAATGAACCCATATGTACTAAGCGTACTTTAATAAGGACTAAGTTTTATTTTATTGTATATATGGTAACTACATAAAAGCCTCTGCCCAAGAACTTGGGTCATGACAAAAGGTGGTATGAAAGCTAAAGGTAGAGTAGACAGCCTGTTTCAGACCCAGCTGGAGTGGTGGAAGTCTGTACTGACCTTTTGCTAGAGGGTAATGATCTGTGCAGGTCATCCCATGGACCGCAACTTGAAAGCACTCCTTTGTCCACCAGAGTGTGCAAGCAAGGAACTGAGTGTCAGTGGCTGTGATAGGGTGAAATGTCCGGGTCTTCATGGCAGAAGTGATACCTGTGTGACCTCTTGCAGCCCCATTTTCTATGCACTGTCTGCAAACAGAGGAGGTGGGTGGTGGCTGGCAATCCAAATCATGTATTTTAGAAGTAGTCGGAAGACAGGGAGATAAATCTGCCCTGTTCCTGGGTCAGAGGAAAGAAAATTCTCTTGTAAAAGAGATATTGTTGTTATTGCTGTAGTTGGAGAAAGAGGTCTTTCCTCTAATAGAGAAGTTGTTAAGAAATAGACTTGGAAATGGTGAGGATGGAAACTGATTGTTTTCCTTTTTTCTTCTAGTTCCGGGGAAATAATGCTTTATGAGAATTATTTTTTTTTAAATGGCTGATCTAAAAACATCTCACCTAAGAAATAATCACCTATTATTATACGTAATTCTTCTCAGCAGTTAAGGTATAACGTCACTTTTTTTTTAAAATTGAAATATGATGTTGTTAAAGTGCTGCTTAACAAAGTTTATTGGCAATATTACCATTACAATCATTTGAACAAGACAAAAACCAAAGTTACCAAGACAAAAATCAGAATTTCCAAGAAACAAAATAGTAGTGTATTACAGTACAAGATTATCAATTATATTGGTCATTTACCAAAGGTTTGCAGTTGGTGTCTCAAGGAACAACCTCAAGAGGTGTCCTATCTCCAGGGGAGATCACTACCATGCAGCCAGGCTGCTTAGCCTGGCTAAGAACTCGAAGAAGGCTTGCTCAGACTGTCATAATTATAGAATAAAGTGGTTGGCTTGTAGGCAAATTTCATGGAGTGGAAAAGGTGTGCACTAGACTCCTTGTACCCACAACTTTCTTTGTTTCTTGATCAATGAGCCTGGGAAAAACCACCCGCTGTTCATGTGCTAATTACATGATCAGCCTTCCAAGCTCGTATGCACTGATGTTCACTGTGTCACTCTGTTCCTTTGAGGATTTTCAGACAACAGGTTGGAACAGGAGAAGTTCTTGGCCTGGTCACAGCTCAGGCCTTTGCCTCCTTTGGAGCTTGTACCAAACTAGTTTGGCTAAGGAGTTGAGCGCATCCATCAGAGAAGATAATACTTTAATTAGTTGAGCCAAAGGACAGAAGTATCAGTAGGAGGGGACATAATTTTTCTTCTAATATACTCAGACCCAAAAGGTACAGCAAGAAATACTATAAACACAAAGGAAGTCAGTCGAAAGTTAGAACACACTGGGCTTTGTTGCCCCTTCTTAAACATGGTAACAGAGGAAGGGATAAAAGAGCTTGAACACTGATATTATATTAAGTAAATGCTCCATATGTCAAATATAAAGTTGTAACAAAAAATGTTTGGATTTCGGTGACTTGGTAAAAAATCTTTATTTTGATTTATTCCCAGGCACTTTTCAATCCATCTGTGAACAATGAACCTTTAGTATTAACAGGACACTACACAATGTGTTTTTTTCTTTATAACAGTGTAAAAGAATACAGAAGCATTTGGGGGAAAAAAATGAACTTAAGCTTTGAGTGTTTTATCTGGCTCCACTCCAAAACAAATGGAGCACATGGAGGGCAGTTACTCTGGGGTGCTGAGAATAACTGTCAGGTTTAGAGTACTGAATGGTCTTTGTTCACCTCTTACAAGAAATAGTGAAGGGAGATTATATAGGGTATGTAGGATATACTTGTATGTTATGTGTGTATATACGTTGCTGGTTGTTCCAGGAGCACATTGAAAAGTGAGAAAAGCAGAAGCTGATATTATCTCATTTTCCACTGAATGTCTCTAGTCAGCATTTGCTGGGGTACCAATTGGTGGTCACACATTGTTGAAGTCCTCACCTGTTCCAGTTACTTCTGCCTGAAGCTGATTTTGAAGCTGTTGCACACGGAAACATGAAGTAACATCTGTGGCTTCTGTGGTGGAAGGAGAAAAATTTCTAGCTTAGCCCAATGCTCACGTTTACTGCATAACTGAAGTTAAAATTTCTACATTAACATTGTTATGGATTCTGAAGCACAAACAGGTTAGGAAGCTTTAAATGAAGGTTATCTGCAAGGAGAATGGGATGTTGTTTGTGACAGCTCTACACCTCTCATTTCTTTCCATGATTTTTATAGTTAACTGCAGAGATCCCACAATGAGACCCAATGCTATTCTTCTGAAGGGGACTCTAATCTTATGCCTTGATTTTTTTTTCTTTTTATCTATTTTTGTTATTTACCTTGGTGTTGTTGGGCAAGGGTAATATACTGAAGTCAGTAAAATGGAGTTGTGCTAGTGTGGCAACCTGTGTGTAATACATTGCTGTTTCTGCTCAGTAAAATGTATGTGCTTTACTCTCTTTTTTAATGGCTTGTCTGTTAAAATGGCCTTAATATTCTTCATGGGTCTGATTTGAGATAGTTTTTAAAATCCAAATACGAGAAAATGTATTCCCTCCTTGATCTGCTCTAATGGAAGTTGTGCCTAGGGATGAGAGGACAATAGATCTTCATGTGTCTGAGTGAGATTACTTCTTTGGAGATTCAGAAAGGTAATTTGTCTTTAAAATGATGTTGTTTAAAACTGCTTTGTTTGTTTCTTAAATGCAATAAGCCAGAGATGTCAGCTGAATGGAAGTAACCAGAATATTGGAAAAATACTCAGGTACTTGGAAATTATTTGTAGGAATCTTGGAATATGGGATTTACAGGCTTATGGTATATGCAAAAAGAAAATCTTAGAGCTGTAAATTGAGCCAGCCACAAAAAGCTTCTGTCTACTTTCAGATGTTTATTTCCTGTGTCCTTCTAACATCTGGCAGTGACATAAATTCTTAAGATTGAAATGCAGCACCAGGGCTTAATTTTTCAGAGTGAATGTAGTTTAAATTACTTGCTGTAAATGCAAGAATACATAAAAATTAAGCAACTAGTTACCAGGATGGATCTGCCCCAGTGCTCTCACTGCAATGAAATATCAAGCTTAGAAACCATCTTTTAGTCTGGTGGGTTATGTCTTCCTAGGAGGAACTGATGTTTGTTTTAACGTCTTAGAGGTAATTGAGAGTCCTCCCTTTTTTGCTGTTTACTCTTTGTTTACTTGTCCCTCTACTGGGCACTGGTGAGGCAGCACCTTCAATTCTGTGCTTGATGTTGGGCCCCTCACTACAAGAAGGACATTAAGGTGCTGGAGCAAGTCCAGAGAAGGGGAACAGAGCTGGGGAAGGGTCTGGAGCACAAACCTTATGAGGAGCGGCTGAGGGACCTGGGGGTGTTTAACCTGGAGAAAAGGAGGCTCAGTGGAGATTATTGTTCTCTACAACTACCTGAAAGGAGGTTGTAGCCAGGTGGGGGTTGGTCTCTTCTCCCAGGTAACAAAAGATATACAACTTGTGCCAGTGAAGACATAGGTCAGATATTAGGGAAAATTGCTCAATAGAAAGGGTTGTCAAGCATTGAAGAGGCTGCCCAGGGAAGTGGTAGAGTAACCATCCTTGGAGGTATTTAAAAGATGCATATATGTGGCACTTGGGGACATGGTTTAGTGGTGACTTGGCACTGTCAGACTTATGTTTGGACTCGATGATCTTAGAGATCTGTTCCAACCAAAGTGATTCTGTGGTTCCATACTTAACAAATATTCATTTTTTAGAGGATTGCTTGATTTGGACTTTATATGCCAGTGGGAGTAGTCAAAGGAGATCTTAAGATTTTTGAAATACTGATTCAGTTAAATACTAATTCTTAAACTATCAGGTTTAAGTCCCCACCTGCCTACTGCTCTGAGAAGGAAGTAACTTTTCTTTATTGATCAAAATGCAATTGACTACAGCATTCAGTAACATGGGGTACCCACCAGTAGCTGTCCTGAATAAGATGTGGTGCACATGCATCAAAGAGTAAGCAGACCAAATATTACTGTTAAATAGGTAAAATATGTCTTGTGGTGAAAGAATTCAGTAAATGTCAGTAAAATGCTGGTGACCTTCATTATAAAATATTCTGTGTTAAATGAGTGATTTTTTCATCAAAGACAATCTAAAAACCAAAATGGAAAGCTATTTACTTCACCAGCTGTCTGCTTCCAAGAAATGTATTCAGCATAACTGTTTATTATAGTTTCCTCACAATGCAAGATTATTGTACACACTTTTCCTACCTAGTGTTAAGTTCCAATTTCAGTTCTATTGGCCCCTCCAGTTTTCAATGCTTATTTTTTTATATATTATTATTATTCCATAACCTGTAGGGTGCAATTAGTTTTATTCTCCAGATACCGTATCTCTAATCATTCCCCAGCCTAACCATTCTACAGAAACCTTTTTTCAGACCACTTCCCCCGAGAAGTAAAAATGTTGTTTATGAAAATATCAAGGGGAGAACATGAGGTCTATCATTATGTAAATAATTTCAGCCATGACATGGGAAATATTTTCAAAAGGAAAACATATCAATACCTGAATAGATTTTTGTGGGGAATAAGATGTTTCTAACAGGAAGCTTTTAAAGCCTTAAGGCAGAGGTTGAGGGGGCAATGTTCCCGAAGCCCCATTTAGCAGCTAGTATAGAATAGGGCTTATTTCACATGCATGAAATCTACTGTTCATTCACCATATAATCGCTTTGCTGAGATGGAAAAATGGAGATGAAGATTCCAGCCTCACTGAACTAAGTGTCACAGAGCCCTCTCTGCACGTGTGTGTCTTGCCTCTGTAAGCCTGGCCACTGCCTGTGCCTGCACGTCCTTTGTAGCTACAAACTGAGACATCAGAGGGAAGATGACATTTCCCACTCACAGAAGTCTGTGCAAATGCTAAGGCCCATGGTACAGTACTTTCCAAGCAGGTGGTACAAGGATGCCAGCAGGAGCACATCCCAAAGGCATTTCTGCAGCACGGAATAACTCACTCAACCTGCTGGAGGCTTCTAAATGAAAGACGGAGATGCTCTGCTTTGGACAGCTGTTGCCACGGATTCTTATTTTTCGGGTTTGTTCCATTCCATTTTAACCATTTATCAGCATGGTCTGTATCATTTACATAGTTGATGGTTCTGGAAACAAAAACCCCAAACTAAATTCTTTCAGCCATCTTAGCACCATTTTTCTGCTAAAAAAAAAAGTGCTCAGAGAATGATGAATTACACCTCTTTTCTTCTACCCGACCCTTCTGCTAATTTCTCGGTTTCCTTTGAGAGCAGCAAGTGGTTACTATATCACTGACTTCTGGTCTTAAATTCACAGTTTCAAAGTGGTTCTGCTAATCTCATGTTTTTCTCAGCTATAGATATATTGGATCTGTAGGTAAGCTCTGTTTACTAAATGCAATGCAATCCAGCAAAACTTACATTATGCTGTACTAAACTAAACTTTTCTTGTCAGAACTCTGTTTATTAATAACACTTTTCTATGAACTGCATTTACAGCTAAGTGTTGCAGCCATTCCCTGTGCAATAACAAAAAATTACTACCCCTTTTTTTTTTTCATTTGGCCGTGTTTTCTCATCTCCAGTAGAAGAATTACAAAACTAGCCAGTTAAATCATGAGCCTTATTTTTCCAACTTAATACTGGTATCCTTTTGCCTGGAGGATACATAATAGCTTTAATTATGCCCATTGTTTACTAAGGAAACAGCAGCATGACACCTTAAAAGCCCCTCTGCCTTATAGTTAAGGGACAAAGTTCATGCAGTTGATGAGGGACTCTGCATGCAGGTGTAAAACTTCAGTGCAGCTATTGCTCTGTTTTTACAGCTGTTGATCTTTCACACCACTCAAGCAGACCATGCTGTGCAGGAATCGATCTGTAGAAAATAACTGGGCACAGTGATCAGGTATCACTAACCTCGTCATTCTTCTGCAGCATTTCAGGGTAGTGCTTATGTTTTCCTTCTACTTATCGTAGATTAGGTACAAAAGGAATGAAATTGGTCTGGTTATTTCAGTTGAAAATGAATCTTAATGCCAGTTGTGGTTTGGTTGTTGTTTTGTTTTTTGGGTTTTTTCTTTCTTCTTTAATTTTTCGTATTATTATTCCAGTTGTGCAATTTTTATTTCTAAGAAGATGAAATTCAGGCAATGGCCTTAGAATATTTCGCTCAAATTTTGATAAGAACACAGGAAAATTTCAGAGAAATCTCTTTGAAATAATTAGGTCCAAATCTTTACATAACCCTGATGAATATTGTGATAGTGCTAAGAATGAGATATTAGCAGCTCAGTTGCCTGTTTGGTAGAGACTTTTCTCACTAAAATGGTTCATTACATCATTTAGTGGTGGTGTTAAGGCTTAATTGTAGAGTCTTCAAGTCAGTGAAGAACATTTTCAGCAGCAATAATGACTTTTGATAAGTCAAAAGAGACTAGAAAGGAAATCTTGTATGGAACCAGATCATTTTTATATATGACAATGCACAGAAGGAAGTAAAAGTGGGGTGCAGGGTTCCAAACCAGGCTGAAAGTGGTTCTGAAAGAGAGGGAGGATGGGATGGCCCAAAAGAGGTTGTGAAGGTTGCAGCCCTTACAGTCTCTTGGGGAGAATGGACCAGCAGTTCTCCCAGATCCTGTGAGATGACTTCCATCACTTGGGATAAAACCTGAGCTGAGTCTTAGTCTAGGAATTAAAGCTGTTTCTCCAGAAGCTGAAGCTCCTTTCCACTTGCTCTAGCCATACAAAAGTCATTGCAGAAATGAGGGAGGGCTTTTTTTCTGTAATATATTACCAATAATAAGCTGCAGTTCATAATAAAGCATAGTAGCATCTCTGGCGTAAAATATTATCAGACAACTGGGTGCATTCTAAAATTAGACCCTAATGCTGCCAAATCTCATCTCTCTCTCTCCGGCTTTGGGCTGTTATGAACATAATTTATAAATGTTGTAATTTTCACAGAGGGAAATAGTACACAGATGTACATCATCACTCTGAACTATCCAGAATATTTAAGCATGGAGCTCCCATTAAAAACACATTTTTCAGTGAATCACAAGAAAATTGTTCTTTGAACCTACCTATCTTTTACAAAATTGAATCAAATTAATAATGTAAGTAGTTCAATTTTTATGTTATTCCTTGTCCATTTTATTTTAAAGCAAGAATTAATTTTTCTTAGGGTGTCCTTAAAGAAAGAAAAATATTATCATAGAAAGGATGGAATTTACCTACCACCTTCAACAACAAAAGGTCTGGATTTTATACTTTTACTTTTATTCATGCCATAATATTTTATGTGACTTTCTAAACTGTGTAATCTTGAATACGGAAACATCTCTACCCTAAGGGTGGTGGGCTGGTAGCTGAGGTTGAAATAAAACATAAATCTTTTTCTCTTTCCATAATGCACAGTATTCATGCTTCATAATATTGTTTGACACTTCTCCAGAAAAATGCAGCATCCTGATGATGTGTCATGCTTCATTATGTTAGCAAGTTCTGCTCCTTGGAGTTAATCAAAAGGCCAGTGGAATTTTCTCACGTCTTTTTCGTGTGTGCCTCATGCAAATTTCTTTGCTGAAGGAAGGCGATTTATATCCCTCTGAAACTGCTTTTGGGAGCAACTCTATAAATGATGAAGAGCATGATAAGGTAAAAACTATGGGATGCAGCAGGAAGGTGGCCTAGTTCTCCAGTTGTTTACACAGGTGCTCTGCTGATGCAATCCTGTTGTCCTTGGGGGTCTTGTATCCGCCTTGGGACCAGGCTGATTTGCAGTTATGCTGCCAAAGGAGAACTCTGCAAATGATCTCTGCAACTGTGGCCCATGTAGAAAGATTACATGAATGCAGTTCCAGAGCAGAAGTAGTAATATGGTAGAAAAAAAGGACAAAGAAGTAGTAGAATTATGCCTGTACTGGTAGAGGAATATTATTTTATAGCTTTAAGGCCATAACAGTGTATTTAAACTCCAATGTTCTTGTTTTTTTGGTGCTTTAGAACATCACAATTTTCCAGTAAGAAGGTTAGGGTTATATGCTTCACTGATGTTTGTGCATGTACTTTTCATATTCTGCTTTATATTTACAATGCATGTTTTTCCTTTAGTTAGTTCTGGAACCAAAACCCAGCTTTAAACAGATATAAAAAAATCGAGCAATACATTTTTTATGTGAAGAAGGTCAGCTTCTCTTCTTTTGAAAGTTGAGAGGCTCTTCATTCAGCATAAATCAAATCTATCTCATCTCACAAGTCCCGTTGAACTTCTGATCTCTTTTCATTTTTTACTATGAGGTGTGATTCTTTTTCAGGAGTAATGAGATCATCCTGCACTCTGACATCACCCTTTCTACCTTCCTCTTCCTGCAGGAACTGCCAGCAGAACTACCATTGTTGTGAGAGAGGAACTGTCCCTTTACATAGTGCCTGTGGATGCTGCGTAGGACAGGAAAAACTTTGCACCAAAAGATGCCAGAATCATAGAATGGCTTTGGTTGGCAGGGACCTTAAAGACCATGTAGTTCCAACTCCCCTGTCATGGACTAAACCAGGTTGTTCAGGGCCCCATCCAACCTGGCCTTGAACACTTCAACCTATTTCAAACTCATTTGTATTTTCCTGTAAACCCAATGAGTACAAATTTCCTTTTATGAAAACACTATTTGTTTTTCTTCTCATCTCTTTCAAATTATTTTTAATAGGAAGTCTTTTGTACATACATGCTCTGAGCATCCGAGTTAAACCCTCAATTCTACTCGGTTAATAAGCCTAGCTGAGGCCTGATCAACCATTAGCTTAGGCTGAGACTGAAAATCTTAATAGCAACAAGTACCTGGAGAGAATTTGCCAATAGCTGTACTGTTGCAAGTCACTCAGTCTCACAGCCTTGTCCCAAGCATTGGCCAGAAGGTGAATTTTGCAAGGCACCTTTAAGTTCACCCAATTCAAATAATTAGAAATTATTTTTCTATCAATCTCAGAAAGAGAAATGGACTTTTCTTCTAAATGGGTAAAATACATGTTGCCTTTCTAGTTCTTTTGTTTAATAACAAAAAAAACCAGCCACACACAAAGCCACACTGAAAGTCAGAGTTTGTTATTTCTTCTTCTTCATCACCAAACTGTGTCAAACAGCAGAGCTCTGGGTCCAGCATTTGTCAGCTACCTGCTGCTCCAGAACACCAGAGGGAGCACAAAACACTTTGTTTTCTTTTAATTGCTCAGTGATGGTGGGATTAACTTAAAAATGACAATCACAAAGGTTGTTAGAACCCATAGGGCTTCATCAAGTTGTGTATCTTTCTATCTGTCTGATCAGAATTGGTACTGACGGTGTCTCTCATCTCCCAGAAAATCACACACAACTTCCAGGTACTGCTTGTTTTCATCAGGAAATCTGTCTAATATGTTTGTATTGGGTTTGACTTTAATTTTTCAGCTGAACTTTAGATACCACAATCTTTCATCACTACCCAAAGGTCCAAATAAGTGGTAAAATACTTAAAACCATGTGCAATTTTACACTTCAAAATAGACTATCTTGGCTGATGTAATTCTGGAGCAAGTTAGCATCACAATCTTGTCAATTCAGTTTTTGTTTTATGCAGCTATGTGTGTGTTCTGCAGCTCTTGAAATATCTTCTTCCAGCTTCAGTGCCTGAGGCCACAAGTGTGCAGCACAGTTCTGTCTCCCAAAGAATGTCAAACATAATGAAAAAATGAACTTGCAAAAGAGCTGATTTTTTGTATGCCTTCCTGCTTGATTCTCCTGCCTGCTCTTTTTGCTTTCCCCAGTTCTCCTAGGTTTTATTTTCTGCTTTTGGAACTGTGTCCAAGGCTTCCTCTGAATGAATTGCTTTTAAAAAGCTTCCTTATAATGAGGCTTGTCACACAGATGAATGGAGCATTGCTGAACTCTCACAATGTGGCACAGGCTGACTCAACCTTTCGATGCTCGCTCTCAGAATTAGCATTCTTGTCTAACAATGGTTTTCGCCCCTTCTCTTTCTGCTACTGAAGATTGTGACCTGATATATTCAAGAAATCACACTCACAAAAATGAATGGAAAGTATGAGGATTAAAGTGAAGGTTAACCTTACAGAATAGGAGAACTTTAGAGTCGGGCTGTCTTCCTTATCCATTGGACCTAAGAATTATAGTTGAAGCAGAGGAGTGAGTGATCTTGCATTCAGTGCCAAAGGTGAAGGCAGCTTTCCTCACAAGGGGCAAAGCCTGCATGCTTTAAGAGTAACTTCAATGAAGCTACTCCATGGCTGAGGTAAATGGGGTTGGGCCACTGATACAACTCTTCTTCTTCACCGAGCAGGACAGAAGCGCTCAATGTCTGTTGAACTCCTTGTGCCCCTTTAGACCTCTGGGCAGACGAATCGCGAGGGGAAAAAAGATGTGAGGTACCTGCTTTGAACTGGTGGATGCTGGAAGAGTATAGGCTAGGCTTGAAAGCCTTTCTGCCAATTTGTTGAAGACAGTAGAAGTAATTAGAATAAAAGAGGGCAGCCTCGCTGCCTGGAGTTCTGGGAACTAAACAGTTCTCTCTGGAGCTCAGACCCAAATTACTGCTGCTGAGCAGCCCTAGGGGTTGTGTCTCCTTGTGTCTGCCCCAGAGTGCAGCTAATCTTACAAGTAATGGAGAGTTTTTGAGGGCAGTCTTCTTCCCAAAGGCGACACAGTGAAGAAGAAAAAAGAGTGAAAATTTATCTGAAATCCTGAATTTCCATTTTGCATATAATCTTAACCTTGCAAAGAAGGGAATGGTGAGAGATAAGTGAGACAATGAGAAGAGGGGAATGGAAGGAGAAAAAGAAAAGGTCATCAAGACTCCAGCTCAGCATTACTACTGAAATGTCCAGTGGAATGGAAACTCGACTTCTTTTTTTTTCTTTCTTTCCTTTTTTTTGGAATAATTACAGTGAATTTTTATTTAAACTTTTAGAAATTATGTGTGACTCTCCAAGCTGATCCTACAAACTTGCATTTAGGCTTTCAGCCAGCTATAATGATGCTGAAAAAGCCTAGTAGTCCCAGCTCAACTGAGTCTCTGATGTGTTGGATGGTATGCAGGATATCCTCTACGATCAGAGTGCAAAATCTGATGGCTACACAAATTCTTTTCATGTCTTGGCTTCTTCTGCTTAATATTTTGCAAAAGAAAACAGTCTAGAAGCACTGTGTATGGCAGACAACAGCACATTTCTTCCATGAAGTCTTAATCCCTGTTTTCACTGGTGACCTTGTACAACCTTTGAAAACCTCCATTGCTTCACTGATTAATCTGATGGACTGACAATTTTCTGCTTTCTATGCAAAAAATGCATAACACCTTACTTGATTACAGATACAATTGCACAGAATTATTAGCATTATGGAGTAGAAATTATGAAACTGCAATTTATGATCATCTGGCTCCCAGACAATTGTTCTTTACTAAAGCAAGAGAATATTTTTGGGAAAAAAAAATAGGATGCAGGAGCAGGGTAGCTGATGATCTCATATTCAATTCCACTTTAGGCAGAAACAAAGCATGTAAAATTTAGCCCAGAATGATTAACATTCCTGGAGTTATAAACTAACTGAAAACCAAATGATATGAAGGAAATTATTAGACAACCTTAATTAAAAACATCACTACCAGCTCTCCACATAATAAATGCACTTGATCTGAGTAAAAGAAAATGAAGTTAATGGTGAACAAACATTTGAAATAAAAGGAAAATTTTACAACTTAGTCCTGGGCTGGGGGGCCTTCCTCCCTCCTCGCCCTGCGGTCCCTGCAGCCCCATTTCAGCCAGTGGTGGTGGATAATCATGAAACTACTGAATTTGGGAAGGATGTACATACCCCCCCCCCCCGTCACAAAGAGGAAAAATTAAAGCAGAAATACCAATTATCCCTAAGTTAGATGAGGAAGGAGAAGGACAAGTGGCAGAAAGGCTGGACTCCCTGCCAGCTGGAGGAGGCAGATGAGAGGCCAGGCAGGGCAGGGAGCTGACCTGACACCCCTGTTTGGGAGTGAGCCAAGCCTGGCTGCAGCAGTGAGCAGGACCCTGATGGGGAGCACTGGACAGGTCCAGCCTTAGAGAGGTCCAGGCTGGCTAAAGCAGAGGTCAGGCTGAACAAATTTGATTAACTTCTCCTCAAAAGGGACAGTGACAGCTGACAGGAGTGCCACAGCAGATGAACTCTCCTTGGATTTCAAGAAGCCTTTTGCCATGTCATGGCTTCAAAGGATGGTTTTTAAAACTGGTGTTGCTGGCAAGATTTTACTAGTTATATTAGCATCAGAGCAAAGGAGGCAGGTTGAAAGCTTATTTAGCTTTCATGCTGATCACCTTGGCAGCGACCCTTTAAAATAAAAAATAATTGTAAAATAGACTTTATACTGCTTGCAGCTGTAAGTACTGCCTATACTTACCCAAGCAGAGGAGGCTGACTTCAATCAGAAAGATGAGCTTGATAGCTTTAATTAATTCTTAATAAAAGAAAAATAAAACAGATGAAAGAAGCCAGCTCAAGAATTCAGAAGTAGTAAGCCAAGAATTTCATACTTATGGTCTGGATCTTGTAAGCACAAGCATCAGAATAAATTTATTTCCCTGTGTGAAAATCAATGGTCTTTGTCATTGTAATTAAAACCGTGCTTGAAAGTATAACTATTTTCATTGGGGGATGTTTTGCCTACTTGTTTCAGCAAAAGTTATACCACCACTGGCAGACAGGGAAAGTCTCAGGCTGCACATAAGTTATCAAAACACAGTGGCATTACTTGTTTTCTTGTCAAGGTGTTGGCTGTCCAAGCACATCCCCCATCAGGACAGCATCTTGCAGCTGTTTTCATAGAATCGTAAAATCATAAAAACATCACTGGGAAGCGACCATTGAAGGTCTTTTAGTCAAAACCCCAGCACAAATCAGGACTGTAACCACTGTGGGATCAGGTCAGCTCTGTCTAGGTCTAGCTGGGCTGTGAAAAACTAATTTGCAGATTTGACAGCCTCTCTGTGCAATGTGCTCCAGTGCTGCACTACCTGCCCAGCTTTGTTGTAGTTTCTTTGGTTTGCATTTTTTTTTTAATGTTTACCTATACTGCTTGATGAAGAGGGATCCCTGGAAACTAATTTAAAAGGGGGAAAAGCTTTATAAAAACTAGACCCATTGTTTCCTAACTCAGAAGCGTGTTAAGGCTGGATTGTCAGCACTGAGTAGAATTTGTTGCCTTTTGTTGACTTCATCCAGCCTATTATTGTTGAGGGTTTTTTGTTTTGTTTTGGGGTTTTTTTTGCTACTTAATTATTACAGTGCATTGTCTTGGGGCTATTTGAGGCTGAAAAACAAGACTTTAATGATAAAATACAGAAAAAAAGACAGGCTACTCTTGTCACTGTCAGCAAATAAATAGCATTAATCTGTCTTCATTACTGCCATGCATGGTGTAACACAAGAGTCCACCAGGTGGGAAGAGGTATAATATCTTTTAGCCACTCCATGAGTGCTAAGAATTAAGCTGAAACTTAAACTGAAAATTTTCCTTTGATCAGCAAAGAATTGTGACAGTCATTTTGTCTTCAGAAGCTCTTTGACATCTCTCCATTAGGATACTGAGGGAGAGCAGAATTGTCTGACCTGACCTGTCATCACCAGTTCTTGATGGGAGGTGCCTCACTGCCATTTGTGCCTTTGGAAACTCCGCCTGGTCTGTTCTCTGTAGTGGGATGTTGACTCCAGCTGGAGTTATATCTCTTCCCTGGTATATTATTTAAAAATATGAAGTTTTAATTAGCACGTAGTTATGTTTTAGAGTGCTTCAGAATATGTCATATCCTTAAAGGCTTTCAGCAAATGGATGTTTGGTTCCCCCCTCCCCACCTCAAAAATAAGTTATCTGAGCAATCTGTGCTAAGTGTTTTGAAAATAAGGGTTGAACACACACAACTAGATTATGTGGCAGTGTAAATCAGAACTGTGCAATTCACTTCAGTGATTTACATTATCTGAAGATCTGGACTATTAATTGTTGGAAACCTACCTCTTTAAAAGCAGTTTTTTAGTCACTGTGACATCTAGCCATCTGGCTTCAGTTTCCTCGGTATGCACTTTCAGGCATGAATCCTGGGAAGCTTTTTTAAATATGCAGATTACCCAGGCAGCGTGCAGGAGATGGTGATAGACACAGCTTTGTTTGCACAGCTCATTTCTTTGCAAAGTTGTCTTGGTTGAACTTCATATACCAGTCAGTAATGGATTTGATTTGCTGGTCTCTTTCCTATGGATTTTACTATTGTTGAAGATTTTAATTGATGGGATAAGGAAAAAAATGCCCTGGCTGGTTTGAACATCTGCCACAGTAACCAGTTTCACTGCGATGGCAGAAAGAGAATATTTAGAGAGTGCCTATGAACTTGGCCACTTTTGGCAGTCTATTGGTCTGGCACACCTCTGTAAAACATAGGTGTGATCTGTTTTGGGAAGAATAGTGGATTTTGAAGCAGTATCCACACTAAGTGGACATTAGGAACTCTTTTGTTGGAATGTTGGGGTTACCTCCTCAGGCTGGATGTGCTCACAGATCGCAGCTCTGGCAACGCTGGATCTTCATTGATCTGCCATTGCTCCACGTGATGAGGAGGTTGAATCTGCATCCTCACCCTGTAGAGCTGATAGTCCAGGGTATTATCACCAAGTCAAATGGGCAGGAGGTGTAGTTTGGGATCTGAACCCATGGAATGCTAGGCTACTTCTATCAGGCTGCTCTCCAGGGTCAGAGCTCCTCAGTGCCAGCCTGAGATTCATAACACGCTCATAGAGCTCCTACACATGGGCTGTAATTTTCTTCACCATCAGAAAAAAGTCTCATTTATAAAGTGAGATCAAGTGTTTGAACACAGAGTTCTGTTCTCCCAAGGATATCATTTTACCCAGCACAATATTTCCTGAGGCAGCGAAGTTATTGACTGTAATACTTCATGTTGCTGCAGAAAGGATGCCTCTGTAAAATAAGCTGTAATTGTCATCCTGTTTTGTCATTATTGTATCTTCAGGTGTGGATTTAGAAGGGGCTACAGGACACACAAGAACCTCAAAGAGCTTTGGACCAGTCCACTACCTTTTTCCTTCAGTCCTTTTGATATTTCTCCATTCAGTAGATGTGGAGACAATATGTGGTCCTGGACAGGGGTATGTGCTCCCCACCTTTACAGTCCCAAGACATTGCCTCCTCACCCCTGAAGCAGGACTCTCGTCAACTGATGTCCCCTGTAGGAGAAAATACCTGAATATTTCTTAATGTTTAATGATGTCACCATTCATGTTGATAAAGTCTGAAGGCAACACATTTAACTTGATTAGGAATTGAGGGATGATTTGCATATACTGCTAATTGAAAAAAAAAGAAGGTATCTGCAAAGTTTTTTCGACAACCTCAGTTTTGTATTGTCTGCAACATCTCAGACTCAGCTATTTCATCAAAGGTAATGGTGGTAATTAGTGGTTAAATGGTTAATTTTGAGTTCCTTAAGACCTTTCCTAGAAAATGCATTTCCTGGTGTCACTGTAATTTTTCTCTCACCCCGGTTCAAAACAGTTATTGAGTTTCAGTAGCTTAGATTCTTATACACGTTACTAATTCAGTGAGAGAGATGTATCTCTGTATGAAGAAAAATACCCTAGATCCTATTAAGACCCTTTTCACCCCAAAACCTGTGGCAGTGTTGAGAAATCCCTAGTGTTGATGTGTGCAGCTGAATTTCCCAACTCAGCATGTGCATCTAACAAAACCCATCATCAGCCAATTGGAAGTCTGATTTTCAAGGACCATTGAACACCAAACATTTCTAGGGAGCTGCAATTACAGAAACAATTGTGTTAAATAACTTTGGACTGATGGTGTGTGAACATTAGCCCTCCCAACTTTCCTTTTCTTATTTTGGTTGGAACCTGACAGTGCACAGGGTTATGTTAGGAATACTTTAGGGAGTGTTGATATGCTTCAGAAATTCCGGCATTTCTTCATCTATCTGTGATTTATGCATGTGTTTTATGACTCCATAGGCTGAACAGTGTCATATTTGCAGTTGTATTTGATGTTGGGAAGAAAGAGGGCAGGGTATGTTTTACTGAAGGTGAAGCATCTTAAACTCCCCTCACATAATTCCAATTCCACTTTCAGTCATAGCAGCGTAAGTCAGGAGGCGCAGCATATTTCACATTTCTGTAGAGCTGGACATATGTCAAATATCTGAGGCAGTTTACCTAAGACAAATAACAGACTGTATCAGAAAACACACCTTTGTTTATTAACCTTATGAATTGTTCATTTTGCATTTTTAATTGGTACAGTGGGAAGTGTTAACATTTATATTGCAGTGAGACCAAAGGGTTCAAGTCCCCCTTAGGTGTCCTACAAAACATGTGAACAACATTAAGTTTTTGGTCTGAGACCGGCCAATTGATACTGATGCCAAGGCAAGGATTGTGCACTCACGTGCCGTGCTGACCACCAACATCACCAGAGTGCTTGAGGTCGCTGCACCCCGTTATTCAGAATATCAACACGGGCTGGGGGGGGAACAGATCAAGGGCAGCCATGGGGAAGTACTTGGGGGTGCTGGTGGTTGAGAGGCTGGACATGACCCAGCCATGTGCACAGGGAGCCCAGAAACCCCCCATCCTGGGCTGCATCCAAAGCAGTGTGGGCAGCAGGGGAGGGAGGGGATTCTGCCCCTTTGCTCTGCTCTGGTGAGACCCCACCTGCAGTGCTGCCTCCAGCTCTGGGGTCCCCAGCACAGGAAGGACATGGACCTGTGGGAGTGAGTCCGCAGGAGGCGACCAAGATGACCAGAGGGATGGAGCACCTCTCCTGTGAAGAAAGGCTGAGAGAATTGGGATTGTTCAACCTGGAAAAGAGAAGGCTTCAGGGTGACCTAATTGTGGCCTTTTCAGTACCTGAAGGGAGCCTCCAAGAGTAATGGAGAGAGACTTTTTACAAGGTCATGTAGTGACAGGACAAGGGGGAAAGGTTTCAAACTGAAAGAGGATAGGTTAAGATTGGATATAAAGAAGACATTTCTTACTGTGAGGGCAGTGAGGCACTGGAACAGGTTGCCCAGAGAAGATGTGGATGACCCATCCCTGGAAGTGTTCAAGGACAAGCGGGATGGGGCTCTGAGCAACCTGGTCTACTGGAAGGTGTCCCTGCCCATGGCAGTGGGGTTGAAAAAAGATGACATTTAAGGTCCTTTCCAACTCAAACCATTCTATGATTCTATGAAATTTTATATGGGTCTTGTTCTTGTCTCCAATAGCTCTCTGGATTAAACGCCACACACTGATCCTGATGTAAGTTTTTCACATATGATGACTCTTTTCAAATGTAGGTGAAATGATTCAGTGGTCTTACTTAAATTCCCAGATAGGCCTATACAGGGTACACCATGTCTGTCCTTGCTGGGTGCACCTGAGGGAGATCAAAAAGCTGCTAGATGCTTGCTTGTCTTGCCATGCTTACAGGTAATCCATCCCAGTTGTGTACCCAAGTGAAAATACAATGCAAACATTGCCTAACCTCTGGAGGCAGCCAAATGATCCCTGGTTTAAAACTGCAAAATTGCTACCTGTATTGAGCACAGAAGAGACTTGAAATATTTGCTATGTAATAGGAATATTAAATGTAATCATTAAAAACAGCTTTATAAACATAAGGTAATCCAGTAGCTTTAACAGGTACTTCTTCAATCCTACTCAAGCACAGTGGAAATGCAGACTAAATTGTGCAAACCAAACCTCCACAAAATGATACATAAATGTTGATGTATTGTGACAAGGTAGTTAACAAAGTGGAAGGATGAACACCTGTCTCCTGCATATGGATTGGCAGGTACAGTGAAGACTTGGAGTGCATGAAGGCTTATGAAGAAGCTTGCAGAACATTGACTGCATAAAACCTCTCCCCAGCCTTATTTCTAAAACTGGGCTTTTTCCCACTGTTATTCTAAAAGATTGAACTGATTCAGGAGGACAAGGTAGTAGTTTCTTGTATGCCTACCTGGCAGCACAGAGTATTGCTATTCTGATCACACAATGGAAATGATTATGATTTAAGGTTAATATTTCTAGAAGTCAAGATTGGAAGACCCAGAGGGAAAACAGTGAAGGAATGTAAAAAGTGAGGCTGTCATTCTAATAAGAAATATTTAGTTAATAAATAAATATATTACATTTGTATATGTTGCATAGTAAATCACTACCTAAAATGAACAGGTGATGAAGAGGTGTTCAATCTTGTTTTATTGTATTTTTCCACCTCTGATACTGCAGAAAGAAATACTTATGCTTATGAAAATTTAAAAAAAAAATAGAGAGAGAGAGAGAGATATTTTAAGAAATTGCTTTCAAATTTGTTTGGAATTATATCCAGACATTTCAATAGAGAACAGAAAACAACTTCTTCCCTTTTTGACAATGTTAATATTAATTCTACCTTTTATATGTGCATATAGTAGAAGCAAACTTCTGGTGAGTCAAAGATTACAGGAGGCCTTTGGGGGAAGAGATATTAAATTTTAAAAAATGGTAATTCACTTTGTTGGGCTGAATTTTTGTTCTCATTCTTGAATGTTATTGCATCCTTTAAAAAACTCATAGGAGAAAGATTTGAAACTAGAGAACTTCTAAACTCAGAACAAATAATTTAAGTAGTGTCCACAAGTACTGAATAGATAATAAAATTTATACCCTTTGTAACACTTCTGCTGAACCTTTTCTCTTGAGTTCTCAGGTGCAACATGAGAGAGGGGTGGAGGTTTTCTTGGTAACGTGAATACTGGAGAATTCTCCCTGGCAATATCAGCACTTCTCCTTCTGTTCATCTTCAGCTCATGGTGGAACAACAGCAAGGTGAGCTTGGGGGAAAACTTTCTAATTCTGCTCACTACAAATAAGATTTCAAAAGTTTATTGTTCTTAAAGGCATGGGATCAAAGTACTTGAGTGATGCTGGAAAATAAATCGAAAACTTTTCTAAATGTAAGTAGCTTAGGCTGCGAAATGCAACAGCCATTTAAACCCTTCCTTTCTTCTCCCCACATGCAGAATGAGAGCCATGCATGGCCAAACTGAGCTGCATGTGACTGCATAGGATTTCCACTGCTGTGCTACAGGTCAAGCCACATGCAAATTGCTTTCCAGAGTACGATTATCCCTGATTCCAAGTGATAATAGATGCCTGTGAAGAACAATGGGAATTTAAACAGTACAAACATATTTGTTTTCAAGTAGGTCATAGATGGGTTTACGGTTTTTTTTTAAATTTTTTCATGGTAGAAGAGCACAGGAATATGGACCATCTAGGTGCTAGTTGCTACGGTAACCATGAAATCACATCCTCCAAAACCTTTCTATTTAATTATATACATCACTGACTAGCTAGTAGAGTAAATTTCATTTTTTTTTCTTCAAAACTCCAGATTGAAAAGGGAAAAAAGCCATGTTCATTGCAGTTTAACCTTTTCTTTGTCACTGATAGTTTGGGAAAAGAATTTTTTCCTTTTTACTGGCATTTTTAGCTGATGTTCCATCCAGTTTTATTGACATCATAAATTATTATATTGGGCTGTAGTGCTACACAGTTAAGGGTTAGAGGCTTGTCATTGTTTCTGTGTATTTATAGCCTAATTCTCCAGACTTCTCCTCCTTGATATACATGATTTGTTCCCAACCTGCATTCCATTGGGGTTGTATTTCACCTCTGGAAATACCTGCATTGTGCTGAAATCCATATCTACTTGAAGATTATGTGAAAAACACCACTCGTATACAGAAAACTGTATATATTGCCATTGAAAACAAAGCCAAGAGACTAAAATCAAAACTAAGATTGTACAATGTCTCAGATGTACTTTCTGAGTAGCTTTTGTGCACGAGGGTGAATGGCATTAATAGCCAGACCAGTCTGTGCCCAGGTAATTCAGATACCTCTTTTGTTCCTAAGGTGTCTTTATAAAACTATGGCTAACTTTGATATCTAGGGAAAGAAGGAAAAAAATATTTTAATTTATTTAATTTCCCTACTTTCATAGATTTTATGACATATTCTTTTTTACCTTAGTAGAAGAGATACACGTCACTGTCTCGGATACAAAAATCACAATTTTCTTGCTTTTTTCTACAGTATATATAATATGTAAATTTAATTTTTTTCCCTTTTTAAATAATTTCTTTAAAATATGTTGATTTAAAAAAGTAATGAGGAGTGATCTCCATATAGATATTATATATTCATGTTCAATTAATATAATTCTTTTTTTATTTTTCTGATATTGCATTACACATCTTAACAAAGTGAACCTTTTCATGTAAATATGAATATTTTCCTTAAAAAAAAAACCTGGCCCCTCCCCCAAATTTGTTGTGTGAAGTCAAACTGCACATACTTTTGGAGCTTTTCCAGGTAAGAAGTCATATCCTAATAGCTATGTTTATTAGTTACAGTAGTATCACAGTTACAATAAAAATTGCACACTGCAAATCATTTATTACTGTTTTGATAAGTAAGTAATAGAATTGGAAGGTATGTTAGGATGATTCAAACAGGTAACCTTTCTGAAATCAAGATAGAGAATCCCAAAATAGTAGACACTTTTAGCCAGGCAATTCATAAATATAGTGTTTGAGCTTTACAGAGTGATTTCCACCTAACCTGAATGATATCTCTAAGCCTAATTCATAATATTCTTTGTATTGGACAAAATAATTCAATATAAACATAATGAAAATAATTCAGGTCAGGAAGTTTAATGCTACAAGTGTTAGTGATGTAACAAGAGAACGTTATCAAAATTAGTACCAATGAGTTTATTTTTTGCCAGAAATTAGCCGGTTGCTGTGATTAACTGTTCTGCTTCCTAGTCACAAAGTAGATTTTATTCAAAAATAATAAGTGCTCTGAAATACATGCTTGTACAATTTGGTAAGCATTTTATGAGTTTATGAATCTGTGACAGATAAATGGACGGTTCTAAATAATTCTCAGCCCAGCATCATGCTTGGAGCTGCAGATACCAATGATAGCAATTGCAATCTATTATGAAGTTGGGACAATCCTGAATTGTTTTTTCATTGTTATTCTGCTTCCAAACCAGAGGATTCTTGGGTAATTTGGGAAGATGCCTTCTCTGTGTGTATGGACTTACATATTATTTTTACCTCCTAAAATGGCTTAACATCTTGGTGGAGATGTATCTTCTCACCTTTTTGAAACACCTGAGAAATACACTGAGGTATTGTGCATCCTGCAAGTGCTGCCAGTTTGTTGCAGCCAAGTTACAGAGTAAGTTGCATTTATTCTCACCTGTTTGCTACATTTAACATCTTCTAACATGGAAAATAAGAATATATCATACACAAACAGGGATTTTATTGTTATTCTAATCAAAGTCTTAGCAGATTGATCAAAGAATAGCCATTAGCCCATTGTATTGACACTTTTGATTCAAATTACATACAGTTAAGATTGGTACACATAAAGAGTCAAGTATCTCCATGGGTCTCTGGTATTACCATCATACTTCCACTGTGTTTCTGGGTCATAAGGTTCAGGCATTGGTTCAGGGCTGGAGAAAAGGGTTACAACCAGTCATCAGCAGAAGAGTTCTTTTTTGAGAGAACTTCAATGCCGATGTATGTTTCCTTCCTCCTCACTTTTGGGTCTGTCTGGAGTAATTTTATATGTTCTATAATATGATCTGTGCTCTGCTGCTTCTTCATCACCAGTTCACATTTCCACATTACTGTGTGTAGTACATTTAGCTTGTGTTAGAGACCTGGTCATTATTCTCTTTGTTATCCTTAAAGCTATCTTTACCCTGCTCACATGGTTGCATTCCTTTAATGACTGTTAACTGATCATTGGTGAAATGTTTATAGCCCTGTGGGCCCTGGTGTCATCCTGTGCCCATAGTTTCAACATCCCTCTATTACCCCATGCCCGTATTCCTCTACTGTTTGTTTTATTGCAGGGTGACAAATAGCTCATTCTGCACTGAGTACCTGCTTGCCATCACCCCATACAGTTGTTCACAAGCTAAAACAAAGTAGGTAATAGTCATTGGATTATTAGATAATTGTCCTGGGCAGATGGAGCTCGCTTAGCCCTGTAAGGCCATCCATCTAAGAGAAGGTCACTAGGTAGCCTTATCTCCTTGGATGGTAAGATTGACGGAGAGATAGACAACAGGTTAGCAAAGGCATATAGTGCTTTCAGAAAGCTTCATAAAAGAGTTTGGCAAAATAAACACCTGAAGAAAAGTAGAAAGATCAGTGTTTACAGAGCCATAGTGCTGTCTACTCTCTTATACGGGTCTGAATCATGGGTCATCTACCGCCACCACCTGCATCTCCTAGAACGCTTCCATCAACGCTGCCTCTGTACAATCCTAAACATCCACTGGTCAGATTATGTGACCAACACATCTGTTCTAGAACAAGCAGCAGTCACAAGTATTGAGGCCATGTTGCTGAGAACACAGCTGCATTGGCCAGGGCACGTCTCCAGGATGAAGGACCACCGCCTCCCTCAGATCCTGCTTTATGGTGAACTTGCCACCGGCTGCCGCAAGAGAGGAGCCCTGAAGAGAAGATACAAGGACTCCCTGAAACAACAGCTCAGCCTTGGCCTTATTGATCAACATAACTGGTCTACTCTGGCCTCTAATCAGGAGGCCTGGAGACACACTATCTTCAACGCTGCTGATGCTTTTGAGAAAGCACACAGGATCACCCTTGAGGAGAAAAGACAACGCAGAAAGAATCGAACCTTGCAGAATATACCACCTAAGGAGTCTTTCTGCTGTGCCTCTTGCAACCGGACATGCCTTTCTCGTATTGGCCTTTTTAGCCACCAACGCGCTTGCAACAAATGTGGGTAGAGCCCTTCCCAAATCTTTGTTCGCGAAGCCCAGCCATGATGATGATTAGATAATTGTTGTTACCACTAAGCAAGACTAAATATGGCTCCACTTAGGCCAAAATAAGTTCAAACAGAGCCTGATAGGTGTCAAATTTGGTGTTATTGCCCTAGCACAAAGCCTGTTACAAACAGCACTACACTTACTGGGCAACAAGGCTACAGACGGTCATAGTCCCAAAGCCCTCGCTTTAAGGATCCATGCAAGTTTGAGTGAAGCACCTCCTTGTTGGTCAGCAGTGAAACATCTACAATATAGAACACAGAATCAAATATCCTGTTTACTTATAGCTTTGCAATGGTGGAATAGAGTTATAAAAAACAGAATAACAAAAGACATTGGTCTGGCCATACTCAATGAAAATCATCTTAAATACTCCAGTTTCTCAGGCTCCTTTGTTAGTCTCTGTTAGCTGTCCCCAGGCTGGCACACTAGAGAGAGCTCTTAGATCTCAGTGTTTCCTCCTTGAACAGCTAATATTGGTTAGAGATGCCAATTGGAGCGGTTTCTTCTTTGGACCACAATCAAAGGACCTGGCTTTTTTTCTCTCTTGTTTACCTACTCATTATTTTCCTGTGTGAGAGCACTGAGACATTATACAGTGCCAAGAGGATTATGTAATCACTTTCCCCCATCCTCCCTAAGTTTACTTGATTAACATTTTTATTGCATATCTTAATTAGTAGATTCCTAGCTTTGGGCTTCAGACTGCTTTCCTCTCTTTACAGCCTCCTTCGAATGCATTGATTTAATTTTAAAAATTCTCATTAAAAATGAGAAATTTTAATGGTTTTAAATATTTGGTTTGTTAAAACTTTGTATATAAAGTACCATAGTAATGCATTAAAAATTATTTGAGAATTTGCTTCTGAGAATGAACATTCTTCCTCTACATTCCATTAGATTTCAGGAAACTCAGTTATATGGTCAAAAAATAGAAATAAAAATAAAAATTGGATATCCTTGATGTGAGGGATTTAGAGACAGCTTTTGTCATTGGAAAAATATGGAGACATATACTTGCAAATATAAAGGGAAACAGAGGGAAGTACTGATCCCTTTCTAGGTCAAGAGTTGTAAATGTAGACATTTCTTTGTGTGGGTCACTTGAGGAATTGATCTGGAAAGTAGTGTCAAACCAATTCCAAATCTGCAGAAAGCAAAGCTGAGGTGAGTGTGGTCTCTTCTTTTTAGCCAATAGCTCACTGATTATAGAACTTACTTGTAAATTATTTTTGCAGTTACTCAAGCACATGTTTCTACACTGGATGGTGTTTGCTGATCACCATATTGCAACATATTCTAATTTGTGATCTGTCTTACTGAATCCTTTGTACATTTTAAAAAACAATTATCTTTGATGGGGCAGGGACTTGAATCCTACCCTGACAACAGTGCTATCAGTATGTTCGCTGTCATTCTTGCATCTCCTTCTTTGTCCCTCAAATATTTCACGATTTGGAAGACAAGGGAAGAGCTTCCAAAGAATGCTTCAAGATATTTGAGGGGACTGGATTAAGTTGGCTTCTGGCACCTGGTGAATCCTGGACACTCTGCCCGTGGTGAGATTCCTCATGATAGGGAGAGGAATGTCCTTCATGCCCAATATGTGGTTGCAAATTCCATCAGGTAACAGGTTGCTTACAAGTCGTCCAGTGTAATACAGTTCTTGTGGATCAATCCTATTGCTACCAGGGGCTTATTAAAGCATTGAACAGATGTATTTCCTGTTCTCTTTTTTCAATGTGCAGAAAATACAAAGAATTCTTTACACTTGTGCTGTCTAGTGAACTGAAAAGATCTTTTTCATGAGTTTTCCCTTTCTAGATATAACTGAGGAAGCATCATTTGCTTCCTGTGGAGGTATGCAGCAAAATTATGTCCTGGGATCTTTAGGTGTGTGTGAGAGAAACCCCTTGTGCCTCTTGTTTCTATGCTACAAACTAGGCAGCAACAAACATAATTTATCCCCAAATCACTTTAAGAGTAACTTCTCATATTGTTATGCCTTTAAAGGAACTCTGGGCTTGGCACATGTCTGAGGCTCTGCATATCTTTCACCCCAGGAACAATTTCTCCTTTGCAAAACTTTCTGGCTTGTTTTACATGCAAATGATCCCATAGGATGGAATGAGACCAAATGTTTCATTGGCCAAAACACGAGGTGATGAGTATAACTGGGACTTTATTTATTATGTGACTTGGCATTATGATATCTGAATTATCTATGCAGGCCTGTACAAGCCATATAAGAAAAGGAGCCTGTTAGCTGGATTCTGTGCCTAGAATTAATCATCCATATGTTATGTCCTCCTGCCCTCTCCACTCCTGTCCTCTCTTCTCCTCCCCTTCCCTCCCCTCATTTGTAATTCCTTTTAATACTGATTTTGGATCATGAAAAGTGAAAAATTCCTTTGTGTATGTATTTTCTTGTATTAACTCAGAAACCTGCATTCAACAGATTCTGCAGAAGTTTTATATTGGGAAATAATATATTCACAGGAATAATAATACCATATATTAGTTCTAAATAATAAAAAACCCCTCAATTCAATAAATTATTCAATTAAATCTTTTTTGTAAATGTAATTTTTGAACCTACTTTGTAAGTAATAATATAGTACACACTAAAACTGATATAAATATACTGGTAAAAACAGTTATAGTCCTATGAAAATGCCAGCTTTTTCTATTAATTCACGAACTGCGTATTAAAATGTAATGGAACTCTTAGGTTTACCAAATTAGAAAGGAAGCAACTGGGAAACTAGCCCATAGCAACTCAAACACAGATTATACTTCAGCCCTTGCAGACAGCCACAGCACTTGAGGCTGAAAGAAGTTTTCTAATGTACTGCACAATTTTAGTCCCAACAGATAGTCTAAAAATAAAACTGTTGAAATATCTTACTACCTCCCAGAAAGTCTTGCAGATATTCCAGTAGCAGGGCTCAGGGTAAAGACATCCAGGCCTGGTCTCTAACCCAGTGATGACAATGATATTTCACATACTACTTTGATTACACTTTATGCTTGATAGTATTGGGAAATCCCAATACAGTTCATCTGCATTTCTACTGGAAAAGAATTACCAATGCAGATAATTCTTGACATTTTGAGTCATATACTTAAAAGCAAATTGTCTTATTATTATTTGAAAATAATAATAGATTATTAGATGCTATTACATCTGATAAAGAGCGTCACAGTGTGTCCCCAGTCCTTAGTGAGATATATTAGAAAAATAGGCACGGTAATAACTTTAGAAACTAGAACAAGTCTGTCCCTACAAACATGATTTTCCTTAGGGTAGACTGGCAAACTTCACTGAAGTCACTGATCTTGCCAGTTAAAAAGATTTTCGCAGTAGACTGAATGTCTGTATGCCACTTTTTAAACTTATTATTTAAACCTTTCCCAAGCATTTTGCTCAGTTTACCCAGTACTTTTTCCACTTTCAAACTTTAACTGAAAGAGAAAGCTCTCCACACCAATTACATCATCTGGAAGCTGTCTTCTAAATTCAGCTTTTGCTGTTATGTTTCCCTGAAAAGGGTTGTCACCTACACTGTAAATCCTTTTTAAGCCAAATCACTAAGTTCACTGAATGCACATAACTCCAATTAACTGCAGCCTGCTGGCTCAAAAGCAATTTGGTCTTTCATTAATTACTCAGGTAAACACAAGAAAAAGCTCTTTTAGTTTGCCTGAATTCACAGAACAAACAACCTCCCCCACCCCATCTTTGATGATCCAAGACAATCTTGTCTTTTGATGCTTATCATTTGGTTGTTCAATAAAATGTAATTAAAAACAAAAGCAACATCCCCCTATCAACAAACCTGAGTTGCACCTAATTGTCAGGCTTTCAAACTGACTCTCACAGTGCAAATCCTATTGCACTTTAGGTCACAAGACTATTTGTTTAATCTCTTTCCTTGTGGACCGACTCTCCTGAGTCTCACAATGGGATTTCTGGAGGTGAAATTCAGTTACAGCCCTTGGAGGTTTTTTCCACTTGGCTTTGTATTGACCATATGCAAAACTGAAAAGATTATGCATGTTTTTATTCAAAGGCATAAATCAATTCTTCTAGAAATCCAGAACTATTTATGATGCCTAGCAATCCATTCGATAATCCATTCTGCCTTTAAAGATGGAAAAGAAAAAAGCTAAACTGTTGATTTTTATTTGATTTAAGGTTAATTCAAATTTCCCAAGTAAATCTAATATATTAGCCAATGGAAGACAACTCAACTATCCAGTATGATCATGCCAGACAGCCAATTTGAAGCTACCAAGGGCTTCAGAAACTAAACTGAGCAATGATATGGGCATGCAAGAAGTAATTATAAAAATTAATGGACTGTTATTCATCTAGGGTTTTTTTTAATGTTAATGAACAAATTAGTCTTGCATGTGAGTGTAGCACATCTGTTTGTGCCTACATACAGAGAAGCACATCCACATGTCACACAAGCTGGCTTGATTGCACTTTGCAGGACAAATTTGTATACATTTTATCACCGTTTCTGTAAACAGCATTTTCTTTCAGTATGTTCCATGCTCTCTGCCTGGGTCCTAATGGAAGTGTTAATTAGAAGCGCAGTAGGGAAACAATCTATGCTTCTAAACATGTCTTGTGTATGGAGTTTGAGTAATGAGAAAAAACAGGCCGGAACATTTGTATGAACAGATACTAATTACGGTTTCTGAGTCTAACATGGCTCACTGTTTTTGCCAAGAGCACAGCATAGAATATGAAAAAGACAGAATATAAGAGATTTTGAATAATCAAAAAAAGGGCCCAAAGTCCCAAATTTCCATAAAAGTAACTTTAGATGTAAACCCGAAGGTAGAATGATGGTTTGCTTTCATAAAACCTCATTTTGCAGTGTCTTTAATTTGTTTCATGTTTAGTATCTACTGAAGTCTCTGTTGGCTTACCATGATGAAATTCTTAGGTATCAGTGGTAGGATTTTACCTGATCATAATTCTTGTGTCTCAAATGTAGTTTGCATGTGCACCTTTCCACTGCCAAAAATCAGGCTCAGAAGTGCTCAGCAAAACCTTCTGCCCTGTCCTATATTCTTGGCATTAACTGAGAATCTATCAGGTTAGCAGGATAGAACTTTGTATGATTAGCTGGAGAACTTACACTGGCATGTTTATAGTGATGGATAATTAACTTTATAAACTAAAGTTTGCCTAAACATGATAGTAAATTTGACGAATCACAATTTCAGAATCCCAGAAGGGGGAGAAGAAAGGAACAATAAGGAAAAAGGGGAAATATTGGAAATATAAATGGCAAAAAGTAAAGGACAGTAGAAAACAAAAGGCACTAGCATTGCATGTGGTTTCTTATGGCTTGCAAAACTGTAGAATATATACCAAGGCTAATGAAGAGAATAGTTTGATTATTTACCACCTGGTTTTATTTCTCTTTTTCCACTAGACTCCATATATCACACACAGTTGGAGTGGAACAGTAAGTATATAATTTTCTGCTGCTTAAGTACACTATTTGCTATAAATTGAAAACTTTCAGCTTGCATTAACTTTCCATACAGCCAGACAAAGTGATCAGCAGTTCAGTCATCCAGGAGCCTGGTGAGTTACTTTGGAATGATATTTTCTATTTAGTTGTCTGGTGCCTGTAAACTGCTTTTATGGAGTGAGGTGATACAGGCTTTGCTCTCTCTCTTCAGAGGTGTAGTCAAATACATGATTTTTTACAACTAGAATACAGACTGCTTTTCATTTTTGTATTACTGTATTTTTGTAGGGTGCAGTTGGCACAATCAAAAAGCTCTATCTGAAAGTGAAATGAAATTTAAGAGGTAGATGCAGTGCATGTATATATATAAATGTACATACACATATATAATGCCAAAAGAATGTTAAATTTGTTATTAACTAACTCTACACAAAACTCTTTTCTGCTTGGGTATGGGGGTTGTGTTTTTCTAATCTGGTCACTGTCCCTTTAACTTGGAAATCAACGGTGAAATCATCAGCCAGATTTGGACCAAGTGAAAAATTTTCTAAGGCTCCATTAAGGACTTTGATATCTTGCTTGTAAGGGAACCAGATGAATATAAAACATAAAATATTGCATCTAGAATTCACAGTAGGTCTTTGAAGGGCAAGACACAAAATGAGATTAGGGTTCCAGGAATACTTGATTTCATAGCAATACTTCAAAGGGAGATATGAGTCCAGAAAATAAATTTAAAAATGGAGGGTAATGAAAGTGGTATTTCAGGGTTAAAGCCTGAAAAAACAGAGCAATCCTTGCTTGGAGCCACATCTAATGTCATTTCCTACTGAGGATACAGTTTGCCGTGTCGGGGCAATTCCCATAATGCTCCTGGTTTTTAAAGTGTTCTCTTTCATTTCCCAATGGTGATGAAAGATAGCCAGCAGATGACAGAAACAGGTGGACACTGTCAACAGTAGCTTCTAAAAATCAGCTATCAAGCTGTGATGTTTCAAGAAAAAAAGACAGGAGATGGGTGGATAAAAAAGGAAGATGAGAGGGTTAAATGGGAGAAAAGGTAAGTAAAGGAGGGAAAACACAGGAGACTAAATAGATCATAAAATGTTGAATGCCAGAGTAAGCAAAAAGAATTTATATCTTATCCATTGTTCAGTTGTTCTAGGTTCTGGCCTCCTGGTTTGGGGCTTTCACATCAATTTTTTTTTTTGGTGAATTATTAAAATGCAGAAACTCATCTCACCCCACTGTTGACGTTGATAAGGTAGAATGTTACACCAACACTAGTCACCTGTTTCCCCTGTAGTCAGTGAAAAGAAATGGGCATTTTTAAGGCATGATTTATCAGACCTATTTTAGGCACTTACATTAGCATGAGACAAATTGTGGCATGGAAGTTCTTGCATTTCTCCATGGCCTGGACCTTTCTCACATTACTGCTTCATGTGCAAGCAGCTACAATAGATCAGATTACTTAGCTTTTTTGTACCTTTGCGTTTAAACAGTTTGGTGCCTTGTGATAGTTGACTGTGAGTAGCTGAGGGTTTGGCTCACTGTCAATATTTCTCAAAGTTAGTAGAGTCCCAGGTTATTTTTTATTCTTCCATTTTCTGGGTAAAATCAAGCATTACAAATAGAGGTATGTTTCAGGTACCCTAAAACATTTTACACATTCTAAAGAAAACACTTTGGTTTCAACTTTGTCAACTCTTGAAAATATTTTTACAGCACCTCTAAAATAGATTTTTAAAAATCAATTATTTTTGAAATCGAGGAGACATTCTATTGCCTTTTGAAATGTTATTTTGTTCTTTGAAACTCTTTGGCAAATTTGACTTAATTTTGGCTGGGCTTAAAAAGCATTTTTGGCTACTTAAAGATTTGCAGAAAAATAAAATTGACCAGCTGTAATTAATCACGTTTGTTGTTTTTTTTTTTCCAAGCTCGATCCTCTTGTGCAAAAGTCTCAGTTGTAGGCCTGTGAAATGATTGCTTGCCCTTGCTGTGAGTCATGGCCAGGTGCTGTGCCCCAATTTGCCTGTGCAGTAGCTGGCAGATAGAATGGGTCTGGCTTCTGTATGGAGCCCAGAGCCCTGCTAGGTGTGCTAATTAGGGTGCTAATTGCAGTAGAGGACAGGAGAACCGTGAGGAGGACCTGGGTGTTCAGTGTTTGGGAGAACAGATTCAGTGAGTTAATCTGAAGCAGCAAAGAACTTCCACACCCAGCTGTCTCCTACACCTGCAGAACAGTTTGGATGGCTGCTGGGATATGCAACACCTGTAGCTGGTGCTGAGAAGAGAGACAGACTACAAATCCTTCCCTGAGAAGAGAGCAAAGGCTGTGTCGGCAGGAGCTCCGCTGAGAGGGGCGATGGCAGTGGGCTGGGAACAGCAGGGAGCTGTGGGACTGCAGTGGGAATTCCCGACTGTGGTCTGAGCACAGAGTAAGGAGGAAATGCTCCCGGTGTTAAACCAGGCAGAAAGAGGCTCCGATGAGTAGCCATCTGACATTGCTCAGACAAAGATAAATACAGGTAAGTGACTCATCTCCACTAGCAGCTGCCTGCTCTGAAAAACTAAGCAATCTTTATTTTCCACACACCAGCTTGACAACACAGGGTGTTTATTTTTATTTATTCTAATCCTAATGTTCTTTGAGAAGTCACCTCTGTTTCTGTTCATATCTTTGCAAGCAGGACTAAGATGTCTCCGCTCCCCCCCCCCATATTTTTGCCTATAACTGTGTCTGCCAGGTAAATACCATAATGACTCATTCTTTGTGTAAAGACTTGGGTTTCCCCAGTTTTGCTGGCACTCAAGTGTTATTAGCATAATGTATTTTTAGTGAACTCTGTCAGCAGAGCACTATATGGCTAATCAAGCACTCATTGGGGATAAATGGTAGACTTAATATTCTTATCAGGCTACTGGAGCTTAGAAGTTACCGACCCTTGTTCCACTTATATCAAAGCCACTTACAATGCTACCAGCTTGTAGCAAATTCATTTTCTGTTCATGTCTGATTGCCTATGATGGTGCCTAGAAACAGAAAACAGAAAATGGGAAATGGGAAGGAATGAGGGTCCCTGTTTCCCGAGGCCTTAATGCGATTGCAAGATATTGATCACATTGGATACTTCAACCTAATCCTCACAGTTTCACCGGCTTTGCAAAAAATGTTTCTCATAAGCACATTTTCAATTACATTTCAACCTTAGTGATTCAGAAACACTATTCTTTAAGAGGATCTATTTAATATCGGTAGTAGCTGCCAATTAAACTAGGGATTTTATTAATTTTCTCTAGTATTTAATCTTGTCTGCTGTCCCTGTGAAGGCTGGACAGTTTAGGTCAAGGTAATGCCATGGATCAAACCCAGGAGGAACTGCTTGCCTCTAGTGCTCTGCCTTTTCCCTAGGAAAGGTCAGGACTGATTGCAGGGGCAGTGATGTCTGCCCAAGCACTGAAACTCACCCTGTGGTGCCTGCTGTGTCCTGACAAATTTTCCCATTTCTTGCACAGTTTTCCCCAGTCCTGCCACAGTTTCCCCATTTCTGCTGCATCTCTGGCTGGGCTCCTTCAGCCCCTCCACATCAGTGTCACTGGCCACATCACATTTATTGATCTGTGTGTTGGGCAGTAGATTTGGCATGAGATTGAGTTTTCCTCTCAGAAACCACAGCCAAAGGCAAAGCAAATAATTCTTTTTGATACTAAAAGGAAGAATGATAAAGGAAGGAACTGTGCAGGCTGACACATACATAGAGATCCCTAAGAACAAGTGTCTCATTCTGTAATTTTGGTTTTATTTCTGGCTTGGTTTTTTTCCTGGTTTTTGTTTGGTTGGTTGGTTTTGGTGGGTTGGATTTTTGTTTTGGTTTTTTATTTTATTTTGTTTGATTTGGTTTCTATTATTTATTGGTATACAAAAGAAGCCATAGTTTTCCACTGTTCTGAGATTTTAGGCCAACTAAAATTTGTTCCGAATTCTTATGAGGTGGGTCCAGAAAATATGTTGCCTTTTTGGATGGGATGCAAATGTGGGCACATGAGTTTGTGTTCCTTCAGACATGTCCATGTGTATCCATGACTCAGTGTGTCTGTCCACATGTAAGCGCGTATCTTTGTGCGTTTTCCAAAACTTGGGCTCTGTCCTTGTTGCTACTTGTGCTGGATGAGAGCAGCTTACATTGAAATACTGATAATCTCTGCTAATGTCTTGCCACCTACCCTCCACAATATGATTTAGCTTTGTTCCAAAGTCACTCTTTTTAAGTTTGTCTATGCTTCAGTGAGAAGTAAAATTATATATTTTGCAGAGAAAAAGGTTCTAGAAGCAAATATTTCAAAATGTGCCGTGATGAGAATTTTTTCATGGGGCATTTCTAAAATCAGCTAATTGGTCACCAGGTGACTTAAGGTAGTTAACACAACAACCTGCTTAGAGGCTAGAGGACACTACACACATTTCTGCTGCAGACTTTGGATGCTTCTGCTTTGCCCTAAGCAAATCTGATATTACAAGACTGGCAAATTTTCAAATATTGATTGTGTTGCTGGTGAATGTAAGTTTGACTCTCCTACAGTAAAGTCATTCCTTTGAAGGATGGAAGAAGCACAGCAGTTATTGTCCTGTTTATCCAGGGCAAACAGCTTTTATCCAGCATTATTGGCTGCCTCTAGTTATACAGTAATCAAATAAATGTCCTAGTGATCTGAAGGTAAAGATACTTTAGGAGAAGTCTTAAAGGTTTCTGAGATTAAATAAGGATTAAAGAGACAAAATTATATAGTTATAAAGTGTTCTGTCTCAGAGTTACTACTTCATCTGATCTTTGTCTTGGTTTATGTAAGTGAAACAATTTCTAGATGGTTTTCAATCTGATCTTATCTTGGAAGTGAACTAAACTATATGAAGCTCAGTTTAAATGAATATTTTAAGTTATCAGTGAGTACTTCAAGTTTAATGTGATTTATCAAAGCCACAGTAAATGTATTTCATTTCTTTAGATCACTCTTTTTGAGTGATCTCAGCCAGACAAATAAGCAAAACTATTCCAAAGTACTCTGAACAGGATAAGCAAATTACAGATTCAGTTACTTTGAAATAACCATGTGCATGCAACTATCCCAAACAAATAAGTAAGATAACTAACTCCTCACATTTGCTGTAGGGTAAACATTTACCAACTGAAAACTTGAGGCATTTCAGTGGAGTATCAAACACACCGTGACTGCCTGGTCTAGTTTACTGCACAGTAACTAAGGTCTCTAGTTTTACACTGACACCTCAAGCACCACTCAGGAGTCAACGAATATCATAAACTTTTCACTTCTCAGAAAACTTCACTTTTTGTTTTAACATGCACTGGGTTTGCAAGTACTGCAGTCAGTATAAAATGTCATGTTTTGATACAAGGAATGAATTGATCCCTAACCTTCCCCTTCCCTAACCTTCCCCTTCCCTAACCTTCCCC